>NW_027288801.1:0-352284 GCF_037038585.1 Patagioenas fasciata
AGTGGCTCTGTGGAGACGTCTGCATAGAGGCAGCTGTCAGAACACGCACACTCGATTGTTCACCAAAACATATGCAGACGCGTCCTTAGCCTGTAGATTTGGATGCACAGAGTTCCCTGTGTTCGCAAGAGACAAGGGAATCGCGTCTGTGCGCACAGAAGCAATAGCGGACCGTTTCCCTCGGAGTGAACGCGAAAGAGCCGTCTATATACTCGCAGACACGCGAACGTGCCTCAATGCGGTCACAGAGGCAGCAGCTTTTGCACAGATGCTCCTGGTGATTCTGGCACTTTCCAGGCACACTCCTGAAAGTCGCGCACACTGCTGTTCACTCGCTAAACGACCTCTTGGGAAACACGTCTCCGGTCGACGGACCGCTCAGATTGCTTCTCGTGTAACTGTGAACTGTGTCAGCGCAGGGAATCCGTCTCTGTTGAGCAGATGTCAATCCTGCCTCGCTTTTGCTTTGTTGCCTCTACCAAGATGATTTCCCGTTTCTCTCTTCACTGGAGCAGGCAGACACAGCCAACGCACATCAAGTGTCAAGAGACACGCTCTGCTGAGCTCAACGCTTGTGCAGATGCACATGTGCGACGAAGTCAACACACGTGCTTGTGGAGAGAAAGAAAGGGACTCCCAGGCGTGTGGAGCGACGGGGAGAAAGAGCGGGCGCTGAGGAACACAGTTTCAAACAGACTGTCTCCACACAAACAGGCACCTGTCTGCAGGTATCCTAGATCTTGATTCTTGAACTTGAGGAAACACGCGTCTGAGCAAAACTCCCAAACGCTTCCAGGAAAGACACAGGCTCTCCCACAAGCACACAAGTGTTTGCCCTCAGCTATAGATCAGGGACAAGCCTGTGAAGAGCAACCAAAGAGCTCGTCCGTCTTTCCCTCAATAGATGGGAGTAGGCGCGCTTGCGGATGTGTGCGTGTGTGTGGCCACGCGTTTGCTTAGGCATCAGTGTGTGAAAAGGTAGGTGCTTTTCTCTAGCTGCGTGTGCGTGCACGTGGTGCTGGGTGCACATCCCTGGGTGCTCGTGGAAAGGTTTCTGCATGGTTTTCGCTGAGGAATCGTGTGTGTGCACATGGACAAAGAGAAGGCGCAGCAACCAGGTTCCAGCGCCGAAGAAGGCAAAAGGCGAGGTTTCCGGCGCTATCTCCTTCTCTCCCCAGAGCTAGTCGCGCAAAGCAAGCCGCTAAGCCGGCGACCGGCAAGAGAGCTACAACGAAGCATGCCGAACGGAGAAAATAGCAGCAGCTCATCTGTTCACACCTTGTTTCTGCCATGTGCTTGAACGCCAAGACGTTCGCGCTTCTGTGAGATGAAAGACGTCCTTCTGCATATGTGGTTGCTCACACCGGTGCACTTGTTAGTGTATCCATTCAGTCCTGGGCTGCGGGGCATTCAGAAGTGGCTCTGTGGAGACGTCTGCATAGAGGCAGCTGTCAGAACACGCACACTCGATTGTTCACCAAAACATATGCAGACGCGTCCTTAGCCTGTAGATTTGGATGCACAGAGTTCCCTGTGTTCGCAAGAGACAAGGGAATCGCGTCTGTGCGCACAGAAGCAATAGCGGACCGTTTCCCTCGGAGTGAACGCGAAAGAGCCGTCTATATACTCGCAGACACGCGAACGTGCCTCAATGCGGTCACAGAGGCAGCAGCTTTTGCACAGATGCTCCTGGTGATTCTGGCACTTTCCAGGCACACTCCTGAAAGTCGCGCACACTGCTGTTCACTCGCTAAACGACCTCTTGGGAAACACGTCTCCGGTCGACGGACCGCTCAGATTGCTTCTCGTGTAACTGTGAACTGTGTCAGCGCAGGGAATCCGTCTCTGTTGAGCAGATGTCAATCCTGCCTCGCTTTTGCTTTGTTGCCTCTACCAAGATGATTTCCCGTTTCTCTCTTCACTGGAGCAGGCAGACACAGCCAACGCACATCAAGTGTCAAGAGACACGCTCTGCTGAGCTCAACGCTTGTGCAGATGCACATGTGCGACGAAGTCAACACACGTGCTTGTGGAGAGAAAGAAAGGGACTCCCAGGCGTGTGGAGCGACGGGGAGAAAGAGCGGGCGCTGAGGAACACAGTTTCAAACAGACTGTCTCCACACAAACAGGCACCTGTCTGCAGGTATCCTAGATCTTGATTCTTGAACTTGAGGAAACACGCGTCTGAGCAAAACTCCCAAACGCTTCCAGGAAAGACACAGGCTCTCCCACAAGCACACAAGTGTTTGCCCTCAGCTATAGATCAGGGACAAGCCTGTGAAGAGCAACCAAAGAGCTCGTCCGTCTTTCCCTCAATAGATGGGAGTAGGCGCGCTTGCGGATGTGTGCGTGTGTGTGGCCACGCGTTTGCTTAGGCATCAGTGTGTGAAAAGGTAGGTGCTTTTCTCTAGCTGCGTGTGCGTGCACGTGGTGCTGGGTGCACATCCCTGGGTGCTCGTGGAAAGGTTTCTGCATGGTTTTCGCTGAGGAATCGTGTGTGTGCACATGGACAAAGAGAAGGCGCAGCAACCAGGTTCCAGCGCCGAAGAAGGCAAAAGGCGAGGTTTCCGGCGCTATCTCCTTCTCTCCCCAGAGCTAGTCGCGCAAAGCAAGCCGCTAAGCCGGCGACCGGCAAGAGAGCTACAACGAAGCATGCCGAACGGAGAAAATAGCAGCAGCTCATCTGTTCACACCTTGTTTCTGCCATGTGCTTGAACGCCAAGACGTTCGCGCTTCTGTGAGATGAAAGACGTCCTTCTGCATATGTGGTTGCTCACACCGGTGCACTTGTTAGTGTATCCATTCAGTCCTGGGCTGCGGGGCATTCAGAAGTGGCTCTGTGGAGACGTCTGCATAGAGGCAGCTGTCAGAACACGCACACTCGATTGTTCACCAAAACATATGCAGACGCGTCCTTAGCCTGTAGATTTGGATGCACAGAGTTCCCTGTGTTCGCAAGAGACAAGGGAATCGCGTCTGTGCGCACAGAAGCAATAGCGGACCGTTTCCCTCGGAGTGAACGCGAAAGAGCCGTCTATATACTCGCAGACACGCGAACGTGCCTCAATGCGGTCACAGAGGCAGCAGCTTTTGCACAGATGCTCCTGGTGATTCTGGCACTTTCCAGGCACACTCCTGAAAGTCGCGCACACTGCTGTTCACTCGCTAAACGACCTCTTGGGAAACACGTCTCCGGTCGACGGACCGCTCAGATTGCTTCTCGTGTAACTGTGAACTGTGTCAGCGCAGGGAATCCGTCTCTGTTGAGCAGATGTCAATCCTGCCTCGCTTTTGCTTTGTTGCCTCTACCAAGATGATTTCCCGTTTCTCTCTTCACTGGAGCAGGCAGACACAGCCAACGCACATCAAGTGTCAAGAGACACGCTCTGCTGAGCTCAACGCTTGTGCAGATGCACATGTGCGACGAAGTCAACACACGTGCTTGTGGAGAGAAAGAAAGGGACTCCCAGGCGTGTGGAGCGACGGGGAGAAAGAGCGGGCGCTGAGGAACA
Organism: Patagioenas fasciata; assembly: GCF_037038585.1. Lineage (NCBI taxonomy): Eukaryota > Metazoa > Chordata > Aves > Columbiformes > Columbidae > Patagioenas > Patagioenas fasciata. The sequence continues at coordinate 3,513 of NW_027288801.1, forward strand.
CAGTTTCAAACAGACTGTCTCCACACAAACAGGCACCTGTCTGCAGGTATCCTAGATCTTGATTCTTGAACTTGAGGAAACACGCGTCTGAGCAAAACTCCCAAACGCTTCCAGGAAAGACACAGGCTCTCCCACAAGCACACAAGTGTTTGCCCTCAGCTATAGATCAGGGACAAGCCTGTGAAGAGCAACCAAAGAGCTCGTCCGTCTTTCCCTCAATAGATGGGAGTAGGCGCGCTTGCGGATGTGTGCGTGTGTGTGGCCACGCGTTTGCTTAGGCATCAGTGTGTGAAAAGGTAGGTGCTTTTCTCTAGCTGCGTGTGCGTGCACGTGGTGCTGGGTGCACATCCCTGGGTGCTCGTGGAAAGGTTTCTGCATGGTTTTCGCTGAGGAATCGTGTGTGTGCACATGGACAAAGAGAAGGCGCAGCAACCAGGTTCCAGCGCCGAAGAAGGCAAAAGGCGAGGTTTCCGGCGCTATCTCCTTCTCTCCCCAGAGCTAGTCGCGCAAAGCAAGCCGCTAAGCCGGCGACCGGCAAGAGAGCTACAACGAAGCATGCCGAACGGAGAAAATAGCAGCAGCTCATCTGTTCACACCTTGTTTCTGCCATGTGCTTGAACGCCAAGACGTTCGCGCTTCTGTGAGATGAAAGACGTCCTTCTGCATATGTGGTTGCTCACACCGGTGCACTTGTTAGTGTATCCATTCAGTCCTGGGCTGCGGGGCATTCAGAAGTGGCTCTGTGGAGACGTCTGCATAGAGGCAGCTGTCAGAACACGCACACTCGATTGTTCACCAAAACATATGCAGACGCGTCCTTAGCCTGTAGATTTGGATGCACAGAGTTCCCTGTGTTCGCAAGAGACAAGGGAATCGCGTCTGTGCGCACAGAAGCAATAGCGGACCGTTTCCCTCGGAGTGAACGCGAAAGAGCCGTCTATATACTCGCAGACACGCGAACGTGCCTCAATGCGGTCACAGAGGCAGCAGCTTTTGCACAGATGCTCCTGGTGATTCTGGCACTTTCCAGGCACACTCCTGAAAGTCGCGCACACTGCTGTTCACTCGCTAAACGACCTCTTGGGAAACACGTCTCCGGTCGACGGACCGCTCAGATTGCTTCTCGTGTAACTGTGAACTGTGTCAGCGCAGGGAATCCGTCTCTGTTGAGCAGATGTCAATCCTGCCTCGCTTTTGCTTTGTTGCCTCTACCAAGATGATTTCCCGTTTCTCTCTTCACTGGAGCAGGCAGACACAGCCAACGCACATCAAGTGTCAAGAGACACGCTCTGCTGAGCTCAACGCTTGTGCAGATGCACATGTGCGACGAAGTCAACACACGTGCTTGTGGAGAGAAAGAAAGGGACTCCCAGGCGTGTGGAGCGACGGGGAGAAAGAGCGGGCGCTGAGGAACACAGTTTCAAACAGACTGTCTCCACACAAACAGGCACCTGTCTGCAGGTATCCTAGATCTTGATTCTTGAACTTGAGGAAACACGCGTCTGAGCAAAACTCCCAAACGCTTCCAGGAAAGACACAGGCTCTCCCACAAGCACACAAGTGTTTGCCCTCAGCTATAGATCAGGGACAAGCCTGTGAAGAGCAACCAAAGAGCTCGTCCGTCTTTCCCTCAATAGATGGGAGTAGGCGCGCTTGCGGATGTGTGCGTGTGTGTGGCCACGCGTTTGCTTAGGCATCAGTGTGTGAAAAGGTAGGTGCTTTTCTCTAGCTGCGTGTGCGTGCACGTGGTGCTGGGTGCACATCCCTGGGTGCTCGTGGAAAGGTTTCTGCATGGTTTTCGCTGAGGAATCGTGTGTGTGCACATGGACAAAGAGAAGGCGCAGCAACCAGGTTCCAGCGCCGAAGAAGGCAAAAGGCGAGGTTTCCGGCGCTATCTCCTTCTCTCCCCAGAGCTAGTCGCGCAAAGCAAGCCGCTAAGCCGGCGACCGGCAAGAGAGCTACAACGAAGCATGCCGAACGGAGAAAATAGCAGCAGCTCATCTGTTCACACCTTGTTTCTGCCATGTGCTTGAACGCCAAGACGTTCGCGCTTCTGTGAGATGAAAGACGTCCTTCTGCATATGTGGTTGCTCACACCGGTGCACTTGTTAGTGTATCCATTCAGTCCTGGGCTGCGGGGCATTCAGAAGTGGCTCTGTGGAGACGTCTGCATAGAGGCAGCTGTCAGAACACGCACACTCGATTGTTCACCAAAACATATGCAGACGCGTCCTTAGCCTGTAGATTTGGATGCACAGAGTTCCCTGTGTTCGCAAGAGACAAGGGAATCGCGTCTGTGCGCACAGAAGCAATAGCGGACCGTTTCCCTCGGAGTGAACGCGAAAGAGCCGTCTATATACTCGCAGACACGCGAACGTGCCTCAATGCGGTCACAGAGGCAGCAGCTTTTGCACAGATGCTCCTGGTGATTCTGGCACTTTCCAGGCACACTCCTGAAAGTCGCGCACACTGCTGTTCACTCGCTAAACGACCTCTTGGGAAACACGTCTCCGGTCGACGGACCGCTCAGATTGCTTCTCGTGTAACTGTGAACTGTGTCAGCGCAGGGAATCCGTCTCTGTTGAGCAGATGTCAATCCTGCCTCGCTTTTGCTTTGTTGCCTCTACCAAGATGATTTCCCGTTTCTCTCTTCACTGGAGCAGGCAGACACAGCCAACGCACATCAAGTGTCAAGAGACACGCTCTGCTGAGCTCAACGCTTGTGCAGATGCACATGTGCGACGAAGTCAACACACGTGCTTGTGGAGAGAAAGAAAGGGACTCCCAGGCGTGTGGAGCGACGGGGAGAAAGAGCGGGCGCTGAGGAACACAGTTTCAAACAGACTGTCTCCACACAAACAGGCACCTGTCTGCAGGTATCCTAGATCTTGATTCTTGAACTTGAGGAAACACGCGTCTGAGCAAAACTCCCAAACGCTTCCAGGAAAGACACAGGCTCTCCCACAAGCACACAAGTGTTTGCCCTCAGCTATAGATCAGGGACAAGCCTGTGAAGAGCAACCAAAGAGCTCGTCCGTCTTTCCCTCAATAGATGGGAGTAGGCGCGCTTGCGGATGTGTGCGTGTGTGTGGCCACGCGTTTGCTTAGGCATCAGTGTGTGAAAAGGTAGGTGCTTTTCTCTAGCTGCGTGTGCGTGCACGTGGTGCTGGGTGCACATCCCTGGGTGCTCGTGGAAAGGTTTCTGCATGGTTTTCGCTGAGGAATCGTGTGTGTGCACATGGACAAAGAGAAGGCGCAGCAACCAGGTTCCAGCGCCGAAGAAGGCAAAAGGCGAGGTTTCCGGCGCTATCTCCTTCTCTCCCCAGAGCTAGTCGCGCAAAGCAAGCCGCTAAGCCGGCGACCGGCAAGAGCCGAACGGAGAAAATAGCAGCAGCTCATCTGTTCACACCTTGTTTCTGCCATGTGCTTGAACGCCAAGACGTTCGCGCTTCTGTGAGATGAAAGACGTCCTTCTGCATATGTGGTTGCTCACACCGGTGCACTTGTTAGTGTATCCATTCAGTCCTGGGCTGCGGGGCATTCAGAAGTGGCTCTGTGGAGACGTCTGCATAGAGGCAGCTGTCAGAACACGCACACTCGATTGTTCACCAAAACATATGCAGACGCGTCCTTAGCCTGTAGATTTGGATGCACAGAGTTCCCTGTGTTCGCAAGAGACAAGGGAATCGCGTCTGTGCGCACAGAAGCAATAGCGGACCGTTTCCCTCGGAGTGAACGCGAAAGAGCCGTCTATATACTCGCAGACACGCGAACGTGCCTCAATGCGGTCACAGAGGCAGCAGCTTTTGCACAGATGCTCCTGGTGATTCTGGCACTTTCCAGGCACACTCCTGAAAGTCGCGCACACTGCTGTTCACTCGCTAAACGACCTCTTGGGAAACACGTCTCCGGTCGACGGACCGCTCAGATTGCTTCTCGTGTAACTGTGAACTGTGTCAGCGCAGGGAATCCGTCTCTGTTGAGCAGATGTCAATCCTGCCTCGCTTTTGCTTTGTTGCCTCTACCAAGATGATTTCCCGTTTCTCTCTTCACTGGAGCAGGCAGACACAGCCAACGCACATCAAGTGTCAAGAGACACGCTCTGCTGAGCTCAACGCTTGTGCAGATGCACATGTGCGACGAAGTCAACACACGTGCTTGTGGAGAGAAAGAAAGGGACTCCCAGGCGTGTGGAGCGACGGGGAGAAAGAGCGGGCGCTGAGGAACACAGTTTCAAACAGACTGTCTCCACACAAACAGGCACCTGTCTGCAGGTATCCTAGATCTTGATTCTTGAACTTGAGGAAACACGCGTCTGAGCAAAACTCCCAAACGCTTCCAGGAAAGACACAGGCTCTCCCACAAGCACACAAGTGTTTGCCCTCAGCTATAGATCAGGGACAAGCCTGTGAAGAGCAACCAAAGAGCTCGTCCGTCTTTCCCTCAATAGATGGGAGTAGGCGCGCTTGCGGATGTGTGCGTGTGTGTGGCCACGCGTTTGCTTAGGCATCAGTGTGTGAAAAGGTAGGTGCTTTTCTCTAGCTGCGTGTGCGTGCACGTGGTGCTGGGTGCACATCCCTGGGTGCTCGTGGAAAGGTTTCTGCATGGTTTTCGCTGAGGAATCGTGTGTGTGCACATGGACAAAGAGAAGGCGCAGCAACCAGGTTCCAGCGCCGAAGAAGGCAAAAGGCGAGGTTTCCGGCGCTATCTCCTTCTCTCCCCAGAGCTAGTCGCGCAAAGCAAGCCGCTAAGCCGGCGACCGGCAAGAGAGCTACAACGAAGCATGCCGAACGGAGAAAATAGCAGCAGCTCATCTGTTCACACCTTGTTTCTGCCATGTGCTTGAACGCCAAGACGTTCGCGCTTCTGTGAGATGAAAGACGTCCTTCTGCATATGTGGTTGCTCACACCGGTGCACTTGTTAGTGTATCCATTCAGTCCTGGGCTGCGGGGCATTCAGAAGTGGCTCTGTGGAGACGTCTGCATAGAGGCAGCTGTCAGAACACGCACACTCGATTGTTCACCAAAACATATGCAGACGCGTCCTTAGCCTGTAGATTTGGATGCACAGAGTTCCCTGTGTTCGCAAGAGACAAGGGAATCGCGTCTGTGCGCACAGAAGCAATAGCGGACCGTTTCCCTCGGAGTGAACGCGAAAGAGCCGTCTATATACTCGCAGACACGCGAACGTGCCTCAATGCGGTCACAGAGGCAGCAGCTTTTGCACAGATGCTCCTGGTGATTCTGGCACTTTCCAGGCACACTCCTGAAAGTCGCGCACACTGCTGTTCACTCGCTAAACGACCTCTTGGGAAACACGTCTCCGGTCGACGGACCGCTCAGATTGCTTCTCGTGTAACTGTGAACTGTGTCAGCGCAGGGAATCCGTCTCTGTTGAGCAGATGTCAATCCTGCCTCGCTTTTGCTTTGTTGCCTCTACCAAGATGATTTCCCGTTTCTCTCTTCACTGGAGCAGGCAGACACAGCCAACGCACATCAAGTGTCAAGAGACACGCTCTGCTGAGCTCAACGCTTGTGCAGATGCACATGTGCGACGAAGTCAACACACGTGCTTGTGGAGAGAAAGAAAGGGACTCCCAGGCGTGTGGAGCGACGGGGAGAAAGAGCGGGCGCTGAGGAACACAGTTTCAAACAGACTGTCTCCACACAAACAGGCACCTGTCTGCAGGTATCCTAGATCTTGATTCTTGAACTTGAGGAAACACGCGTCTGAGCAAAACTCCCAAACGCTTCCAGGAAAGACACAGGCTCTCCCACAAGCACACAAGTGTTTGCCCTCAGCTATAGATCAGGGACAAGCCTGTGAAGAGCAACCAAAGAGCTCGTCCGTCTTTCCCTCAATAGATGGGAGTAGGCGCGCTTGCGGATGTGTGCGTGTGTGTGGCCACGCGTTTGCTTAGGCATCAGTGTGTGAAAAGGTAGGTGCTTTTCTCTAGCTGCGTGTGCGTGCACGTGGTGCTGGGTGCACATCCCTGGGTGCTCGTGGAAAGGTTTCTGCATGGTTTTCGCTGAGGAATCGTGTGTGTGCACATGGACAAAGAGAAGGCGCAGCAACCAGGTTCCAGCGCCGAAGAAGGCAAAAGGCGAGGTTTCCGGCGCTATCTCCTTCTCTCCCCAGAGCTAGTCGCGCAAAGCAAGCCGCTAAGCCGGCGACCGGCAAGAGAGCTACAACGAAGCATGCCGAACGGAGAAAATAGCAGCAGCTCATCTGTTCACACCTTGTTTCTGCCATGTGCTTGAACGCCAAGACGTTCGCGCTTCTGTGAGATGAAAGACGTCCTTCTGCATATGTGGTTGCTCACACCGGTGCACTTGTTAGTGTATCCATTCAGTCCTGGGCTGCGGGGCATTCAGAAGTGGCTCTGTGGAGACGTCTGCATAGAGGCAGCTGTCAGAACACGCACACTCGATTGTTCACCAAAACATATGCAGACGCGTCCTTAGCCTGTAGATTTGGATGCACAGAGTTCCCTGTGTTCGCAAGAGACAAGGGAATCGCGTCTGTGCGCACAGAAGCAATAGCGGACCGTTTCCCTCGGAGTGAACGCGAAAGAGCCGTCTATATACTCGCAGACACGCGAACGTGCCTCAATGCGGTCACAGAGGCAGCAGCTTTTGCACAGATGCTCCTGGTGATTCTGGCACTTTCCAGGCACACTCCTGAAAGTCGCGCACACTGCTGTTCACTCGCTAAACGACCTCTTGGGAAACACGTCTCCGGTCGACGGACCGCTCAGATTGCTTCTCGTGTAACTGTGAACTGTGTCAGCGCAGGGAATCCGTCTCTGTTGAGCAGATGTCAATCCTGCCTCGCTTTTGCTTTGTTGCCTCTACCAAGATGATTTCCCGTTTCTCTCTTCACTGGAGCAGGCAGACACAGCCAACGCACATCAAGTGTCAAGAGACACGCTCTGCTGAGCTCAACGCTTGTGCAGATGCACATGTGCGACGAAGTCAACACACGTGCTTGTGGAGAGAAAGAAAGGGACTCCCAGGCGTGTGGAGCGACGGGGAGAAAGAGCGGGCGCTGAGGAACACAGTTTCAAACAGACTGTCTCCACACAAACAGGCACCTGTCTGCAGGTATCCTAGATCTTGATTCTTGAACTTGAGGAAACACGCGTCTGAGCAAAACTCCCAAACGCTTCCAGGAAAGACACAGGCTCTCCCACAAGCACACAAGTGTTTGCCCTCAGCTATAGATCAGGGACAAGCCTGTGAAGAGCAACCAAAGAGCTCGTCCGTCTTTCCCTCAATAGATGGGAGTAGGCGCGCTTGCGGATGTGTGCGTGTGTGTGGCCACGCGTTTGCTTAGGCATCAGTGTGTGAAAAGGTAGGTGCTTTTCTCTAGCTGCGTGTGCGTGCACGTGGTGCTGGGTGCACATCCCTGGGTGCTCGTGGAAAGGTTTCTGCATGGTTTTCGCTGAGGAATCGTGTGTGTGCACATGGACAAAGAGAAGGCGCAGCAACCAGGTTCCAGCGCCGAAGAAGGCAAAAGGCGAGGTTTCCGGCGCTATCTCCTTCTCTCCCCAGAGCTAGTCGCGCAAAGCAAGCCGCTAAGCCGGCGACCGGCAAGAGAGCTACAACGAAGCATGCCGAACGGAGAAAATAGCAGCAGCTCATCTGTTCACACCTTGTTTCTGCCATGTGCTTGAACGCCAAGACGTTCGCGCTTCTGTGAGATGAAAGACGTCCTTCTGCATATGTGGTTGCTCACACCGGTGCACTTGTTAGTGTATCCATTCAGTCCTGGGCTGCGGGGCATTCAGAAGTGGCTCTGTGGAGACGTCTGCATAGAGGCAGCTGTCAGAACACGCACACTCGATTGTTCACCAAAACATATGCAGACGCGTCCTTAGCCTGTAGATTTGGATGCACAGAGTTCCCTGTGTTCGCAAGAGACAAGGGAATCGCGTCTGTGCGCACAGAAGCAATAGCGGACCGTTTCCCTCGGAGTGAACGCGAAAGAGCCGTCTATATACTCGCAGACACGCGAACGTGCCTCAATGCGGTCACAGAGGCAGCAGCTTTTGCACAGATGCTCCTGGTGATTCTGGCACTTTCCAGGCACACTCCTGAAAGTCGCGCACACTGCTGTTCACTCGCTAAACGACCTCTTGGGAAACACGTCTCCGGTCGACGGACCGCTCAGATTGCTTCTCGTGTAACTGTGAACTGTGTCAGCGCAGGGAATCCGTCTCTGTTGAGCAGATGTCAATCCTGCCTCGCTTTTGCTTTGTTGCCTCTACCAAGATGATTTCCCGTTTCTCTCTTCACTGGAGCAGGCAGACACAGCCAACGCACATCAAGTGTCAAGAGACACGCTCTGCTGAGCTCAACGCTTGTGCAGATGCACATGTGCGACGAAGTCAACACACGTGCTTGTGGAGAGAAAGAAAGGGACTCCCAGGCGTGTGGAGCGACGGGGAGAAAGAGCGGGCGCTGAGGAACACAGTTTCAAACAGACTGTCTCCACACAAACAGGCACCTGTCTGCAGGTATCCTAGATCTTGATTCTTGAACTTGAGGAAACACGCGTCTGAGCAAAACTCCCAAACGCTTCCAGGAAAGACACAGGCTCTCCCACAAGCACACAAGTGTTTGCCCTCAGCTATAGATCAGGGACAAGCCTGTGAAGAGCAACCAAAGAGCTCGTCCGTCTTTCCCTCAATAGATGGGAGTAGGCGCGCTTGCGGATGTGTGCGTGTGTGTGGCCACGCGTTTGCTTAGGCATCAGTGTGTGAAAAGGTAGGTGCTTTTCTCTAGCTGCGTGTGCGTGCACGTGGTGCTGGGTGCACATCCCTGGGTGCTCGTGGAAAGGTTTCTGCATGGTTTTCGCTGAGGAATCGTGTGTGTGCACATGGACAAAGAGAAGGCGCAGCAACCAGGTTCCAGCGCCGAAGAAGGCAAAAGGCGAGGTTTCCGGCGCTATCTCCTTCTCTCCCCAGAGCTAGTCGCGCAAAGCAAGCCGCTAAGCCGGCGACCGGCAAGAGAGCTACAACGAAGCATGCCGAACGGAGAAAATAGCAGCAGCTCATCTGTTCACACCTTGTTTCTGCCATGTGCTTGAACGCCAAGACGTTCGCGCTTCTGTGAGATGAAAGACGTCCTTCTGCATATGTGGTTGCTCACACCGGTGCACTTGTTAGTGTATCCATTCAGTCCTGGGCTGCGGGGCATTCAGAAGTGGCTCTGTGGAGACGTCTGCATAGAGGCAGCTGTCAGAACACGCACACTCGATTGTTCACCAAAACATATGCAGACGCGTCCTTAGCCTGTAGATTTGGATGCACAGAGTTCCCTGTGTTCGCAAGAGACAAGGGAATCGCGTCTGTGCGCACAGAAGCAATAGCGGACCGTTTCCCTCGGAGTGAACGCGAAAGAGCCGTCTATATACTCGCAGACACGCGAACGTGCCTCAATGCGGTCACAGAGGCAGCAGCTTTTGCACAGATGCTCCTGGTGATTCTGGCACTTTCCAGGCACACTCCTGAAAGTCGCGCACACTGCTGTTCACTCGCTAAACGACCTCTTGGGAAACACGTCTCCGGTCGACGGACCGCTCAGATTGCTTCTCGTGTAACTGTGAACTGTGTCAGCGCAGGGAATCCGTCTCTGTTGAGCAGATGTCAATCCTGCCTCGCTTTTGCTTTGTTGCCTCTACCAAGATGATTTCCCGTTTCTCTCTTCACTGGAGCAGGCAGACACAGCCAACGCACATCAAGTGTCAAGAGACACGCTCTGCTGAGCTCAACGCTTGTGCAGATGCACATGTGCGACGAAGTCAACACACGTGCTTGTGGAGAGAAAGAAAGGGACTCCCAGGCGTGTGGAGCGACGGGGAGAAAGAGCGGGCGCTGAGGAACACAGTTTCAAACAGACTGTCTCCACACAAACAGGCACCTGTCTGCAGGTATCCTAGATCTTGATTCTTGAACTTGAGGAAACACGCGTCTGAGCAAAACTCCCAAACGCTTCCAGGAAAGACACAGGCTCTCCCACAAGCACACAAGTGTTTGCCCTCAGCTATAGATCAGGGACAAGCCTGTGAAGAGCAACCAAAGAGCTCGTCCGTCTTTCCCTCAATAGATGGGAGTAGGCGCGCTTGCGGATGTGTGCGTGTGTGTGGCCACGCGTTTGCTTAGGCATCAGTGTGTGAAAAGGTAGGTGCTTTTCTCTAGCTGCGTGTGCGTGCACGTGGTGCTGGGTGCACATCCCTGGGTGCTCGTGGAAAGGTTTCTGCATGGTTTTCGCTGAGGAATCGTGTGTGTGCACATGGACAAAGAGAAGGCGCAGCAACCAGGTTCCAGCGCCGAAGAAGGCAAAAGGCGAGGTTTCCGGCGCTATCTCCTTCTCTCCCCAGAGCTAGTCGCGCAAAGCAAGCCGCTAAGCCGGCGACCGGCAAGAGAGCTACAACGAAGCATGCCGAACGGAGAAAATAGCAGCAGCTCATCTGTTCACACCTTGTTTCTGCCATGTGCTTGAACGCCAAGACGTTCGCGCTTCTGTGAGATGAAAGACGTCCTTCTGCATATGTGGTTGCTCACACCGGTGCACTTGTTAGTGTATCCATTCAGTCCTGGGCTGCGGGGCATTCAGAAGTGGCTCTGTGGAGACGTCTGCATAGAGGCAGCTGTCAGAACACGCACACTCGATTGTTCACCAAAACATATGCAGACGCGTCCTTAGCCTGTAGATTTGGATGCACAGAGTTCCCTGTGTTCGCAAGAGACAAGGGAATCGCGTCTGTGCGCACAGAAGCAATAGCGGACCGTTTCCCTCGGAGTGAACGCGAAAGAGCCGTCTATATACTCGCAGACACGCGAACGTGCCTCAATGCGGTCACAGAGGCAGCAGCTTTTGCACAGCTGCTCCTGGTGATTCTGGCACTTTCCAGGCACACTCCTGAAAGTCGCGCACACTGCTGTTCACTCGCTAAACGACCTCTTGGGAAACACGTCTCCGGTCGACGGACCGCTCAGATTGCTTCTCGTGTAACTGTGAACTGTGTCAGCGCAGGGAATCCGTCTCTGTTGAGCAGATGTCAATCCTGCCTCGCTTTTGCTTTGTTGCCTCTACCAAGATGATTTCCCGTTTCTCTCTTCACTGGAGCAGGCAGACACAGCCAACGCACATCAAGTGTCAAGAGACACGCTCTGCTGAGCTCAACGCTTGTGCAGATGCACATGTGCGACGAAGTCAACACACGTGCTTGTGGAGAGAAAGAAAGGGACTCCCAGGCGTGTGGAGCGACGGGGAGAAAGAGCGGGCGCTGAGGAACACAGTTTCAAACAGACTGTCTCCACACAAACAGGCACCTGTCTGCAGGTATCCTAGATCTTGATTCTTGAACTTGAGGAAACACGCGTCTGAGCAAAACTCCCAAACGCTTCCAGGAAAGACACAGGCTCTCCCACAAGCACACAAGTGTTTGCCCTCAGCTATAGATCAGGGACAAGCCTGTGAAGAGCAACCAAAGAGCTCGTCCGTCTTTCCCTCAATAGATGGGAGTAGGCGCGCTTGCGGATGTGTGCGTGTGTGTGGCCACGCGTTTGCTTAGGCATCAGTGTGTGAAAAGGTAGGTGCTTTTCTCTAGCTGCGTGTGCGTGCACGTGGTGCTGGGTGCACATCCCTGGGTGCTCGTGGAAAGGTTTCTGCATGGTTTTCGCTGAGGAATCGTGTGTGTGCACATGGACAAAGAGAAGGCGCAGCAACCAGGTTCCAGCGCCGAAGAAGGCAAAAGGCGAGGTTTCCGGCGCTATCTCCTTCTCTCCCCAGAGCTAGTCGCGCAAAGCAAGCCGCTAAGCCGGCGACCGGCAAGAGAGCTACAACGAAGCATGCCGAACGGAGAAAATAGCAGCAGCTCATCTGTTCACACCTTGTTTCTGCCATGTGCTTGAACGCCAAGACGTTCGCGCTTCTGTGAGATGAAAGACGTCCTTCTGCATATGTGGTTGCTCACACCGGTGCACTTGTTAGTGTATCCATTCAGTCCTGGGCTGCGGGGCATTCAGAAGTGGCTCTGTGGAGACGTCTGCATAGAGGCAGCTGTCAGAACACGCACACTCGATTGTTCACCAAAACATATGCAGACGCGTCCTTAGCCTGTAGATTTGGATGCACAGAGTTCCCTGTGTTCGCAAGAGACAAGGGAATCGCGTCTGTGCGCACAGAAGCAATAGCGGACCGTTTCCCTCGGAGTGAACGCGAAAGAGCCGTCTATATACTCGCAGACACGCGAACGTGCCTCAATGCGGTCACAGAGGCAGCAGCTTTTGCACAGATGCTCCTGGTGATTCTGGCACTTTCCAGGCACACTCCTGAAAGTCGCGCACACTGCTGTTCACTCGCTAAACGACCTCTTGGGAAACACGTCTCCGGTCGACGGACCGCTCAGATTGCTTCTCGTGTAACTGTGAACTGTGTCAGCGCAGGGAATCCGTCTCTGTTGAGCAGATGTCAATCCTGCCTCGCTTTTGCTTTGTTGCCTCTACCAAGATGATTTCCCGTTTCTCTCTTCACTGGAGCAGGCAGACACAGCCAACGCACATCAAGTGTCAAGAGACACGCTCTGCTGAGCTCAACGCTTGTGCAGATGCACATGTGCGACGAAGTCAACACACGTGCTTGTGGAGAGAAAGAAAGGGACTCCCAGGCGTGTGGAGCGACGGGGAGAAAGAGCGGGCGCTGAGGAACACAGTTTCAAACAGACTGTCTCCACACAAACAGGCACCTGTCTGCAGGTATCCTAGATCTTGATTCTTGAACTTGAGGAAACACGCGTCTGAGCAAAACTCCCAAACGCTTCCAGGAAAGACACAGGCTCTCCCACAAGCACACAAGTGTTTGCCCTCAGCTATAGATCAGGGACAAGCCTGTGAAGAGCAACCAAAGAGCTCGTCCGTCTTTCCCTCAATAGATGGGAGTAGGCGCGCTTGCGGATGTGTGCGTGTGTGTGGCCACGCGTTTGCTTAGGCATCAGTGTGTGAAAAGGTAGGTGCTTTTCTCTAGCTGCGTGTGCGTGCACGTGGTGCTGGGTGCACATCCCTGGGTGCTCGTGGAAAGGTTTCTGCATGGTTTTCGCTGAGGAATCGTGTGTGCGCACATGGACAAAGAGAAGGCGCAGCAACCAGGTTCCAGCGCCGAAGAAGGCAAAAGGCGAGGTTTCCGGCGCTATCTCCTTCTCTCCCCAGAGCTAGTCGCGCAAAGCAAGCCGCTAAGCCGGCGACCGGCAAGAGAGCTACAACGAAGCATGCCGAACGGAGAAAATAGCAGCAGCTCATCTGTTCACACCTTGTTTCTGCCATGTGCTTGAACGCCAAGACGTTCGCGCTTCTGTGAGATGAAAGACGTCCTTCTGCATATGTGGTTGCTCACACCGGTGCACTTGTTAGTGTATCCATTCAGTCCTGGGCTGCGGGGCATTCAGAAGTGGCTCTGTGGAGACGTCTGCATAGAGGCAGCTGTCAGAACACGCACACTCGATTGTTCACCAAAACATATGCAGACGCGTCCTTAGCCTGTAGATTTGGATGCACAGAGTTCCCTGTGTTCGCAAGAGACAAGGGAATCGCGTCTGTGCGCACAGAAGCAATAGCGGACCGTTTCCCTCGGAGTGAACGCGAAAGAGCCGTCTATATACTCGCAGACACGCGAACGTGCCTCAATGCGGTCACAGAGGCAGCAGCTTTTGCACAGCTGCTCCTGGTGATTCTGGCACTTTCCAGGCACACTCCTGAAAGTCGCGCACACTGCTGTTCACTCGCTAAACGACCTCTTGGGAAACACGTCTCCGGTCGACGGACCGCTCAGATTGCTTCTCGTGTAACTGTGAACTGTGTCAGCGCAGGGAATCCGTCTCTGTTGAGCAGATGTCAATCCTGCCTCGCTTTTGCTTTGTTGCCTCTACCAAGATGATTTCCCGTTTCTCTCTTCACTGGAGCAGGCAGACACAGCCAACGCACATCAAGTGTCAAGAGACACGCTCTGCTGAGCTCAACGCTTGTGCAGATGCACATGTGCGACGAAGTCAACACACGTGCTTGTGGAGAGAAAGAAAGGGACTCCCAGGCGTGTGGAGCGACGGGGAGAAAGAGCGGGCGCTGAGGAACACAGTTTCAAACAGACTGTCTCCACACAAACAGGCACCTGTCTGCAGGTATCCTAGATCTTGATTCTTGAACTTGAGGAAACACGCGTCTGAGCAAAACTCCCAAACGCTTCCAGGAAAGACACAGGCTCTCCCACAAGCACACAAGTGTTTGCCCTCAGCTATAGATCAGGGACAAGCCTGTGAAGAGCAACCAAAGAGCTCGTCCGTCTTTCCCTCAATAGATGGGAGTAGGCGCGCTTGCGGATGTGTGCGTGTGTGTGGCCACGCGTTTGCTTAGGCATCAGTGTGTGAAAAGGTAGGTGCTTTTCTCTAGCTGCGTGTGCGTGCACGTGGTGCTGGGTGCACATCCCTGGGTGCTCGTGGAAAGGTTTCTGCATGGTTTTCGCTGAGGAATCGTGTGTGTGCACATGGACAAAGAGAAGGCGCAGCAACCAGGTTCCAGCGCCGAAGAAGGCAAAAGGCGAGGTTTCCGGCGCTATCTCCTTCTCTCCCCAGAGCTAGTCGCGCAAAGCAAGCCGCTAAGCCGGCGACCGGCAAGAGAGCTACAACGAAGCATGCCGAACGGAGAAAATAGCAGCAGCTCATCTGTTCACACCTTGTTTCTGCCATGTGCTTGAACGCCAAGACGTTCGCGCTTCTGTGAGATGAAAGACGTCCTTCTGCATATGTGGTTGCTCACACCGGTGCACTTGTTAGTGTATCCATTCAGTCCTGGGCTGCGGGGCATTCAGAAGTGGCTCTGTGGAGACGTCTGCATAGAGGCAGCTGTCAGAACACGCACACTCGATTGTTCACCAAAACATATGCAGACGCGTCCTTAGCCTGTAGATTTGGATGCACAGAGTTCCCTGTGTTCGCAAGAGACAAGGGAATCGCGTCTGTGCGCACAGAAGCAATAGCGGACCGTTTCCCTCGGAGTGAACGCGAAAGAGCCGTCTATATACTCGCAGACACGCGAACGTGCCTCAATGCGGTCACAGAGGCAGCAGCTTTTGCACAGATGCTCCTGGTGATTCTGGCACTTTCCAGGCACACTCCTGAAAGTCGCGCACACTGCTGTTCACTCGCTAAACGACCTCTTGGGAAACACGTCTCCGGTCGACGGACCGCTCAGATTGCTTCTCGTGTAACTGTGAACTGTGTCAGCGCAGGGAATCCGTCTCTGTTGAGCAGATGTCGATCCTGCCTCGCTTTTGCTTTGTTGCCTCTACCAAGATGATTTCCCGTTTCTCTCTTCACTGGAGCAGGCAGACACAGCCAACGCACATCAAGTGTCAAGAGACACGCTCTGCTGAGCTCAACGCTTGTGCAGATGCACATGTGCGACGAAGTCAACACACGTGCTTGTGGAGAGAAAGAAAGGGACTCCCAGGCGTGTGGAGCGACGGGGAGAAAGAGCGGGCGCTGAGGAACACAGTTTCAAACAGACTGTCTCCACACAAACAGGCACCTGTCTGCAGGTATCCTAGATCTTGATTCTTGAACTTGAGGAAACACGCGTCTGAGCAAAACTCCCAAACGCTTCCAGGAAAGACACAGGCTCTCCCACAAGCACACAAGTGTTTGCCCTCAGCTATAGATCAGGGACAAGCCTGTGAAGAGCAACCAAAGAGCTCGTCCGTCTTTCCCTCAATAGATGGGAGTAGGCGCGCTTGCGGATGTGTGCGTGTGTGTGGCCACGCGTTTGCTTAGGCATCAGTGTGTGAAAAGGTAGGTGCTTTTCTCTAGCTGCGTGTGCGTGCACGTGGTGCTGGGTGCACATCCCTGGGTGCTCGTGGAAAGGTTTCTGCATGGTTTTCGCTGAGGAATCGTGTGTGTGCACATGGACAAAGAGAAGGCGCAGCAACCAGGTTCCAGCGCCGAAGAAGGCAAAAGGCGAGGTTTCCGGCGCTATCTCCTTCTCTCCCCAGAGCTAGTCGCGCAAAGCAAGCCGCTAAGCCGGCGACCGGCAAGAGAGCTACAACGAAGCATGCCGAACGGAGAAAATAGCAGCAGCTCATCTGTTCACACCTTGTTTCTGCCATGTGCTTGAACGCCAAGACGTTCGCGCTTCTGTGAGATGAAAGACGTCCTTCTGCATATGTGGTTGCTCACACCGGTGCACTTGTTAGTGTATCCATTCAGTCCTGGGCTGCGGGGCATTCAGAAGTGGCTCTGTGGAGACGTCTGCATAGAGGCAGCTGTCAGAACACGCACACTCGATTGTTCACCAAAACATATGCAGACGCGTCCTTAGCCTGTAGATTTGGATGCACAGAGTTCCCTGTGTTCGCAAGAGACAAGGGAATCGCGTCTGTGCGCACAGAAGCAATAGCGGACCGTTTCCCTCGGAGTGAACGCGAAAGAGCCGTCTATATACTCGCAGACACGCGAACGTGCCTCAATGCGGTCACAGAGGCAGCAGCTTTTGCACAGATGCTCCTGGTGATTCTGGCACTTTCCAGGCACACTCCTGAAAGTCGCGCACACTGCTGTTCACTCGCTAAACGACCTCTTGGGAAACACGTCTCCGGTCGACGGACCGCTCAGATTGCTTCTCGTGTAACTGTGAACTGTGTCAGCGCAGGGAATCCGTCTCTGTTGAGCAGATGTCGATCCTGCCTCGCTTTTGCTTTGTTGCCTCTACCAAGATGATTTCCCGTTTCTCTCTTCACTGGAGCAGGCAGACACAGCCAACGCACATCAAGTGTCAAGAGACACGCTCTGCTGAGCTCAACGCTTGTGCAGATGCACATGTGCGACGAAGTCAACACACGTGCTTGTGGAGAGAAAGAAAGGGACTCCCAGGCGTGTGGAGCGACGGGGAGAAAGAGCGGGCGCTGAGGAACACAGTTTCAAACAGACTGTCTCCACACAAACAGGCACCTGTCTGCAGGTATCCTAGATCTTGATTCTTGAACTTGAGGAAACACGCGTCTGAGCAAAACTCCCAAACGCTTCCAGGAAAGACACAGGCTCTCCCACAAGCACACAAGTGTTTGCCCTCAGCTATAGATCAGGGACAAGCCTGTGAAGAGCAACCAAAGAGCTCGTCCGTCTTTCCCTCAATAGATGGGAGTAGGCGCGCTTGCGGATGTGTGCGTGTGTGTGGCCACGCGTTTGCTTAGGCATCAGTGTGTGAAAAGGTAGGTGCTTTTCTCTAGCTGCGTGTGCGTGCACGTGGTGCTGGGTGCACATCCCTGGGTGCTCGTGGAAAGGTTTCTGCATGGTTTTCGCTGAGGAATCGTGTGTGTGCACATGGACAAAGAGAAGGCGCAGCAACCAGGTTCCAGCGCCGAAGAAGGCAAAAGGCGAGGTTTCCGGCGCTATCTCCTTCTCTCCCCAGAGCTAGTCGCGCAAAGCAAGCCGCTAAGCCGGCGACCGGCAAGAGAGCTACAACGAAGCATGCCGAACGGAGAAAATAGCAGCAGCTCATCTGTTCACACCTTGTTTCTGCCATGTGCTTGAACGCCAAGACGTTCGCGCTTCTGTGAGATGAAAGACGTCCTTCTGCATATGTGGTTGCTCACACCGGTGCACTTGTTAGTGTATCCATTCAGTCCTGGGCTGCGGGGCATTCAGAAGTGGCTCTGTGGAGACGTCTGCATAGAGGCAGCTGTCAGAACACGCACACTCGATTGTTCACCAAAACATATGCAGACGCGTCCTTAGCCTGTAGATTTGGATGCACAGAGTTCCCTGTGTTCGCAAGAGACAAGGGAATCGCGTCTGTGCGCACAGAAGCAATAGCGGACCGTTTCCCTCGGAGTGAACGCGAAAGAGCCGTCTATATACTCGCAGACACGCGAACGTGCCTCAATGCGGTCACAGAGGCAGCAGCTTTTGCACAGATGCTCCTGGTGATTCTGGCACTTTCCAGGCACACTCCTGAAAGTCGCGCACACTGCTGTTCACTCGCTAAACGACCTCTTGGGAAACACGTCTCCGGTCGACGGACCGCTCAGATTGCTTCTCGTGTAACTGTGAACTGTGTCAGCGCAGGGAATCCGTCTCTGTTGAGCAGATGTCGATCCTGCCTCGCTTTTGCTTTGTTGCCTCTACCAAGATGATTTCCCGTTTCTCTCTTCACTGGAGCAGGCAGACACAGCCAACGCACATCAAGTGTCAAGAGACACGCTCTGCTGAGCTCAACGCTTGTGCAGATGCACATGTGCGACGAAGTCAACACACGTGCTTGTGGAGAGAAAGAAAGGGACTCCCAGGCGTGTGGAGCGACGGGGAGAAAGAGCGGGCGCTGAGGAACACAGTTTCAAACAGACTGTCTCCACACAAACAGGCACCTGTCTGCAGGTATCCTAGATCTTGATTCTTGAACTTGAGGAAACACGCGTCTGAGCAAAACTCCCAAACGCTTCCAGGAAAGACACAGGCTCTCCCACAAGCACACAAGTGTTTGCCCTCAGCTATAGATCAGGGACAAGCCTGTGAAGAGCAACCAAAGAGCTCGTCCGTCTTTCCCTCAATAGATGGGAGTAGGCGCGCTTGCGGATGTGTGCGT
The DNA here is from genome assembly GCF_037038585.1 of Patagioenas fasciata. Classification (NCBI taxonomy): domain Eukaryota; kingdom Metazoa; phylum Chordata; class Aves; order Columbiformes; family Columbidae; genus Patagioenas; species Patagioenas fasciata. Next base: position 22,145 of record NW_027288801.1, read on the forward strand.
GTGTGTGGCCAGGCGTTTGCTTAGGCATCAGTGTGTGAAAAGGTAGGTGCTTTTCTCTAGCTGCGTGTGCGTGCACGTGGTGCTGGGTGCACATCCCTGGGTGCTCGTGGAAAGGTTTCTGCATGGTTTTCGCTGAGGAATCGTGTGTGTGCACATGGACAAAGAGAAGGCGCAGCAACCAGGTTCCAGCGCCGAAGAAGGCAAAAGGCGAGGTTTCCGGCGCTATCTCCTTCTCTCCCCAGAGCTAGTCGCGCAAAGCAAGCCGCTAAGCCGGCGACCGGCAAGAGAGCTACAACGAAGCATGCCGAACGGAGAAAATAGCAGCAGCTCATCTGTTCACACCTTGTTTCTGCCATGTGCTTGAACGCCAAGACGTTCGCGCTTCTGTGAGATGAAAGACGTCCTTCTGCATATGTGGTTGCTCACACCGGTGCACTTGTTAGTGTATCCATTCAGTCCTGGGCTGCGGGGCATTCAGAAGTGGCTCTGTGGAGACGTCTGCATAGAGGCAGCTGTCAGAACACGCACACTCGATTGTTCACCAAAACATATGCAGACGCGTCCTTAGCCTGTAGATTTGGATGCACAGAGTTCCCTGTGTTCGCAAGAGACAAGGGAATCGCGTCTGTGCGCACAGAAGCAATAGCGGACCGTTTCCCTCGGAGTGAACGCGAAAGAGCCGTCTATATACTCGCAGACACGCGAACGTGCCTCAATGCGGTCACAGAGGCAGCAGCTTTTGCACAGATGCTCCTGGTGATTCTGGCACTTTCCAGGCACACTCCTGAAAGTCGCGCACACTGCTGTTCACTCGCTAAACGACCTCTTGGGAAACACGTCTCCGGTCGACGGACCGCTCAGATTGCTTCTCGTGTAACTGTGAACTGTGTCAGCGCAGGGAATCCGTCTCTGTTGAGCAGATGTCGATCCTGCCTCGCTTTTGCTTTGTTGCCTCTACCAAGATGATTTCCCGTTTCTCTCTTCACTGGAGCAGGCAGACACAGCCAACGCACATCAAGTGTCAAGAGACACGCTCTGCTGAGCTCAACGCTTGTGCAGATGCACATGTGCGACGAAGTCAACACACGTGCTTGTGGAGAGAAAGAAAGGGACTCCCAGGCGTGTGGAGCGACGGGGAGAAAGAGCGGGCGCTGAGGAACACAGTTTCAAACAGACTGTCTCCACACAAACAGGCACCTGTCTGCAGGTATCCTAGATCTTGATTCTTGAACTTGAGGAAACACGCGTCTGAGCAAAACTCCCAAACGCTTCCAGGAAAGACACAGGCTCTCCCACAAGCACACAAGTGTTTGCCCTCAGCTATAGATCAGGGACAAGCCTGTGAAGAGCAACCAAAGAGCTCGTCCGTCTTTCCCTCAATAGATGGGAGTAGGCGCGCTTGCGGATGTGTGCGTGTGTGTGGCCACGCGTTTGCTTAGGCATCAGTGTGTGAAAAGGTAGGTGCTTTTCTCTAGCTGCGTGTGCGTGCACGTGGTGCTGGGTGCACATCCCTGGGTGCTCGTGGAAAGGTTTCTGCATGGTTTTCGCTGAGGAATCGTGTGTGTGCACATGGACAAAGAGAAGGCGCAGCAACCAGGTTCCAGCGCCGAAGAAGGCAAAAGGCGAGGTTTCCGGCGCTATCTCCTTCTCTCCCCAGAGCTAGTCGCGCAAAGCAAGCCGCTAAGCCGGCGACCGGCAAGAGAGCTACAACGAAGCATGCCGAACGGAGAAAATAGCAGCAGCTCATCTGTTCACACCTTGTTTCTGCCATGTGCTTGAACGCCAAGACGTTCGCGCTTCTGTGAGATGAAAGACGTCCTTCTGCATATGTGGTTGCTCACACCGGTGCACTTGTTAGTGTATCCATTCAGTCCTGGGCTGCGGGGCATTCAGAAGTGGCTCTGTGGAGACGTCTGCATAGAGGCAGCTGTCAGAACACGCACACTCGATTGTTCACCAAAACATATGCAGACGCGTCCTTAGCCTGTAGATTTGGATGCACAGAGTTCCCTGTGTTCGCAAGAGACAAGGGAATCGCGTCTGTGCGCACAGAAGCAATAGCGGACCGTTTCCCTCGGAGTGAACGCGAAAGAGCCGTCTATATACTCGCAGACACGCGAACGTGCCTCAATGCGGTCACAGAGGCAGCAGCTTTTGCACAGATGCTCCTGGTGATTCTGGCACTTTCCAGGCACACTCCTGAAAGTCGCGCACACTGCTGTTCACTCGCTAAACGACCTCTTGGGAAACACGTCTCCGGTCGACGGACCGCTCAGATTGCTTCTCGTGTAACTGTGAACTGTGTCAGCGCAGGGAATCCGTCTCTGTTGAGCAGATGTCGATCCTGCCTCGCTTTTGCTTTGTTGCCTCTACCAAGATGATTTCCCGTTTCTCTCTTCACTGGAGCAGGCAGACACAGCCACGCACATCAAGTGTCAAGAGACACGCTCTGCTGAGCTCAACGCTTGTGCAGATGCACATGTGCGACGAAGTCAACACACGTGCTTGTGGAGAGAAAGAAAGGGACTCCCAGGCGTGTGGAGCGACGGGGAGAAAGAAGCGGGCGCTGAGGAACACAGTTTCAAACAGACTGTCTCCACACAAACAGGCACCTGTCTGCAGGTATCCTAGATCTTGATTCTTGAACTTGAGGAAACACGCGTCTGAGCAAAACTCCCAAACGCTTCCAGGAAAGACACAGGCTCTCCCACAAGCACACAAGTGTTTGCCCTCAGCTATAGATCAGGGACAAGCCTGTGAAGAGCAACCAAAGAGCTCGTCCGTCTTTCCCTCAATAGATGGGAGTAGGCGCGCTTGCGGATGTGTGCGTGTGTGTGGCCACGCGTTTGCTTAGGCATCAGTGTGTGAAAAGGTAGGTGCTTTTCTCTAGCTGCGTGTGCGTGCACGTGGTGCTGGGTGCACATCCCTGGGTGCTCGTGGAAAGGTTTCTGCATGGTTTTCGCTGAGGAATCGTGTGTGTGCACATGGACAAAGAGAAGGCGCAGCAACCAGGTTCCAGCGCCGAAGAAGGCAAAAGGCGAGGTTTCCGGCGCTATCTCCTTCTCTCCCCAGAGCTAGTCGCGCAAAGCAAGCCGCTAAGCCGGCGACCGGCAAGAGAGCTACAACGAAGCATGCCGAACGGAGAAAATAGCAGCAGCTCATGTGTTCACACCTTGTTTCTGCCATGTGCTTGAAACGCCAAGACGTTCGCGCTTCTGTGAGATGAAAGACGTCCTTCTGCATATGTGGTTGCTCACACCGGTGCACTTGTTAGTGTATCCATTCAGTCCTGGGCTGCGGGCATTCAGAAGTGGCTCTGTGGAGACGTCTGCATAGAGGCAGCTGTCAGAACACGCACACTCGATTGTTCACCAAAACATATGCAGACGCGTCCTTAGCCTGTAGATTTGGATGCACAGAGTTCCCTGTGTTCGCAAGAGACAAGGGAATCGCGTCTGTGCGCACAGAAGCAATAGCGGACCGTTTCCCTCGGAGTGAACGCGAAAGAGCCGTCTATATACTCGCAGACACGCGAACGTGCCTCAATGCGGTCACAGAGGCAGCAGCTTTTGCACAGATGCTCCTGGTGATTCTGGCACTTTCCAGGCACACTCCTGAAAGTCGCGCACACTGCTGTTCACTCGCTAAACGACCTCTTGGGAAACACGTCTCCGGTCGACGGACCGCTCAGATTGCTTCTCGTGTAACTGTGAACTGTGTCAGCGCAGGGAATCCGTCTCTGTTGAGCAGATGTCGATCCTGCCTCGCTTTTGCTTTGTTGCCTCTACCAAGATGATTTCCCGTTTCTCTCTTCACTGGAGCAGGCAGACACAGCCAACGCACATCAAGTGTCAAGAGACACGCTCTGCTGAGCTCAACGCTTGTGCAGATGCACATGTGCGACGAAGTCAACACACGTGCTTGTGGAGAGAAAGAAAGGGACTCCCAGGCGTGTGGAGCGACGGGGAGAAAGAGCGGGCGCTGAGGAACACAGTTTCAAACAGACTGTCTCCACACAAACAGGCACCTGTCTGCAGGTATCCTAGATCTTGATTCTTGAACTTGAGGAAACACGCGTCTGAGCAAAACTCCCAAACGCTTCCAGGAAAGACACAGGCTCTCCCACAAGCACACAAGTGTTTGCCCTCAGCTATAGATCAGGGACAAGCCTGTGAAGAGCAACCAAAGAGCTCGTCCGTCTTCCCTCAATAGATGGGAGTAGGCGCGCTTGCGGATGTGTGCGTGTGTGTGGCCACGCGTTTGCTTAGGCATCAGTGTGTGAAAAGGTAGGTGCTTTTCTCTAGCTGCGTGTGCGTGCACGTGGTGCTGGGTGCACATCCCTGGGTGCTCGTGGAAAGGTTTCTGCATGGTTTTCGCTGAGGAATCGTGTGTGCTGCACATGGACAAAGAGAAGGCGCAGCAACCAGGTTCCAGCGCCGAAGAAGGCAAAAGGCGAGGTTTCCGGCGCTATCTCCTTCTCTCCCCAGAGCTAGTCGCGCAAAGCAAGCCGCTAAGCCGGCGACCGGCAAGAGAGCTACAACGAAGCATGCCGAACGGAGAAAATAGCAGCAGCTCATGTGTTCACACCTTGTTTCTGCCATGTGCTTGAACGCCAAGACGTTCGCGCTTCTGTGAGATGAAAGACGTCCTTCTGCATATGTGGTTGCTCACACCGGTGCACTTGTTAGTGTATCCATTCAGTCCTGGGCTGCGGGGCATTCAGAAGTGGCCTCTGTGGAGACGTCTGCATAGAGGCAGCTGTCAGAACACGCACACTCGATTGTTCACCAAAACATATGCAGACGCGTCCTTAGCCTGTAGATTTGGATGCACAGAGTTCCCTGTGTTCGCAAGAGACAAGGGAATCGCGTCTGTGCGCACAGAAGCAATAGCGGACCGTTTCCCTCGGAGTGAACGCGAAAGAGCCGTCTATATACTCGCAGACACGCGAACGTGCCTCAATGCGGTCACAGAGGCAGCAGCTTTTGCACAGATGCTCCTGGTGATTCTGGCACTTTCCAGGCACACTCCTGAAAGTCGCGCACACTGCTGTTCACTCGCTAAACGACCTCTTGGGAAACACGTCTCCGGTCGACGGACCGCTCAGATTGCTTCTCGTGTAACTGTGAACTGTGTCAGCGCAGGGAATCCGTCTCTGTTGAGCAGATGTCGATCCTGCCTCGCTTTGCTTTGTTGCCTCTACCAAGATGATTTCCCGTTTCTCTCTTCACTGGAGCAGGCAGACACAGCCAACGCACATCAAGTGTCAAGAGACACGCTCTGCTGAGCTCAACGCTTGTGCAGATGCACATGTGCGACGAAGTCAACACACGTGCTTGTGGAGAGAAAGAAAGGGACTCCCAGGCGTGTGGAGCGACGGGGAGAAAGAGCGGGCGCTGAGGAACACAGTTTCAAACAGACTGTCTCCACACAAACAGGCACCTGTCTGCAGGTATCCTAGATCTTGATTCTTGAACTTGAGGAAACACGCGTCTGAGCAAAACTCCCAAACGCTTCCAGGAAAGACACAGGCTCTCCCACAAGCACACAAGTGTTTGCCCTCAGCTATAGATCAGGGACAAGCCTGTGAAGAGCAACCAAAGAGCTCGTCCGTCTTTCCCTCAATAGATGGGAGTAGGCGCGCTTGCGGATGTGTGCGTGTGTGTGGCCACGCGTTTGCTTAGGCATCAGTGTGTGAAAAGGTAGGTGCTTTTCTCTAGCTGCGTGTGCGTGCACGTGGTGCTGGGTGCACATCCCTGGGTGCTCGTGGAAAGGTTTCTGCATGGTTTTCGCTGAGGAATCGTGTGTGTGCACATGGACAAAGAGAAGGCGCAGCAACCAGGTTCCAGCGCCGAAGAAGGCAAAAGGCGAGGTTTCCGGCGCTATCTCCTTCTCTCCCCAGAGCTAGTCGCGCAAAGCAAGCCGCTAAGCCGGCGACCGGCAAGAGAGCTACAACGAAGCATGCCGAACGGAGAAAATAGCAGCAGCTCATCTGTTCACACCTTGTTTCTGCCATGTGCTTGAACGCCAAGACGTTCGCGCTTCTGTGAGATGAAAGACGTCCTTCTGCATATGTGGTTGCTCACACCGGTGCACTTGTTAGTGTATCCATTCAGTCCTGGGCTGCGGGGCATTCAGAAGTGGCTCTGTGGAGACGTCTGCATAGAGGCAGCTGTCAGAACACGCACACTCGATTGTTCACCAAAACATATGCAGACGCGTCCTTAGCCTGTAGATTTGGATGCACAGAGTTCCCTGTGTTCGCAAGAGACAAGGGAATCGCGTCTGTGCGCACAGAAGCAATAGCGGACCGTTTCCCTCGGAGTGAACGCGAAAGAGCCGTCTATATACTCGCAGACACGCGAACGTGCCTCAATGCGGTCACAGAGGCAGCAGCTTTTGCACAGATGCTCCTGGTGATTCTGGCACTTTCCAGGCACACTCCTGAAAGTCGCGCACACTGCTGTTCACTCGCTAAACGACCTCTTGGGAAACACGTCTCCGGTCGACGGACCGCTCAGATTGCTTCTCGTGTAACTGTGAACTGTGTCAGCGCAGGGAATCCGTCTCTGTTGAGCAGATGTCAATCCTGCCTCGCTTTTGCTTTGTTGCCTCTACCAAGATGATTTCCCGTTTCTCTCTTCACTGGAGCAGGCAGACACAGCCAACGCACATCAAGTGTCAAGAGACACGCTCTGCTGAGCTCAACGCTTGTGCAGATGCACATGTGCGACGAAGTCAACACACGTGCTTGTGGAGAGAAAGAAAGGGACTCCCAGGCGTGTGGAGCGACGGGGAGAAAGAGCGGGCGCTGAGGAACACAGTTTCAAACAGACTGTCTCCACACAAACAGGCACCTGTCTGCAGGTATCCTAGATCTTGATTCTTGAACTTGAGGAAACACGCGTCTGAGCAAAACTCCCAAACGCTTCCAGGAAAGACACAGGCTCTCCCACAAGCACACAAGTGTTTGCCCTCAGCTATAGATCAGGGACAAGCCTGTGAAGAGCAACCAAAGAGCTCGTCCGTCTTTCCCTCAATAGATGGGAGTAGGCGCGCTTGCGGATGTGTGCGTGTGTGTGGCCACGCGTTTGCTTAGGCATCAGTGTGTGAAAAGGTAGGTGCTTTTCTCTAGCTGCGTGTGCGTGCACGTGGTGCTGGGTGCACATCCCTGGGTGCTCGTGGAAAGGTTTCTGCATGGTTTTCGCTGAGGAATCGTGTGTGTGCACATGGACAAAGAGAAGGCGCAGCAACCAGGTTCCAGCGCCGAAGAAGGCAAAAGGCGAGGTTTCCGGCGCTATCTCCTTCTCTCCCCAGAGCTAGTCGCGCAAAGCAAGCCGCTAAGCCGGCGACCGGCAAGAGAGCTACAACGAAGCATGCCGAACGGAGAAAATAGCAGCAGCTCATCTGTTCACACCTTGTTTCTGCCATGTGCTTGAACGCCAAGACGTTCGCGCTTCTGTGAGATGAAAGACGTCCTTCTGCATATGTGGTTGCTCACACCGGTGCACTTGTTAGTGTATCCATTCAGTCCTGGGCTGCGGGGCATTCAGAAGTGGCTCTGTGGAGACGTCTGCATAGAGGCAGCTGTCAGAACACGCACACTCGATTGTTCACCAAAACATATGCAGACGCGTCCTTAGCCTGTAGATTTGGATGCACAGAGTTCCCTGTGTTCGCAAGAGACAAGGGAATCGCGTCTGTGCGCACAGAAGCAATAGCGGACCGTTTCCCTCGGAGTGAACGCGAAAGAGCCGTCTATATACTCGCAGACACTGCGAACGTGCCTCAATGCGGTCACAGAGGCAGCAGCTTTTGCACAGATGCTCCTGGTGATTCTGGCACTTTCCAGGCACACTCCTGAAAGTCGCGCACACTGCTGTTCACTCGCTAAACGACCTCTTGGGAAACACGTCTCCGGTCGACGGACCGCTCAGATTGCTTCTCGTGTAACTGTGAACTGTGTCAGCGCAGGGAATCCGTCTCTGTTGAGCAGATGTCAATCCTGCCTCGCTTTTGCTTTGTTGCCTCTACCAAGATGATTTCCCGTTTCTCTCTTCACTGGAGCAGGCAGACACAGCCAACGCACATCAAGTGTCAAGAGACACGCTCTGCTGAGCTCAACGCTTGTGCAGATGCACATGTGCGACGAAGTCAACACACGTGCTTGTGGAGAGAAAGAAAGGGACTCCCAGGCGTGTGGAGCGACGGGGAGAAAGAGCGGGCGCTGAGGAACACAGTTTCAAACAGACTGTCTCCACACAAACAGGCACCTGTCTGCAGGTATCCTAGATCTTGATTCTTGAACTTGAGGAAACACGCGTCTGAGCAAAACTCCCAAACGCTTCCAGGAAAGACACAGGCTCTCCCACAAGCACACAAGTGTTTGCCCTCAGCTATAGATCAGGGACAAGCCTGTGAAGAGCAACCAAAGAGCTCGTCCGTCTTTCCCTCAATAGATGGGAGTAGGCGCGCTTGCGGATGTGTGCGTGTGTGTGGCCACGCGTTTGCTTAGGCATCAGTGTGTGAAAAGGTAGGTGCTTTTCTCTAGCTGCGTGTGCGTGCACGTGGTGCTGGGTGCACATCCCTGGGTGCTCGTGGAAAGGTTTCTGCATGGTTTTCGCTGAGGAATCGTGTGTGTGCACATGGACAAAGAGAAGGCGCAGCAACCAGGTTCCAGCGCCGAAGAAGGCAAAAGGCGAGGTTTCCGGCGCTATCTCCTTCTCTCCCCAGAGCTAGTCGCGCAAAGCAAGCCGCTAAGCCGGCGACCGGCAAGAGAGCTACAACGAAGCATGCCGAACGGAGAAAATAGCAGCAGCTCATCTGTTCACACCTTGTTTCTGCCATGTGCTTGAACGCCAAGACGTTCGCGCTTCTGTGAGATGAAAGACGTCCTTCTGCATATGTGGTTGCTCACACCGGTGCACTTGTTAGTGTATCCATTCAGTCCTGGGCTGCGGGGCATTCAGAAGTGGCTCTGTGGAGACGTCTGCATAGAGGCAGCTGTCAGAACACGCACACTCGATTGTTCACCAAAACATATGCAGACGCGTCCTTAGCCTGTAGATTTGGATGCACAGAGTTCCCTGTGTTCGCAAGAGACAAGGGAATCGCGTCTGTGCGCACAGAAGCAATAGCGGACCGTTTCCCTCGGAGTGAACGCGAAAGAGCCGTCTATATACTCGCAGACACGCGAACGTGCCTCAATGCGGTCACAGAGGCAGCAGCTTTTGCACAGATGCTCCTGGTGATTCTGGCACTTTCCAGGCACACTCCTGAAAGTCGCGCACACTGCTGTTCACTCGCTAAACGACCTCTTGGGAAACACGTCTCCGGTCGACGGACCGCTCAGATTGCTTCTCGTGTAACTGTGAACTGTGTCAGCGCAGGGAATCCGTCTCTGTTGAGCAGATGTCAATCCTGCCTCGCTTTTGCTTTGTTGCCTCTACCAAGATGATTTCCCGTTTCTCTCTTCACTGGAGCAGGCAGACACAGCCAACGCACATCAAGTGTCAAGAGACACGCTCTGCTGAGCTCAACGCTTGTGCAGATGCACATGTGCGACGAAGTCAACACACGTGCTTGTGGAGAGAAAGAAAGGGACTCCCAGGCGTGTGGAGCGACGGGGAGAAAGAGCGGGCGCTGAGGAACACAGTTTCAAACAGACTGTCTCCACACAAACAGGCACCTGTCTGCAGGTATCCTAGATCTTGATTCTTGAACTTGAGGAAACACGCGTCTGAGCAAAACTCCCAAACGCTTCCAGGAAAGACACAGGCTCTCCCACAAGCACACAAGTGTTTGCCCTCAGCTATAGATCAGGGACAAGCCTGTGAAGAGCAACCAAAGAGCTCGTCCGTCTTTCCCTCAATAGATGGGAGTAGGCGCGCTTGCGGATGTGTGCGTGTGTGTGGCCACGCGTTTGCTTAGGCATCAGTGTGTGAAAAGGTAGGTGCTTTTCTCTAGCTGCGTGTGCGTGCACGTGGTGCTGGGTGCACATCCCTGGGTGCTCGTGGAAAGGTTTCTGCATGGTTTTCGCTGAGGAATCGTGTGTGTGCACATGGACAAAGAGAAGGCGCAGCAACCAGGTTCCAGCGCCGAAGAAGGCAAAAGGCGAGGTTTCCGGCGCTATCTCCTTCTCTCCCCAGAGCTAGTCGCGCAAAGCAAGCCGCTAAGCCGGCGACCGGCAAGAGAGCTACAACGAAGCATGCCGAACGGAGAAAATAGCAGCAGCTCATCTGTTCACACCTTGTTTCTGCCATGTGCTTGAACGCCAAGACGTTCGCGCTTCTGTGAGATGAAAGACGTCCTTCTGCATATGTGGTTGCTCACACCGGTGCACTTGTTAGTGTATCCATTCAGTCCTGGGCTGCGGGGCATTCAGAAGTGGCTCTGTGGAGACGTCTGCATAGAGGCAGCTGTCAGAACACGCACACTCGATTGTTCACCAAAACATATGCAGACGCGTCCTTAGCCTGTAGATTTGGATGCACAGAGTTCCCTGTGTTCGCAAGAGACAAGGGAATCGCGTCTGTGCGCACAGAAGCAATAGCGGACCGTTTCCCTCGGAGTGAACGCGAAAGAGCCGTCTATATACTCGCAGACACGCGAACGTGCCTCAATGCGGTCACAGAGGCAGCAGCTTTTGCACAGATGCTCCTGGTGATTCTGGCACTTTCCAGGCACACTCCTGAAAGTCGCGCACACTGCTGTTCACTCGCTAAACGACCTCTTGGGAAACACGTCTCCGGTCGACGGACCGCTCAGATTGCTTCTCGTGTAACTGTGAACTGTGTCAGCGCAGGGAATCCGTCTCTGTTGAGCAGATGTCAATCCTGCCTCGCTTTTGCTTTGTTGCCTCTACCAAGATGATTTCCCGTTTCTCTCTTCACTGGAGCAGGCAGACACAGCCAACGCACATCAAGTGTCAAGAGACACGCTCTGCTGAGCTCAACGCTTGTGCAGATGCACATGTGCGACGAAGTCAACACACGTGCTTGTGGAGAGAAAGAAAGGGACTCCCAGGCGTGTGGAGCGACGGGGAGAAAGAGCGGGCGCTGAGGAACACAGTTTCAAACAGACTGTCTCCACACAAACAGGCACCTGTCTGCAGGTATCCTAGATCTTGATTCTTGAACTTGAGGAAACACGCGTCTGAGCAAAACTCCCAAACGCTTCCAGGAAAGACACAGGCTCTCCCACAAGCACACAAGTGTTTGCCCTCAGCTATAGATCAGGGACAAGCCTGTGAAGAGCAACCAAAGAGCTCGTCCGTCTTTCCCTCAATAGATGGGAGTAGGCGCGCTTGCGGATGTGTGCGTGTGTGTGGCCACGCGTTTGCTTAGGCATCAGTGTGTGAAAAGGTAGGTGCTTTTCTCTAGCTGCGTGTGCGTGCACGTGGTGCTGGGTGCACATCCCTGGGTGCTCGTGGAAAGGTTTCTGCATGGTTTTCGCTGAGGAATCGTGTGTGTGCACATGGACAAAGAGAAGGCGCAGCAACCAGGTTCCAGCGCCGAAGAAGGCAAAAGGCGAGGTTTCCGGCGCTATCTCCTTCTCTCCCCAGAGCTAGTCGCGCAAAGCAAGCCGCTAAGCCGGCGACCGGCAAGAGAGCTACAACGAAGCATGCCGAACGGAGAAAATAGCAGCAGCTCATCTGTTCACACCTTGTTTCTGCCATGTGCTTGAACGCCAAGACGTTCGCGCTTCTGTGAGATGAAAGACGTCCTTCTGCATATGTGGTTGCTCACACCGGTGCACTTGTTAGTGTATCCATTCAGTCCTGGGCTGCGGGGCATTCAGAAGTGGCTCTGTGGAGACGTCTGCATAGAGGCAGCTGTCAGAACACGCACACTCGATTGTTCACCAAAACATATGCAGACGCGTCCTTAGCCTGTAGATTTGGATGCACAGAGTTCCCTGTGTTCGCAAGAGACAAGGGAATCGCGTCTGTGCGCACAGAAGCAATAGCGGACCGTTTCCCTCGGAGTGAACGCGAAAGAGCCGTCTATATACTCGCAGACACGCGAACGTGCCTCAATGCGGTCACAGAGGCAGCAGCTTTTGCACAGATGCTCCTGGTGATTCTGGCACTTTCCAGGCACACTCCTGAAAGTCGCGCACACTGCTGTTCACTCGCTAAACGACCTCTTGGGAAACACGTCTCCGGTCGACGGACCGCTCAGATTGCTTCTCGTGTAACTGTGAACTGTGTCAGCGCAGGGAATCCGTCTCTGTTGAGCAGATGTCAATCCTGCCTCGCTTTTGCTTTGTTGCCTCTACCAAGATGATTTCCCGTTTCTCTCTTCACTGGAGCAGGCAGACACAGCCAACGCACATCAAGTGTCAAGAGACACGCTCTGCTGAGCTCAACGCTTGTGCAGATGCACATGTGCGACGAAGTCAACACACGTGCTTGTGGAGAGAAAGAAAGGGACTCCCAGGCGTGTGGAGCGACGGGGAGAAAGAGCGGGCGCTGAGGAACACAGTTTCAAACAGACTGTCTCCACACAAACAGGCACCTGTCTGCAGGTATCCTAGATCTTGATTCTTGAACTTGAGGAAACACGCGTCTGAGCAAAACTCCCAAACGCTTCCAGGAAAGACACAGGCTCTCCCACAAGCACACAAGTGTTTGCCCTCAGCTATAGATCAGGGACAAGCCTGTGAAGAGCAACCAAAGAGCTCGTCCGTCTTTCCCTCAATAGATGGGAGTAGGCGCGCTTGCGGATGTGTGCGTGTGTGTGGCCACGCGTTTGCTTAGGCATCAGTGTGTGAAAAGGTAGGTGCTTTTCTCTAGCTGCGTGTGCGTGCACGTGGTGCTGGGTGCACATCCCTGGGTGCTCGTGGAAAGGTTTCTGCATGGTTTTCGCTGAGGAATCGTGTGTGTGCACATGGACAAAGAGAAGGCGCAGCAACCAGGTTCCAGCGCCGAAGAAGGCAAAAGGCGAGGTTTCCGGCGCTATCTCCTTCTCTCCCCAGAGCTAGTCGCGCAAAGCAAGCCGCTAAGCCGGCGACCGGCAAGAGAGCTACAACGAAGCATGCCGAACGGAGAAAATAGCAGCAGCTCATCTGTTCACACCTTGTTTCTGCCATGTGCTTGAACGCCAAGACGTTCGCGCTTCTGTGAGATGAAAGACGTCCTTCTGCATATGTGGTTGCTCACACCGGTGCACTTGTTAGTGTATCCATTCAGTCCTGGGCTGCGGGGCATTCAGAAGTGGCTCTGTGGAGACGTCTGCATAGAGGCAGCTGTCAGAACACGCACACTCGATTGTTCACCAAAACATATGCAGACGCGTCCTTAGCCTGTAGATTTGGATGCACAGAGTTCCCTGTGTTCGCAAGAGACAAGGGAATCGCGTCTGTGCGCACAGAAGCAATAGCGGACCGTTTCCCTCGGAGTGAACGCGAAAGAGCCGTCTATATACTCGCAGACACGCGAACGTGCCTCAATGCGGTCACAGAGGCAGCAGCTTTTGCACAGATGCTCCTGGTGATTCTGGCACTTTCCAGGCACACTCCTGAAAGTCGCGCACACTGCTGTTCACTCGCTAAACGACCTCTTGGGAAACACGTCTCCGGTCGACGGACCGCTCAGATTGCTTCTCGTGTAACTGTGAACTGTGTCAGCGCAGGGAATCCGTCTCTGTTGAGCAGATGTCAATCCTGCCTCGCTTTTGCTTTGTTGCCTCTACCAAGATGATTTCCCGTTTCTCTCTTCACTGGAGCAGGCAGACACAGCCAACGCACATCAAGTGTCAAGAGACACGCTCTGCTGAGCTCAACGCTTGTGCAGATGCACATGTGCGACGAAGTCAACACACGTGCTTGTGGAGAGAAAGAAAGGGACTCCCAGGCGTGTGGAGCGACGGGGAGAAAGAGCGGGCGCTGAGGAACACAGTTTCAAACAGACTGTCTCCACACAAACAGGCACCTGTCTGCAGGTATCCTAGATCTTGATTCTTGAACTTGAGGAAACACGCGTCTGAGCAAAACTCCCAAACGCTTCCAGGAAAGACACAGGCTCTCCCACAAGCACACAAGTGTTTGCCCTCAGCTATAGATCAGGGACAAGCCTGTGAAGAGCAACCAAAGAGCTCGTCCGTCTTTCCCTCAATAGATGGGAGTAGGCGCGCTTGCGGATGTGTGCGTGTGTGTGGCCACGCGTTTGCTTAGGCATCAGTGTGTGAAAAGGTAGGTGCTTTTCTCTAGCTGCGTGTGCGTGCACGTGGTGCTGGGTGCACATCCCTGGGTGCTCGTGGAAAGGTTTCTGCATGGTTTTCGCTGAGGAATCGTGTGTGTGCACATGGACAAAGAGAAGGCGCAGCAACCAGGTTCCAGCGCCGAAGAAGGCAAAAGGCGAGGTTTCCGGCGCTATCTCCTTCTCTCCCCAGAGCTAGTCGCGCAAAGCAAGCCGCTAAGCCGGCGACCGGCAAGAGAGCTACAACGAAGCATGCCGAACGGAGAAAATAGCAGCAGCTCATCTGTTCACACCTTGTTTCTGCCATGTGCTTGAACGCCAAGACGTTCGCGCTTCTGTGAGATGAAAGACGTCCTTCTGCATATGTGGTTGCTCACACCGGTGCACTTGTTAGTGTATCCATTCAGTCCTGGGCTGCGGGGCATTCAGAAGTGGCTCTGTGGAGACGTCTGCATAGAGGCAGCTGTCAGAACACGCACACTCGATTGTTCACCAAAACATATGCAGACGCGTCCTTAGCCTGTAGATTTGGATGCACAGAGTTCCCTGTGTTCGCAAGAGACAAGGGAATCGCGTCTGTGCGCACAGAAGCAATAGCGGACCGTTTCCCTCGGAGTGAACGCGAAAGAGCCGTCTATATACTCGCAGACACGCGAACGTGCCTCAATGCGGTCACAGAGGCAGCAGCTTTTGCACAGATGCTCCTGGTGATTCTGGCACTTTCCAGGCACACTCCTGAAAGTCGCGCACACTGCTGTTCACTCGCTAAACGACCTCTTGGGAAACACGTCTCCGGTCGACGGACCGCTCAGATTGCTTCTCGTGTAACTGTGAACTGTGTCAGCGCAGGGAATCCGTCTCTGTTGAGCAGATGTCAATCCTGCCTCGCTTTTGCTTTGTTGCCTCTACCAAGATGATTTCCCGTTTCTCTCTTCACTGGAGCAGGCAGACACAGCCAACGCACATCAAGTGTCAAGAGACACGCTCTGCTGAGCTCAACGCTTGTGCAGATGCACATGTGCGACGAAGTCAACACACGTGCTTGTGGAGAGAAAGAAAGGGACTCCCAGGCGTGTGGAGCGACGGGGAGAAAGAGCGGGCGCTGAGGAACACAGTTTCAAACAGACTGTCTCCACACAAACAGGCACCTGTCTGCAGGTATCCTAGATCTTGATTCTTGAACTTGAGGAAACACGCGTCTGAGCAAAACTCCCAAACGCTTCCAGGAAAGACACAGGCTCTCCCACAAGCACACAAGTGTTTGCCCTCAGCTATAGATCAGGGACAAGCCTGTGAAGAGCAACCAAAGAGCTCGTCCGTCTTTCCCTCAATAGATGGGAGTAGGCGCGCTTGCGGATGTGTGCGTGTGTGTGGCCACGCGTTTGCTTAGGCATCAGTGTGTGAAAAGGTAGGTGCTTTTCTCTAGCTGCGTGTGCGTGCACGTGGTGCTGGGTGCACATCCCTGGGTGCTCGTGGAAAGGTTTCTGCATGGTTTTCGCTGAGGAATCGTGTGTGTGCACATGGACAAAGAGAAGGCGCAGCAACCAGGTTCCAGCGCCGAAGAAGGCAAAAGGCGAGGTTTCCGGCGCTATCTCCTTCTCTCCCCAGAGCTAGTCGCGCAAAGCAAGCCGCTAAGCCGGCGACCGGCAAGAGAGCTACAACGAAGCATGCCGAACGGAGAAAATAGCAGCAGCTCATCTGTTCACACCTTGTTTCTGCCATGTGCTTGAACGCCAAGACGTTCGCGCTTCTGTGAGATGAAAGACGTCCTTCTGCATATGTGGTTGCTCACACCGGTGCACTTGTTAGTGTATCCATTCAGTCCTGGGCTGCGGGGCATTCAGAAGTGGCTCTGTGGAGACGTCTGCATAGAGGCAGCTGTCAGAACACGCACACTCGATTGTTCACCAAAACATATGCAGACGCGTCCTTAGCCTGTAGATTTGGATGCACAGAGTTCCCTGTGTTCGCAAGAGACAAGGGAATCGCGTCTGTGCGCACAGAAGCAATAGCGGACCGTTTCCCTCGGAGTGAACGCGAAAGAGCCGTCTATATACTCGCAGACACGCGAACGTGCCTCAATGCGGTCACAGAGGCAGCAGCTTTTGCACAGATGCTCCTGGTGATTCTGGCACTTTCCAGGCACACTCCTGAAAGTCGCGCACACTGCTGTTCACTCGCTAAACGACCTCTTGGGAAACACGTCTCCGGTCGACGGACCGCTCAGATTGCTTCTCGTGTAACTGTGAACTGTGTCAGCGCAGGGAATCCGTCTCTGTTGAGCAGATGTCAATCCTGCCTCGCTTTTGCTTTGTTGCCTCTACCAAGATGATTTCCCGTTTCTCTCTTCACTGGAGCAGGCAGACACAGCCAACGCACATCAAGTGTCAAGAGACACGCTCTGCTGAGCTCAACGCTTGTGCAGATGCACATGTGCGACGAAGTCAACACACGTGCTTGTGGAGAGAAAGAAAGGGACTCCCAGGCGTGTGGAGCGACGGGGAGAAAGAGCGGGCGCTGAGGAACACAGTTTCAAACAGACTGTCTCCACACAAACAGGCACCTGTCTGCAGGTATCCTAGATCTTGATTCTTGAACTTGAGGAAACACGCGTCTGAGCAAAACTCCCAAACGCTTCCAGGAAAGACACAGGCTCTCCCACAAGCACACAAGTGTTTGCCCTCAGCTATAGATCAGGGACAAGCCTGTGAAGAGCAACCAAAGAGCTCGTCCGTCTTTCCCTCAATAGATGGGAGTAGGCGCGCTTGCGGATG
This sequence comes from Patagioenas fasciata, assembly GCF_037038585.1. NCBI lineage: Eukaryota > Metazoa > Chordata > Aves > Columbiformes > Columbidae > Patagioenas > Patagioenas fasciata. The sequence goes on from NW_027288801.1 coordinate 39,119, forward strand.
TGTGCGTGTGTGTGGCCACGCGTTTGCTTAGGCATCAGTGTGTGAAAAGGTAGGTGCTTTTCTCTAGCTGCGTGTGCGTGCACGTGGTGCTGGGTGCACATCCCTGGGTGCTCGTGGAAAGGTTTCTGCATGGTTTTCGCTGAGGAATCGTGTGTGTGCACATGGACAAAGAGAAGGCGCAGCAACCAGGTTCCAGCGCCGAAGAAGGCAAAAGGCGAGGTTTCCGGCGCTATCTCCTTCTCTCCCCAGAGCTAGTCGCGCAAAGCAAGCCGCTAAGCCGGCGACCGGCAAGAGAGCTACAACGAAGCATGCCGAACGGAGAAAATAGCAGCAGCTCATCTGTTCACACCTTGTTTCTGCCATGTGCTTGAACGCCAAGACGTTCGCGCTTCTGTGAGATGAAAGACGTCCTTCTGCATATGTGGTTGCTCACACCGGTGCACTTGTTAGTGTATCCATTCAGTCCTGGGCTGCGGGGCATTCAGAAGTGGCTCTGTGGAGACGTCTGCATAGAGGCAGCTGTCAGAACACGCACACTCGATTGTTCACCAAAACATATGCAGACGCGTCCTTAGCCTGTAGATTTGGATGCACAGAGTTCCCTGTGTTCGCAAGAGACAAGGGAATCGCGTCTGTGCGCACAGAAGCAATAGCGGACCGTTTCCCTCGGAGTGAACGCGAAAGAGCCGTCTATATACTCGCAGACACGCGAACGTGCCTCAATGCGGTCACAGAGGCAGCAGCTTTTGCACAGATGCTCCTGGTGATTCTGGCACTTTCCAGGCACACTCCTGAAAGTCGCGCACACTGCTGTTCACTCGCTAAACGACCTCTTGGGAAACACGTCTCCGGTCGACGGACCGCTCAGATTGCTTCTCGTGTAACTGTGAACTGTGTCAGCGCAGGGAATCCGTCTCTGTTGAGCAGATGTCAATCCTGCCTCGCTTTTGCTTTGTTGCCTCTACCAAGATGATTTCCCGTTTCTCTCTTCACTGGAGCAGGCAGACACAGCCAACGCACATCAAGTGTCAAGAGACACGCTCTGCTGAGCTCAACGCTTGTGCAGATGCACATGTGCGACGAAGTCAACACACGTGCTTGTGGAGAGAAAGAAAGGGACTCCCAGGCGTGTGGAGCGACGGGGAGAAAGAGCGGGCGCTGAGGAACACAGTTTCAAACAGACTGTCTCCACACAAACAGGCACCTGTCTGCAGGTATCCTAGATCTTGATTCTTGAACTTGAGGAAACACGCGTCTGAGCAAAACTCCCAAACGCTTCCAGGAAAGACACAGGCTCTCCCACAAGCACACAAGTGTTTGCCCTCAGCTATAGATCAGGGACAAGCCTGTGAAGAGCAACCAAAGAGCTCGTCCGTCTTTCCCTCAATAGATGGGAGTAGGCGCGCTTGCGGATGTGTGCGTGTGTGTGGCCACGCGTTTGCTTAGGCATCAGTGTGTGAAAAGGTAGGTGCTTTTCTCTAGCTGCGTGTGCGTGCACGTGGTGCTGGGTGCACATCCCTGGGTGCTCGTGGAAAGGTTTCTGCATGGTTTTCGCTGAGGAATCGTGTGTGTGCACATGGACAAAGAGAAGGCGCAGCAACCAGGTTCCAGCGCCGAAGAAGGCAAAAGGCGAGGTTTCCGGCGCTATCTCCTTCTCTCCCCAGAGCTAGTCGCGCAAAGCAAGCCGCTAAGCCGGCGACCGGCAAGAGAGCTACAACGAAGCATGCCGAACGGAGAAAATAGCAGCAGCTCATCTGTTCACACCTTGTTTCTGCCATGTGCTTGAACGCCAAGACGTTCGCGCTTCTGTGAGATGAAAGACGTCCTTCTGCATATGTGGTTGCTCACACCGGTGCACTTGTTAGTGTATCCATTCAGTCCTGGGCTGCGGGGCATTCAGAAGTGGCTCTGTGGAGACGTCTGCATAGAGGCAGCTGTCAGAACACGCACACTCGATTGTTCACCAAAACATATGCAGACGCGTCCTTAGCCTGTAGATTTGGATGCACAGAGTTCCCTGTGTTCGCAAGAGACAAGGGAATCGCGTCTGTGCGCACAGAAGCAATAGCGGACCGTTTCCCTCGGAGTGAACGCGAAAGAGCCGTCTATATACTCGCAGACACGCGAACGTGCCTCAATGCGGTCACAGAGGCAGCAGCTTTTGCACGGATGCTCCTGGTGATTCTGGCACTTTCCAGGCACACTCCTGAAAGTCGCGCACACTGCTGTTCACTCGCTAAACGACCTCTTGGGAAACACGTCTCCGGTCGACGGACCGCTCAGATTGCTTCTCGTGTAACTGTGAACTGTGTCAGCGCAGGGAATCCGTCTCTGTTGAGCAGATGTCAATCCTGCCTCGCTTTTGCTTTGTTGCCTCTACCAAGATGATTTCCCGTTTCTCTCTTCACTGGAGCAGGCAGACACAGCCAACGCACATCAAGTGTCAAGAGACACGCTCTGCTGAGCTCAACGCTTGTGCAGATGCACATGTGCGACGAAGTCAACACACGTGCTTGTGGAGAGAAAGAAAGGGACTCCCAGGCGTGTGGAGCGACGGGGAGAAAGAGCGGGCGCTGAGGAACACAGTTTCAAACAGACTGTCTCCACACAAACAGGCACCTGTCTGCAGGTATCCTAGATCTTGATTCTTGAACTTGAGGAAACACGCGTCTGAGCAAAACTCCCAAACGCTTCCAGGAAAGACACAGGCTCTCCCACAAGCACACAAGTGTTTGCCCTCAGCTATAGATCAGGGACAAGCCTGTGAAGAGCAACCAAAGAGCTCGTCCGTCTTTCCCTCAATAGATGGGAGTAGGCGCGCTTGCGGATGTGTGCGTGTGTGTGGCCACGCGTTTGCTTAGGCATCAGTGTGTGAAAAGGTAGGTGCTTTTCTCTAGCTGCGTGTGCGTGCACGTGGTGCTGGGTGCACATCCCTGGGTGCTCGTGGAAAGGTTTCTGCATGGTTTTCGCTGAGGAATCGTGTGTGTGCACATGGACAAAGAGAAGGCGCAGCAACCAGGTTCCAGCGCCGAAGAAGGCAAAAGGCGAGGTTTCCGGCGCTATCTCCTTCTCTCCCCAGAGCTAGTCGCGCAAAGCAAGCCGCTAAGCCGGCGACCGGCAAGAGAGCTACAACGAAGCATGCCGAACGGAGAAAATAGCAGCAGCTCATCTGTTCACACCTTGTTTCTGCCATGTGCTTGAACGCCAAGACGTTCGCGCTTCTGTGAGATGAAAGACGTCCTTCTGCATATGTGGTTGCTCACACCGGTGCACTTGTTAGTGTATCCATTCAGTCCTGGGCTGCGGGGCATTCAGAAGTGGCTCTGTGGAGACGTCTGCATAGAGGCAGCTGTCAGAACACGCACACTCGATTGTTCACCAAAACATATGCAGACGCGTCCTTAGCCTGTAGATTTGGATGCACAGAGTTCCCTGTGTTCGCAAGAGACAAGGGAATCGCGTCTGTGCGCACAGAAGCAATAGCGGACCGTTTCCCTCGGAGTGAACGCGAAAGAGCCGTCTATATACTCGCAGACACGCGAACGTGCCTCAATGCGGTCACAGAGGCAGCAGCTTTTGCACAGATGCTCCTGGTGATTCTGGCACTTTCCAGGCACACTCCTGAAAGTCGCGCACACTGCTGTTCACTCGCTAAACGACCTCTTGGGAAACACGTCTCCGGTCGACGGACCGCTCAGATTGCTTCTCGTGTAACTGTGAACTGTGTCAGCGCAGGGAATCCGTCTCTGTTGAGCAGATGTCAATCCTGCCTCGCTTTTGCTTTGTTGCCTCTACCAAGATGATTTCCCGTTTCTCTCTTCACTGGAGCAGGCAGACACAGCCAACGCACATCAAGTGTCAAGAGACACGCTCTGCTGAGCTCAACGCTTGTGCAGATGCACATGTGCGACGAAGTCAACACACGTGCTTGTGGAGAGAAAGAAAGGGACTCCCAGGCGTGTGGAGCGACGGGGAGAAAGAGCGGGCGCTGAGGAACACAGTTTCAAACAGACTGTCTCCACACAAACAGGCACCTGTCTGCAGGTATCCTAGATCTTGATTCTTGAACTTGAGGAAACACGCGTCTGAGCAAAACTCCCAAACGCTTCCAGGAAAGACACAGGCTCTCCCACAAGCACACAAGTGTTTGCCCTCAGCTATAGATCAGGGACAAGCCTGTGAAGAGCAACCAAAGAGCTCGTCCGTCTTTCCCTCAATAGATGGGAGTAGGCGCGCTTGCGGATGTGTGCGTGTGTGTGGCCACGCGTTTGCTTAGGCATCAGTGTGTGAAAAGGTAGGTGCTTTTCTCTAGCTGCGTGTGCGTGCACGTGGTGCTGGGTGCACATCCCTGGGTGCTCGTGGAAAGGTTTCTGCATGGTTTTCGCTGAGGAATCGTGTGTGTGCACATGGACAAAGAGAAGGCGCAGCAACCAGGTTCCAGCGCCGAAGAAGGCAAAAGGCGAGGTTTCCGGCGCTATCTCCTTCTCTCCCCAGAGCTAGTCGCGCAAAGCAAGCCGCTAAGCCGGCGACCGGCAAGAGAGCTACAACGAAGCATGCCGAACGGAGAAAATAGCAGCAGCTCATCTGTTCACACCTTGTTTCTGCCATGTGCTTGAACGCCAAGACGTTCGCGCTTCTGTGAGATGAAAGACGTCCTTCTGCATATGTGGTTGCTCACACCGGTGCACTTGTTAGTGTATCCATTCAGTCCTGGGCTGCGGGGCATTCAGAAGTGGCTCTGTGGAGACGTCTGCATAGAGGCAGCTGTCAGAACACGCACACTCGATTGTTCACCAAAACATATGCAGACGCGTCCTTAGCCTGTAGATTTGGATGCACAGAGTTCCCTGTGTTCGCAAGAGACAAGGGAATCGCGTCTGTGCGCACAGAAGCAATAGCGGACCGTTTCCCTCGGAGTGAACGCGAAAGAGCCGTCTATATACTCGCAGACACGCGAACGTGCCTCAATGCGGTCACAGAGGCAGCAGCTTTTGCACAGATGCTCCTGGTGATTCTGGCACTTTCCAGGCACACTCCTGAAAGTCGCGCACACTGCTGTTCACTCGCTAAACGACCTCTTGGGAAACACGTCTCCGGTCGACGGACCGCTCAGATTGCTTCTCGTGTAACTGTGAACTGTGTCAGCGCAGGGAATCCGTCTCTGTTGAGCAGATGTCAATCCTGCCTCGCTTTTGCTTTGTTGCCTCTACCAAGATGATTTCCCGTTTCTCTCTTCACTGGAGCAGGCAGACACAGCCAACGCACATCAAGTGTCAAGAGACACGCTCTGCTGAGCTCAACGCTTGTGCAGATGCACATGTGCGACGAAGTCAACACACGTGCTTGTGGAGAGAAAGAAAGGGACTCCCAGGCGTGTGGAGCGACGGGGAGAAAGAGCGGGCGCTGAGGAACACAGTTTCAAACAGACTGTCTCCACACAAACAGGCACCTGTCTGCAGGTATCCTAGATCTTGATTCTTGAACTTGAGGAAACACGCGTCTGAGCAAAACTCCCAAACGCTTCCAGGAAAGACACAGGCTCTCCCACAAGCACACAAGTGTTTGCCCTCAGCTATAGATCAGGGACAAGCCTGTGAAGAGCAACCAAAGAGCTCGTCCGTCTTTCCCTCAATAGATGGGAGTAGGCGCGCTTGCGGATGTGTGCGTGTGTGTGGCCACGCGTTTGCTTAGGCATCAGTGTGTGAAAAGGTAGGTGCTTTTCTCTAGCTGCGTGTGCGTGCACGTGGTGCTGGGTGCACATCCCTGGGTGCTCGTGGAAAGGTTTCTGCATGGTTTTCGCTGAGGAATCGTGTGTGTGCACATGGACAAAGAGAAGGCGCAGCAACCAGGTTCCAGCGCCGAAGAAGGCAAAAGGCGAGGTTTCCGGCGCTATCTCCTTCTCTCCCCAGAGCTAGTCGCGCAAAGCAAGCCGCTAAGCCGGCGACCGGCAAGAGAGCTACAACGAAGCATGCCGAACGGAGAAAATAGCAGCAGCTCATCTGTTCACACCTTGTTTCTGCCATGTGCTTGAACGCCAAGACGTTCGCGCTTCTGTGAGATGAAAGACGTCCTTCTGCATATGTGGTTGCTCACACCGGTGCACTTGTTAGTGTATCCATTCAGTCCTGGGCTGCGGGGCATTCAGAAGTGGCTCTGTGGAGACGTCTGCATAGAGGCAGCTGTCAGAACACGCACACTCGATTGTTCACCAAAACATATGCAGACGCGTCCTTAGCCTGTAGATTTGGATGCACAGAGTTCCCTGTGTTCGCAAGAGACAAGGGAATCGCGTCTGTGCGCACAGAAGCAATAGCGGACCGTTTCCCTCGGAGTGAACGCGAAAGAGCCGTCTATATACTCGCAGACACGCGAACGTGCCTCAATGCGGTCACAGAGGCAGCAGCTTTTGCACAGATGCTCCTGGTGATTCTGGCACTTTCCAGGCACACTCCTGAAAGTCGCGCACACTGCTGTTCACTCGCTAAACGACCTCTTGGGAAACACGTCTCCGGTCGACGGACCGCTCAGATTGCTTCTCGTGTAACTGTGAACTGTGTCAGCGCAGGGAATCCGTCTCTGTTGAGCAGATGTCAATCCTGCCTCGCTTTTGCTTTGTTGCCTCTACCAAGATGATTTCCCGTTTCTCTCTTCACTGGAGCAGGCAGACACAGCCAACGCACATCAAGTGTCAAGAGACACGCTCTGCTGAGCTCAACGCTTGTGCAGATGCACATGTGCGACGAAGTCAACACACGTGCTTGTGGAGAGAAAGAAAGGGACTCCCAGGCGTGTGGAGCGACGGGGAGAAAGAGCGGGCGCTGAGGAACACAGTTTCAAACAGACTGTCTCCACACAAACAGGCACCTGTCTGCAGGTATCCTAGATCTTGATTCTTGAACTTGAGGAAACACGCGTCTGAGCAAAACTCCCAAACGCTTCCAGGAAAGACACAGGCTCTCCCACAAGCACACAAGTGTTTGCCCTCAGCTATAGATCAGGGACAAGCCTGTGAAGAGCAACCAAAGAGCTCGTCCGTCTTTCCCTCAATAGATGGGAGTAGGCGCGCTTGCGGATGTGTGCGTGTGTGTGGCCACGCGTTTGCTTAGGCATCAGTGTGTGAAAAGGTAGGTGCTTTTCTCTAGCTGCGTGTGCGTGCACGTGGTGCTGGGTGCACATCCCTGGGTGCTCGTGGAAAGGTTTCTGCATGGTTTTCGCTGAGGAATCGTGTGTGTGCACATGGACAAAGAGAAGGCGCAGCAACCAGGTTCCAGCGCCGAAGAAGGCAAAAGGCGAGGTTTCCGGCGCTATCTCCTTCTCTCCCCAGAGCTAGTCGCGCAAAGCAAGCCGCTAAGCCGGCGACCGGCAAGAGAGCTACAACGAAGCATGCCGAACGGAGAAAATAGCAGCAGCTCATCTGTTCACACCTTGTTTCTGCCATGTGCTTGAACGCCAAGACGTTCGCGCTTCTGTGAGATGAAAGACGTCCTTCTGCATATGTGGTTGCTCACACCGGTGCACTTGTTAGTGTATCCATTCAGTCCTGGGCTGCGGGGCATTCAGAAGTGGCTCTGTGGAGACGTCTGCATAGAGGCAGCTGTCAGAACACGCACACTCGATTGTTCACCAAAACATATGCAGACGCGTCCTTAGCCTGTAGATTTGGATGCACAGAGTTCCCTGTGTTCGCAAGAGACAAGGGAATCGCGTCTGTGCGCACAGAAGCAATAGCGGACCGTTTCCCTCGGAGTGAACGCGAAAGAGCCGTCTATATACTCGCAGACACGCGAACGTGCCTCAATGCGGTCACAGAGGCAGCAGCTTTTGCACAGATGCTCCTGGTGATTCTGGCACTTTCCAGGCACACTCCTGAAAGTCGCGCACACTGCTGTTCACTCGCTAAACGACCTCTTGGGAAACACGTCTCCGGTCGACGGACCGCTCAGATTGCTTCTCGTGTAACTGTGAACTGTGTCAGCGCAGGGAATCCGTCTCTGTTGAGCAGATGTCAATCCTGCCTCGCTTTTGCTTTGTTGCCTCTACCAAGATGATTTCCCGTTTCTCTCTTCACTGGAGCAGGCAGACACAGCCAACGCACATCAAGTGTCAAGAGACACGCTCTGCTGAGCTCAACGCTTGTGCAGATGCACATGTGCGACGAAGTCAACACACGTGCTTGTGGAGAGAAAGAAAGGGACTCCCAGGCGTGTGGAGCGACGGGGAGAAAGAGCGGGCGCTGAGGAACACAGTTTCAAACAGACTGTCTCCACACAAACAGGCACCTGTCTGCAGGTATCCTAGATCTTGATTCTTGAACTTGAGGAAACACGCGTCTGAGCAAAACTCCCAAACGCTTCCAGGAAAGACACAGGCTCTCCCACAAGCACACAAGTGTTTGCCCTCAGCTATAGATCAGGGACAAGCCTGTGAAGAGCAACCAAAGAGCTCGTCCGTCTTTCCCTCAATAGATGGGAGTAGGCGCGCTTGCGGATGTGTGCGTGTGTGTGGCCACGCGTTTGCTTAGGCATCAGTGTGTGAAAAGGTAGGTGCTTTTCTCTAGCTGCGTGTGCGTGCACGTGGTGCTGGGTGCACATCCCTGGGTGCTCGTGGAAAGGTTTCTGCATGGTTTTCGCTGAGGAATCGTGTGTGTGCACATGGACAAAGAGAAGGCGCAGCAACCAGGTTCCAGCGCCGAAGAAGGCAAAAGGCGAGGTTTCCGGCGCTATCTCCTTCTCTCCCCAGAGCTAGTCGCGCAAAGCAAGCCGCTAAGCCGGCGACCGGCAAGAGAGCTACAACGAAGCATGCCGAACGGAGAAAATAGCAGCAGCTCATCTGTTCACACCTTGTTTCTGCCATGTGCTTGAACGCCAAGACGTTCGCGCTTCTGTGAGATGAAAGACGTCCTTCTGCATATGTGGTTGCTCACACCGGTGCACTTGTTAGTGTATCCATTCAGTCCTGGGCTGCGGGGCATTCAGAAGTGGCTCTGTGGAGACGTCTGCATAGAGGCAGCTGTCAGAACACGCACACTCGATTGTTCACCAAAACATATGCAGACGCGTCCTTAGCCTGTAGATTTGGATGCACAGAGTTCCCTGTGTTCGCAAGAGACAAGGGAATCGCGTCTGTGCGCACAGAAGCAATAGCGGACCGTTTCCCTCGGAGTGAACGCGAAAGAGCCGTCTATATACTCGCAGACACGCGAACGTGCCTCAATGCGGTCACAGAGGCAGCAGCTTTTGCACAGATGCTCCTGGTGATTCTGGCACTTTCCAGGCACACTCCTGAAAGTCGCGCACACTGCTGTTCACTCGCTAAACGACCTCTTGGGAAACACGTCTCCGGTCGACGGACCGCTCAGATTGCTTCTCGTGTAACTGTGAACTGTGTCAGCGCAGGGAATCCGTCTCTGTTGAGCAGATGTCAATCCTGCCTCGCTTTTGCTTTGTTGCCTCTACCAAGATGATTTCCCGTTTCTCTCTTCACTGGAGCAGGCAGACACAGCCAACGCACATCAAGTGTCAAGAGACACGCTCTGCTGAGCTCAACGCTTGTGCAGATGCACATGTGCGACGAAGTCAACACACGTGCTTGTGGAGAGAAAGAAAGGGACTCCCAGGCGTGTGGAGCGACGGGGAGAAAGAGCGGGCGCTGAGGAACACAGTTTCAAACAGACTGTCTCCACACAAACAGGCACCTGTCTGCAGGTATCCTAGATCTTGATTCTTGAACTTGAGGAAACACGCGTCTGAGCAAAACTCCCAAACGCTTCCAGGAAAGACACAGGCTCTCCCACAAGCACACAAGTGTTTGCCCTCAGCTATAGATCAGGGACAAGCCTGTGAAGAGCAACCAAAGAGCTCGTCCGTCTTTCCCTCAATAGATGGGAGTAGGCGCGCTTGCGGATGTGTGCGTGTGTGTGGCCACGCGTTTGCTTAGGCATCAGTGTGTGAAAAGGTAGGTGCTTTTCTCTAGCTGCGTGTGCGTGCACGTGGTGCTGGGTGCACATCCCTGGGTGCTCGTGGAAAGGTTTCTGCATGGTTTTCGCTGAGGAATCGTGTGTGTGCACATGGACAAAGAGAAGGCGCAGCAACCAGGTTCCAGCGCCGAAGAAGGCAAAAGGCGAGGTTTCCGGCGCTATCTCCTTCTCTCCCCAGAGCTAGTCGCGCAAAGCAAGCCGCTAAGCCGGCGACCGGCAAGAGAGCTACAACGAAGCATGCCGAACGGAGAAAATAGCAGCAGCTCATCTGTTCACACCTTGTTTCTGCCATGTGCTTGAACGCCAAGACGTTCGCGCTTCTGTGAGATGAAAGACGTCCTTCTGCATATGTGGTTGCTCACACCGGTGCACTTGTTAGTGTATCCATTCAGTCCTGGGCTGCGGGGCATTCAGAAGTGGCTCTGTGGAGACGTCTGCATAGAGGCAGCTGTCAGAACACGCACACTCGATTGTTCACCAAAACATATGCAGACGCGTCCTTAGCCTGTAGATTTGGATGCACAGAGTTCCCTGTGTTCGCAAGAGACAAGGGAATCGCGTCTGTGCGCACAGAAGCAATAGCGGACCGTTTCCCTCGGAGTGAACGCGAAAGAGCCGTCTATATACTCGCAGACACGCGAACGTGCCTCAATGCGGTCACAGAGGCAGCAGCTTTTGCACGGATGCTCCTGGTGATTCTGGCACTTTCCAGGCACACTCCTGAAAGTCGCGCACACTGCTGTTCACTCGCTAAACGACCTCTTGGGAAACACGTCTCCGGTCGACGGACCGCTCAGATTGCTTCTCGTGTAACTGTGAACTGTGTCAGCGCAGGGAATCCGTCTCTGTTGAGCAGATGTCAATCCTGCCTCGCTTTTGCTTTGTTGCCTCTACCAAGATGATTTCCCGTTTCTCTCTTCACTGGAGCAGGCAGACACAGCCAACGCACATCAAGTGTCAAGAGACACGCTCTGCTGAGCTCAACGCTTGTGCAGATGCACATGTGCGACGAAGTCAACACACGTGCTTGTGGAGAGAAAGAAAGGGACTCCCAGGCGTGTGGAGCGACGGGGAGAAAGAGCGGGCGCTGAGGAACACAGTTTCAAACAGACTGTCTCCACACAAACAGGCACCTGTCTGCAGGTATCCTAGATCTTGATTCTTGAACTTGAGGAAACACGCGTCTGAGCAAAACTCCCAAACGCTTCCAGGAAAGACACAGGCTCTCCCACAAGCACACAAGTGTTTGCCCTCAGCTATAGATCAGGGACAAGCCTGTGAAGAGCAACCAAAGAGCTCGTCCGTCTTTCCCTCAATAGATGGGAGTAGGCGCGCTTGCGGATGTGTGCGTGTGTGTGGCCACGCGTTTGCTTAGGCATCAGTGTGTGAAAAGGTAGGTGCTTTTCTCTAGCTGCGTGTGCGTGCACGTGGTGCTGGGTGCACATCCCTGGGTGCTCGTGGAAAGGTTTCTGCATGGTTTTCGCTGAGGAATCGTGTGTGTGCACATGGACAAAGAGAAGGCGCAGCAACCAGGTTCCAGCGCCGAAGAAGGCAAAAGGCGAGGTTTCCGGCGCTATCTCCTTCTCTCCCCAGAGCTAGTCGCGCAAAGCAAGCCGCTAAGCCGGCGACCGGCAAGAGAGCTACAACGAAGCATGCCGAACGGAGAAAATAGCAGCAGCTCATCTGTTCACACCTTGTTTCTGCCATGTGCTTGAACGCCAAGACGTTCGCGCTTCTGTGAGATGAAAGACGTCCTTCTGCATATGTGGTTGCTCACACCGGTGCACTTGTTAGTGTATCCATTCAGTCCTGGGCTGCGGGGCATTCAGAAGTGGCTCTGTGGAGACGTCTGCATAGAGGCAGCTGTCAGAACACGCACACTCGATTGTTCACCAAAACATATGCAGACGCGTCCTTAGCCTGTAGATTTGGATGCACAGAGTTCCCTGTGTTCGCAAGAGACAAGGGAATCGCGTCTGTGCGCACAGAAGCAATAGCGGACCGTTTCCCTCGGAGTGAACGCGAAAGAGCCGTCTATATACTCGCAGACACGCGAACGTGCCTCAATGCGGTCACAGAGGCAGCAGCTTTTGCACAGATGCTCCTGGTGATTCTGGCACTTTCCAGGCACACTCCTGAAAGTCGCGCACACTGCTGTTCACTCGCTAAACGACCTCTTGGGAAACACGTCTCCGGTCGACGGACCGCTCAGATTGCTTCTCGTGTAACTGTGAACTGTGTCAGCGCAGGGAATCCGTCTCTGTTGAGCAGATGTCAATCCTGCCTCGCTTTTGCTTTGTTGCCTCTACCAAGATGATTTCCCGTTTCTCTCTTCACTGGAGCACGCAGACACAGCCAACGCACATCAAGTGTCAAGAGACACGCTCTGCTGAGCTCAACGCTTGTGCAGATGCACATGTGCGACGAAGTCAACACACGTGCTTGTGGAGAGAAAGAAAGGGACTCCCAGGCGTGTGGAGCGACGGGGAGAAAGAGCGGGCGCTGAGGAACACAGTTTCAAACAGACTGTCTCCACACAAACAGGCACCTGTCTGCAGGTATCCTAGATCTTGATTCTTGAACTTGAGGAAACACGCGTCTGAGCAAAACTCCCAAACGCTTCCAGGAAAGACACAGGCTCTCCCACAAGCACACAAGTGTTTGCCCTCAGCTATAGATCAGGGACAAGCCTGTGAAGAGCAACCAAAGAGCTCGTCCGTCTTTCCCTCAATAGATGGGAGTAGGCGCGCTTGCGGATGTGTGCGTGTGTGTGGCCACGCGTTTGCTTAGGCATCAGTGTGTGAAAAGGTAGGTGCTTTTCTCTAGCTGCGTGTGCGTGCACGTGGTGCTGGGTGCACATCCCTGGGTGCTCGTGGAAAGGTTTCTGCATGGTTTTCGCTGAGGAATCGTGTGTGTGCACATGGACAAAGAGAAGGCGCAGCAACCAGGTTCCAGCGCCGAAGAAGGCAAAAGGCGAGGTTTCCGGCGCTATCTCCTTCTCTCCCCAGAGCTAGTCGCGCAAAGCAAGCCGCTAAGCCGGCGACCGGCAAGAGAGCTACAACGAAGCATGCCGAACGGAGAAAATAGCAGCAGCTCATCTGTTCACACCTTGTTTCTGCCATGTGCTTGAACGCCAAGACGTTCGCGCTTCTGTGAGATGAAAGACGTCCTTCTGCATATGTGGTTGCTCACACCGGTGCACTTGTTAGTGTATCCATTCAGTCCTGGGCTGCGGGGCATTCAGAAGTGGCTCTGTGGAGACGTCTGCATAGAGGCAGCTGTCAGAACACGCACACTCGATTGTTCACCAAAACATATGCAGACGCGTCCTTAGCCTGTAGATTTGGATGCACAGAGTTCCCTGTGTTCGCAAGAGACAAGGGAATCGCGTCTGTGCGCACAGAAGCAATAGCGGACCGTTTCCCTCGGAGTGAACGCGAAAGAGCCGTCTATATACTCGCAGACACGCGAACGTGCCTCAATGCGGTCACAGAGGCAGCAGCTTTTGCACGGATGCTCCTGGTGATTCTGGCACTTTCCAGGCACACTCCTGAAAGTCGCGCACACTGCTGTTCACTCGCTAAACGACCTCTTGGGAAACACGTCTCCGGTCGACGGACCGCTCAGATTGCTTCTCGTGTAACTGTGAACTGTGTCAGCGCAGGGAATCCGTCTCTGTTGAGCAGATGTCAATCCTGCCTCGCTTTTGCTTTGTTGCCTCTACCAAGATGATTTCCCGTTTCTCTCTTCACTGGAGCAGGCAGACACAGCCAACGCACATCAAGTGTCAAGAGACACGCTCTGCTGAGCTCAACGCTTGTGCAGATGCACATGTGCGACGAAGTCAACACACGTGCTTGTGGAGAGAAAGAAAGGGACTCCCAGGCGTGTGGAGCGACGGGGAGAAAGAGCGGGCGCTGAGGAACACAGTTTCAAACAGACTGTCTCCACACAAACAGGCACCTGTCTGCAGGTATCCTAGATCTTGATTCTTGAACTTGAGGAAACACGCGTCTGAGCAAAACTCCCAAACGCTTCCAGGAAAGACACAGGCTCTCCCACAAGCACACAAGTGTTTGCCCTCAGCTATAGATCAGGGACAAGCCTGTGAAGAGCAACCAAAGAGCTCGTCCGTCTTTCCCTCAATAGATGGGAGTAGGCGCGCTTGCGGATGTGTGCGTGTGTGTGGCCACGCGTTTGCTTAGGCATCAGTGTGTGAAAAGGTAGGTGCTTTTCTCTAGCTGCGTGTGCGTGCACGTGGTGCTGGGTGCACATCCCTGGGTGCTCGTGGAAAGGTTTCTGCATGGTTTTCGCTGAGGAATCGTGTGTGTGCACATGGACAAAGAGAAGGCGCAGCAACCAGGTTCCAGCGCCGAAGAAGGCAAAAGGCGAGGTTTCCGGCGCTATCTCCTTCTCTCCCCAGAGCTAGTCGCGCAAAGCAAGCCGCTAAGCCGGCGACCGGCAAGAGAGCTACAACGAAGCATGCCGAACGGAGAAAATAGCAGCAGCTCATCTGTTCACACCTTGTTTCTGCCATGTGCTTGAACGCCAAGACGTTCGCGCTTCTGTGAGATGAAAGACGTCCTTCTGCATATGTGGTTGCTCACACCGGTGCACTTGTTAGTGTATCCATTCAGTCCTGGGCTGCGGGGCATTCAGAAGTGGCTCTGTGGAGACGTCTGCATAGAGGCAGCTGTCAGAACACGCACACTCGATTGTTCACCAAAACATATGCAGACGCGTCCTTAGCCTGTAGATTTGGATGCACAGAGTTCCCTGTGTTCGCAAGAGACAAGGGAATCGCGTCTGTGCGCACAGAAGCAATAGCGGACCGTTTCCCTCGGAGTGAACGCGAAAGAGCCGTCTATATACTCGCAGACACGCGAACGTGCCTCAATGCGGTCACAGAGGCAGCAGCTTTTGCACAGATGCTCCTGGTGATTCTGGCACTTTCCAGGCACACTCCTGAAAGTCGCGCACACTGCTGTTCACTCGCTAAACGACCTCTTGGGAAACACGTCTCTGGTCGACGGACCGCTCAGATTGCTTCTCGTGTAACTGTGAACTGTGTCAGCGCAGGGAATCCGTCTCTGTTGAGCAGATGTCAATCCTGCCTCGCTTTTGCTTTGTTGCCTCTACCAAGATGATTTCCCGTTTCTCTCTTCACTGGAGCAGGCAGACACAGCCAACGCACATCAAGTGTCAAGAGACACGCTCTGCTGAGCTCAACGCTTGTGCAGATGCACATGTGCGACGAAGTCAACACACGTGCTTGTGGAGAGAAAGAAAGGGACTCCCAGGCGTGTGGAGCGACGGGGAGAAAGAGCGGGCGCTGAGGAACACAGTTTCAAACAGACTGTCTCCACACAAACAGGCACCTGTCTGCAGGTATCCTAGATCTTGATTCTTGAACTTGAGGAAACACGCGTCTGAGCAAAACTCCCAAACGCTTCCAGGAAAGACACAGGCTCTCCCACAAGCACACAAGTGTTTGCCCTCAGCTATAGATCAGGGACAAGCCTGTGAAGAGCAACCAAAGAGCTCGTCCGTCTTTCCCTCAATAGATGGGAGTAGGCGCGCTTGCGGATGTGTGCGTGTGTGTGGCCACGCGTTTGCTTAGGCATCAGTGTGTGAAAAGGTAGGTGCTTTTCTCTAGCTGCGTGTGCGTGCACGTGGTGCTGGGTGCACATCCCTGGGTGCTCGTGGAAAGGTTTCTGCATGGTTTTCGCTGAGGAATCGTGTGTGTGCACATGGACAAAGAGAAGGCGCAGCAACCAGGTTCCAGCGCCGAAGAAGGCAAAAGGCGAGGTTTCCGGCGCTATCTCCTTCTCTCCCCAGAGCTAGTCGCGCAAAGCAAGCCGCTAAGCCGGCGACCGGCAAGAGAGCTACAACGAAGCATGCCGAACGGAGAAAATAGCAGCAGCTCATCTGTTCACACCTTGTTTCTGCCATGTGCTTGAACGCCAAGACGTTCGCGCTTCTGTGAGATGAAAGACGTCCTTCTGCATATGTGGTTGCTCACACCGGTGCACTTGTTAGTGTATCCATTCAGTCCTGGGCTGCGGGGCATTCAGAAGTGGCTCTGTGGAGACGTCTGCATAGAGGCAGCTGTCAGAACACGCACACTCGATTGTTCACCAAAACATATGCAGACGCGTCCTTAGCCTGTAGATTTGGATGCACAGAGTTCCCTGTGTTCGCAAGAGACAAGGGAATCGCGTCTGTGCGCACAGAAGCAATAGCGGACCGTTTCCCTCGGAGTGAACGCGAAAGAGCCGTCTATATACTCGCAGACACGCGAACGTGCCTCAATGCGGTCACAGAGGCAGCAGCTTTTGCACGGATGCTCCTGGTGATTCTGGCACTTTCCAGGCACACTCCTGAAAGTCGCGCACACTGCTGTTCACTCGCTAAACGACCTCTTGGGAAACACGTCTCCGGTCGACGGACCGCTCAGATTGCTTCTCGTGTAACTGTGAACTGTGTCAGCGCAGGGAATCCGTCTCTGTTGAGCAGATGTCAATCCTGCCTCGCTTTTGCTTTGTTGCCTCTACCAAGATGATTTCCCGTTTCTCTCTTCACTGGAGCAGGCAGACACAGCCAACGCACATCAAGTGTCAAGAGACACGCTCTGCTGAGCTCAACGCTTGTGCAGATGCACATGTGCGACGAAGTCAACACACGTGCTTGTGGAGAGAAAGAAAGGGACTCCCAGGCGTGTGGAGCGACGGGGAGAAAGAGCGGGCGCTGAGGAACACAGTTTCAAACAGACTGTCTCCACACAAACAGGCACCTGTCTGCAGGTATCCTAGATCTTGATTCTTGAACTTGAGGAAACACGCGTCTGAGCAAAACTCCCAAACGCTTCCAGGAAAGACACAGGCTCTCCCACAAGCACACAAGTGTTTGCCCTCAGCTATAGATCAGGGACAAGCCTGTGAAGAGCAACCAAAGAGCTCGTCCGTCTTTCCCTCAATAGATGGGAGTAGGCGCGCTTGCGGATGTGTGCGTGTGTGTGGCCACGCGTTTGCTTAGGCATCAGTGTGTGAAAAGGTAGGTGCTTTTCTCTAGCTGCGTGTGCGTGCACGTGGTGCTGGGTGCACATCCCTGGGTGCTCGTGGAAAGGTTTCTGCATGGTTTTCGCTGAGGAATCGTGTGTGTGCACATGGACAAAGAGAAGGCGCAGCAACCAGGTTCCAGCGCCGAAGAAGGCAAAAGGCGAGGTTTCCGGCGCTATCTCCTTCTCTCCCCAGAGCTAGTCGCGCAAAGCAAGCCGCTAAGCCGGCGACCGGCAAGAGAGCTACAACGAAGCATGCCGAACGGAGAAAATAGCAGCAGCTCATCTGTTCACACCTTGTTTCTGCCATGTGCTTGAACGCCAAGACGTTCGCGCTTCTGTGAGATGAAAGACGTCCTTCTGCATATGTGGTTGCTCACACCGGTGCACTTGTTAGTGTATCCATTCAGTCCTGGGCTGCGGGGCATTCAGAAGTGGCTCTGTGGAGACGTCTGCATAGAGGCAGCTGTCAGAACACGCACACTCGATTGTTCACCAAAACATATGCAGACGCGTCCTTAGCCTGTAGATTTGGATGCACAGAGTTCCCTGTGTTCGCAAGAGACAAGGGAATCGCGTCTGTGCGCACAGAAGCAATAGCGGACCGTTTCCCTCGGAGTGAACGCGAAAGAGCCGTCTATATACTCGCAGACACGCGAACGTGCCTCAATGCGGTCACAGAGGCAGCAGCTTTTGCACAGATGCTCCTGGTGATTCTGGCACTTTCCAGGCACACTCCTGAAAGTCGCGCACACTGCTGTTCACTCGCTAAACGACCTCTTGGGAAACACGTCTCTGGTCGACGGACCGCTCAGATTGCTTCTCGTGTAACTGTGAACTGTGTCAGCGCAGGGAATCCGTCTCTGTTGAGCAGATGTCAATCCTGCCTCGCTTTTGCTTTGTTGCCTCTACCAAGATGATTTCCCGTTTCTCTCTTCACTGGAGCAGGCAGACACAGCCAACGCACATCAAGTGTCAAGAGACACGCTCTGCTGAGCTCAACGCTTGTGCAGATGCACATGTGCGACGAAGTCAACACACGTGCTTGTGGAGAGAAAGAAAGGGACTCCCAGGCGTGTGGAGCGACGGGGAGAAAGAGCGGGCGCTGAGGAACACAGTTTCAAACAGACTGTCTCCACACAAACAGGCACCTGTCTGCAGGTATCCTAGATCTTGATTCTTGAACTTGAGGAAACACGCGTCTGAGCAAAACTCCCAAACGCTTCCAGGAAAGACACAGGCTCTCCCACAAGCACACAAGTGTTTGCCCTCAGCTATAGATCAGGGACAAGCCTGTGAAGAGCAACCAAAGAGCTCGTCCGTCTTTCCCTCAATAGATGGGAGTAGGCGCGCTTGCGGATGTGTGCGTGTGTGTGGCCACGCGTTTGCTTAGGCATCAGTGTGTGAAAAGGTAGGTGCTTTTCTCTAGCTGCGTGTGCGTGCACGTGGTGCTGGGTGCACATCCCTGGGTGCTCGTGGAAAGGTTTCTGCATGGTTTTCGCTGAGGAATCGTGTGTGTGCACATGGACAAAGAGAAGGCGCAGCAACCAGGTTCCAGCGCCGAAGAAGGCAAAAGGCGAGGTTTCCGGCGCTATCTCCTTCTCTCCCCAGAGCTAGTCGCGCAAAGCAAGCCGCTAAGCCGGCGACCGGCAAGAGAGCTACAACGAAGCATGCCGAACGGAGAAAATAGCAGCAGCTCATCTGTTCACACCTTGTTTCTGCCATGTGCTTGAACGCCAAGACGTTCGCGCTTCTGTGAGATGAAAGACGTCCTTCTGCATATGTGGTTGCTCACACCGGTGCACTTGTTAGTGTATCCATTCAGTCCTGGGCTGCGGGGCATTCAGAAGTGGCTCTGTGGAGACGTCTGCATAGAGGCAGCTGTCAGAACACGCACACTCGATTGTTCACCAAAACATATGCAGACGCGTCCTTAGCCTGTAGATTTGGATGCACAGAGTTCCCTGTGTTCGCAAGAGACAAGGGAATCGCGTCTGTGCGCACAGAAGCAATAGCGGACCGTTTCCCTCGGAGTGAACGCGAAAGAGCCGTCTATATACTCGCAGACACGCGAACGTGCCTCAATGCGGTCACAGAGGCAGCAGCTTTTGCACAGATGCTCCTGGTGATTCTGGCACTTTCCAGGCACACTCCTGAAAGTCGCGCACACTGCTGTTCACTCGCTAAACGACCTCTTGGGAAACACGTCTCCGGTCGACGGACCGCTCAGATTGCTTCTCGTGTAACTGTGAACTGTGTCAGCGCAGGGAATCCGTCTCTGTTGAGCAGATGTCAATCCTGCCTCGCTTTTGCTTTGTTGCCTCTACCAAGATGATTTCCCGTTTCTCTCTTCACTGGAGCAGGCAGACACAGCCAACGCACATCAAGTGTCAAGAGACACGCTCTGCTGAGCTCAACGCTTGTGCAGATGCACATGTGCGACGAAGTCAACACACGTGCTTGTGGAGAGAAAGAAAGGGACTCCCAGGCGTGTGGAGCGACGGGGAGAAAGAGCGGGCGCTGAGGAACACAGTTTCAAACAGACTGTCTCCACACAAACAGGCACCTGTCTGCAGGTATCCTAGATCTTGATTCTTGAACTTGAGGAAACACGCGTCTGAGCAAAACTCCCAAACGCTTCCAGGAAAGACACAGGCTCTCCCACAAGCACACAAGTGTTTGCCCTCAGCTATAGATCAGGGACAAGCCTGTGAAGAGCAACCAAAGAGCTCGTCCGTCTTTCCCTCAATAGATGGGAGTAGGCGCGCTTGCGGATGTGTGCGTGTGTGTGGCCACGCGTTTGCTTAGGCATCAGTGTGTGAAAAGGTAGGTGCTTTTCTCTAGCTGCGTGTGCGTGCACGTGGTGCTGGGTGCACATCCCTGGGTGCTCGTGGAAAGGTTTCTGCATGGTTTTCGCTGAGGAATCGTGTGTGTGCACATGGACAAAGAGAAGGCGCAGCAACCAGGTTCCAGCGCCGAAGAAGGCAAAAGGCGAGGTTTCCGGCGCTATCTCCTTCTCTCCCCAGAGCTAGTCGCGCAAAGCAAGCCGCTAAGCCGGCGACCGGCAAGAGAGCTACAACGAAGCATGCCGAACGGAGAAAATAGCAGCAGCTCATCTGTTCACACCTTGTTTCTGCCATGTGCTTGAACGCCAAGACGTTCGCGCTTCTGTGAGATGAAAGACGTCCTTCTGCATATGTGGTTGCTCACACCGGTGCACTTGTTAGTGTATCCATTCAGTCCTGGGCTGCGGGGCATTCAGAAGTGGCTCTGTGGAGACGTCTGCATAGAGGCAGCTGTCAGAACACGCACACTCGATTGTTCACCAAAACATATGCAGACGCGTCCTTAGCCTGTAGATTTGGATGCACAGAGTTCCCTGTGTTCGCAAGAGACAAGGGAATCGCGTCTGTGCGCACAGAAGCAATAGCGGACCGTTTCCCTCGGAGTGAACGCGAAAGAGCCGTCTATATACTCGCAGACACGCGAACGTGCCTCAATGCGGTCACAGAGGCAGCAGCTTTTGCACGGATGCTCCTGGTGATTCTGGCACTTTCCAGGCACACTCCTGAAAGTCGCGCACACTGCTGTTCACTCGCTAAACGACCTCTTGGGAAACACGTCTCCGGTCGACGGACCGCTCAGATTGCTTCTCGTGTAACTGTGAACTGTGTCAGCGCAGGGAATCCGTCTCTGTTGAGCAGATGTCAATCCTGCCTCGCTTTTGCTTTGTTGCCTCTACCAAGATGATTTCCCGTTTCTCTCTTCACTGGAGCAGGCAGACACAGCCAACGCACATCAAGTGTCAAGAGACACGCTCTGCTGAGCTCAACGCTTGTGCAG
The DNA here is from genome assembly GCF_037038585.1 of Patagioenas fasciata. Classification (NCBI taxonomy): domain Eukaryota; kingdom Metazoa; phylum Chordata; class Aves; order Columbiformes; family Columbidae; genus Patagioenas; species Patagioenas fasciata. The sequence continues at coordinate 59,995 of NW_027288801.1, forward strand.
ATGCACATGTGCGACGAAGTCAACACACGTGCTTGTGGAGAGAAAGAAAGGGACTCCCAGGCGTGTGGAGCGACGGGGAGAAAGAGCGGGCGCTGAGGAACACAGTTTCAAACAGACTGTCTCCACACAAACAGGCACCTGTCTGCAGGTATCCTAGATCTTGATTCTTGAACTTGAGGAAACACGCGTCTGAGCAAAACTCCCAAACGCTTCCAGGAAAGACACAGGCTCTCCCACAAGCACACAAGTGTTTGCCCTCAGCTATAGATCAGGGACAAGCCTGTGAAGAGCAACCAAAGAGCTCGTCCGTCTTTCCCTCAATAGATGGGAGTAGGCGCGCTTGCGGATGTGTGCGTGTGTGTGGCCACGCGTTTGCTTAGGCATCAGTGTGTGAAAAGGTAGGTGCTTTTCTCTAGCTGCGTGTGCGTGCACGTGGTGCTGGGTGCACATCCCTGGGTGCTCGTGGAAAGGTTTCTGCATGGTTTTCGCTGAGGAATCGTGTGTGTGCACATGGACAAAGAGAAGGCGCAGCAACCAGGTTCCAGCGCCGAAGAAGGCAAAAGGCGAGGTTTCCGGCGCTATCTCCTTCTCTCCCCAGAGCTAGTCGCGCAAAGCAAGCCGCTAAGCCGGCGACCGGCAAGAGAGCTACAACGAAGCATGCCGAACGGAGAAAATAGCAGCAGCTCATCTGTTCACACCTTGTTTCTGCCATGTGCTTGAACGCCAAGACGTTCGCGCTTCTGTGAGATGAAAGACGTCCTTCTGCATATGTGGTTGCTCACACCGGTGCACTTGTTAGTGTATCCATTCAGTCCTGGGCTGCGGGGCATTCAGAAGTGGCTCTGTGGAGACGTCTGCATAGAGGCAGCTGTCAGAACACGCACACTCGATTGTTCACCAAAACATATGCAGACGCGTCCTTAGCCTGTAGATTTGGATGCACAGAGTTCCCTGTGTTCGCAAGAGACAAGGGAATCGCGTCTGTGCGCACAGAAGCAATAGCGGACCGTTTCCCTCGGAGTGAACGCGAAAGAGCCGTCTATATACTCGCAGACACGCGAACGTGCCTCAATGCGGTCACAGAGGCAGCAGCTTTTGCACAGATGCTCCTGGTGATTCTGGCACTTTCCAGGCACACTCCTGAAAGTCGCGCACACTGCTGTTCACTCGCTAAACGACCTCTTGGGAAACACGTCTCCGGTCGACGGACCGCTCAGATTGCTTCTCGTGTAACTGTGAACTGTGTCAGCGCAGGGAATCCGTCTCTGTTGAGCAGATGTCAATCCTGCCTCGCTTTTGCTTTGTTGCCTCTACCAAGATGATTTCCCGTTTCTCTCTTCACTGGAGCAGGCAGACACAGCCAACGCACATCAAGTGTCAAGAGACACGCTCTGCTGAGCTCAACGCTTGTGCAGATGCACATGTGCGACGAAGTCAACACACGTGCTTGTGGAGAGAAAGAAAGGGACTCCCAGGCGTGTGGAGCGACGGGGAGAAAGAGCGGGCGCTGAGGAACACAGTTTCAAACAGACTGTCTCCACACAAACAGGCACCTGTCTGCAGGTATCCTAGATCTTGATTCTTGAACTTGAGGAAACACGCGTCTGAGCAAAACTCCCAAACGCTTCCAGGAAAGACACAGGCTCTCCCACAAGCACACAAGTGTTTGCCCTCAGCTATAGATCAGGGACAAGCCTGTGAAGAGCAACCAAAGAGCTCGTCCGTCTTTCCCTCAATAGATGGGAGTAGGCGCGCTTGCGGATGTGTGCGTGTGTGTGGCCACGCGTTTGCTTAGGCATCAGTGTGTGAAAAGGTAGGTGCTTTTCTCTAGCTGCGTGTGCGTGCACGTGGTGCTGGGTGCACATCCCTGGGTGCTCGTGGAAAGGTTTCTGCATGGTTTTCGCTGAGGAATCGTGTGTGTGCACATGGACAAAGAGAAGGCGCAGCAACCAGGTTCCAGCGCCGAAGAAGGCAAAAGGCGAGGTTTCCGGCGCTATCTCCTTCTCTCCCCAGAGCTAGTCGCGCAAAGCAAGCCGCTAAGCCGGCGACCGGCAAGAGAGCTACAACGAAGCATGCCGAACGGAGAAAATAGCAGCAGCTCATCTGTTCACACCTTGTTTCTGCCATGTGCTTGAACGCCAAGACGTTCGCGCTTCTGTGAGATGAAAGACGTCCTTCTGCATATGTGGTTGCTCACACCGGTGCACTTGTTAGTGTATCCATTCAGTCCTGGGCTGCGGGGCATTCAGAAGTGGCTCTGTGGAGACGTCTGCATAGAGGCAGCTGTCAGAACACGCACACTCGATTGTTCACCAAAACATATGCAGACGCGTCCTTAGCCTGTAGATTTGGATGCACAGAGTTCCCTGTGTTCGCAAGAGACAAGGGAATCGCGTCTGTGCGCACAGAAGCAATAGCGGACCGTTTCCCTCGGAGTGAACGCGAAAGAGCCGTCTATATACTCGCAGACACGCGAACGTGCCTCAATGCGGTCACAGAGGCAGCAGCTTTTGCACAGATGCTCCTGGTGATTCTGGCACTTTCCAGGCACACTCCTGAAAGTCGCGCACACTGCTGTTCACTCGCTAAACGACCTCTTGGGAAACACGTCTCCGGTCGACGGACCGCTCAGATTGCTTCTCGTGTAACTGTGAACTGTGTCAGCGCAGGGAATCCGTCTCTGTTGAGCAGATGTCAATCCTGCCTCGCTTTTGCTTTGTTGCCTCTACCAAGATGATTTCCCGTTTCTCTCTTCACTGGAGCAGGCAGACACAGCCAACGCACATCAAGTGTCAAGAGACACGCTCTGCTGAGCTCAACGCTTGTGCAGATGCACATGTGCGACGAAGTCAACACACGTGCTTGTGGAGAGAAAGAAAGGGACTCCCAGGCGTGTGGAGCGACGGGGAGAAAGAGCGGGCGCTGAGGAACACAGTTTCAAACAGACTGTCTCCACACAAACAGGCACCTGTCTGCAGGTATCCTAGATCTTGATTCTTGAACTTGAGGAAACACGCGTCTGAGCAAAACTCCCAAACGCTTCCAGGAAAGACACAGGCTCTCCCACAAGCACACAAGTGTTTGCCCTCAGCTATAGATCAGGGACAAGCCTGTGAAGAGCAACCAAAGAGCTCGTCCGTCTTTCCCTCAATAGATGGGAGTAGGCGCGCTTGCGGATGTGTGCGTGTGTGTGGCCACGCGTTTGCTTAGGCATCAGTGTGTGAAAAGGTAGGTGCTTTTCTCTAGCTGCGTGTGCGTGCACGTGGTGCTGGGTGCACATCCCTGGGTGCTCGTGGAAAGGTTTCTGCATGGTTTTCGCTGAGGAATCGTGTGTGTGCACATGGACAAAGAGAAGGCGCAGCAACCAGGTTCCAGCGCCGAAGAAGGCAAAAGGCGAGGTTTCCGGCGCTATCTCCTTCTCTCCCCAGAGCTAGTCGCGCAAAGCAAGCCGCTAAGCCGGCGACCGGCAAGAGAGCTACAACGAAGCATGCCGAACGGAGAAAATAGCAGCAGCTCATCTGTTCACACCTTGTTTCTGCCATGTGCTTGAACGCCAAGACGTTCGCGCTTCTGTGAGATGAAAGACGTCCTTCTGCATATGTGGTTGCTCACACCGGTGCACTTGTTAGTGTATCCATTCAGTCCTGGGCTGCGGGGCATTCAGAAGTGGCTCTGTGGAGACGTCTGCATAGAGGCAGCTGTCAGAACACGCACACTCGATTGTTCACCAAAACATATGCAGACGCGTCCTTAGCCTGTAGATTTGGATGCACAGAGTTCCCTGTGTTCGCAAGAGACAAGGGAATCGCGTCTGTGCGCACAGAAGCAATAGCGGACCGTTTCCCTCGGAGTGAACGCGAAAGAGCCGTCTATATACTCGCAGACACGCGAACGTGCCTCAATGCGGTCACAGAGGCAGCAGCTTTTGCACAGATGCTCCTGGTGATTCTGGCACTTTCCAGGCACACTCCTGAAAGTCGCGCACACTGCTGTTCACTCGCTAAACGACCTCTTGGGAAACACGTCTCCGGTCGACGGACCGCTCAGATTGCTTCTCGTGTAACTGTGAACTGTGTCAGCGCAGGGAATCCGTCTCTGTTGAGCAGATGTCAATCCTGCCTCGCTTTTGCTTTGTTGCCTCTACCAAGATGATTTCCCGTTTCTCTCTTCACTGGAGCAGGCAGACACAGCCAACGCACATCAAGTGTCAAGAGACACGCTCTGCTGAGCTCAACGCTTGTGCAGATGCACATGTGCGACGAAGTCAACACACGTGCTTGTGGAGAGAAAGAAAGGGACTCCCAGGCGTGTGGAGCGACGGGGAGAAAGAGCGGGCGCTGAGGAACACAGTTTCAAACAGACTGTCTCCACACAAACAGGCACCTGTCTGCAGGTATCCTAGATCTTGATTCTTGAACTTGAGGAAACACGCGTCTGAGCAAAACTCCCAAACGCTTCCAGGAAAGACACAGGCTCTCCCACAAGCACACAAGTGTTTGCCCTCAGCTATAGATCAGGGACAAGCCTGTGAAGAGCAACCAAAGAGCTCGTCCGTCTTTCCCTCAATAGATGGGAGTAGGCGCGCTTGCGGATGTGTGCGTGTGTGTGGCCACGCGTTTGCTTAGGCATCAGTGTGTGAAAAGGTAGGTGCTTTTCTCTAGCTGCGTGTGCGTGCACGTGGTGCTGGGTGCACATCCCTGGGTGCTCGTGGAAAGGTTTCTGCATGGTTTTCGCTGAGGAATCGTGTGTGTGCACATGGACAAAGAGAAGGCGCAGCAACCAGGTTCCAGCGCCGAAGAAGGCAAAAGGCGAGGTTTCCGGCGCTATCTCCTTCTCTCCCCAGAGCTAGTCGCGCAAAGCAAGCCGCTAAGCCGGCGACCGGCAAGAGAGCTACAACGAAGCATGCCGAACGGAGAAAATAGCAGCAGCTCATCTGTTCACACCTTGTTTCTGCCATGTGCTTGAACGCCAAGACGTTCGCGCTTCTGTGAGATGAAAGACGTCCTTCTGCATATGTGGTTGCTCACACCGGTGCACTTGTTAGTGTATCCATTCAGTCCTGGGCTGCGGGGCATTCAGAAGTGGCTCTGTGGAGACGTCTGCATAGAGGCAGCTGTCAGAACACGCACACTCGATTGTTCACCAAAACATATGCAGACGCGTCCTTAGCCTGTAGATTTGGATGCACAGAGTTCCCTGTGTTCGCAAGAGACAAGGGAATCGCGTCTGTGCGCACAGAAGCAATAGCGGACCGTTTCCCTCGGAGTGAACGCGAAAGAGCCGTCTATATACTCGCAGACACGCGAACGTGCCTCAATGCGGTCACAGAGGCAGCAGCTTTTGCACAGATGCTCCTGGTGATTCTGGCACTTTCCAGGCACACTCCTGAAAGTCGCGCACACTGCTGTTCACTCGCTAAACGACCTCTTGGGAAACACGTCTCCGGTCGACGGACCGCTCAGATTGCTTCTCGTGTAACTGTGAACTGTGTCAGCGCAGGGAATCCGTCTCTGTTGAGCAGATGTCAATCCTGCCTCGCTTTTGCTTTGTTGCCTCTACCAAGATGATTTCCCGTTTCTCTCTTCACTGGAGCAGGCAGACACAGCCAACGCACATCAAGTGTCAAGAGACACGCTCTGCTGAGCTCAACGCTTGTGCAGATGCACATGTGCGACGAAGTCAACACACGTGCTTGTGGAGAGAAAGAAAGGGACTCCCAGGCGTGTGGAGCGACGGGGAGAAAGAGCGGGCGCTGAGGAACACAGTTTCAAACAGACTGTCTCCACACAAACAGGCACCTGTCTGCAGGTATCCTAGATCTTGATTCTTGAACTTGAGGAAACACGCGTCTGAGCAAAACTCCCAAACGCTTCCAGGAAAGACACAGGCTCTCCCACAAGCACACAAGTGTTTGCCCTCAGCTATAGATCAGGGACAAGCCTGTGAAGAGCAACCAAAGAGCTCGTCCGTCTTTCCCTCAATAGATGGGAGTAGGCGCGCTTGCGGATGTGTGCGTGTGTGTGGCCACGCGTTTGCTTAGGCATCAGTGTGTGAAAAGGTAGGTGCTTTTCTCTAGCTGCGTGTGCGTGCACGTGGTGCTGGGTGCACATCCCTGGGTGCTCGTGGAAAGGTTTCTGCATGGTTTTCGCTGAGGAATCGTGTGTGTGCACATGGACAAAGAGAAGGCGCAGCAACCAGGTTCCAGCGCCGAAGAAGGCAAAAGGCGAGGTTTCCGGCGCTATCTCCTTCTCTCCCCAGAGCTAGTCGCGCAAAGCAAGCCGCTAAGCCGGCGACCGGCAAGAGAGCTACAACGAAGCATGCCGAACGGAGAAAATAGCAGCAGCTCATCTGTTCACACCTTGTTTCTGCCATGTGCTTGAACGCCAAGACGTTCGCGCTTCTGTGAGATGAAAGACGTCCTTCTGCATATGTGGTTGCTCACACCGGTGCACTTGTTAGTGTATCCATTCAGTCCTGGGCTGCGGGGCATTCAGAAGTGGCTCTGTGGAGACGTCTGCATAGAGGCAGCTGTCAGAACACGCACACTCGATTGTTCACCAAAACATATGCAGACGCGTCCTTAGCCTGTAGATTTGGATGCACAGAGTTCCCTGTGTTCGCAAGAGACAAGGGAATCGCGTCTGTGCGCACAGAAGCAATAGCGGACCGTTTCCCTCGGAGTGAACGCGAAAGAGCCGTCTATATACTCGCAGACACGCGAACGTGCCTCAATGCGGTCACAGAGGCAGCAGCTTTTGCACAGATGCTCCTGGTGATTCTGGCACTTTCCAGGCACACTCCTGAAAGTCGCGCACACTGCTGTTCACTCGCTAAACGACCTCTTGGGAAACACGTCTCCGGTCGACGGACCGCTCAGATTGCTTCTCGTGTAACTGTGAACTGTGTCAGCGCAGGGAATCCGTCTCTGTTGAGCAGATGTCAATCCTGCCTCGCTTTTGCTTTGTTGCCTCTACCAAGATGATTTCCCGTTTCTCTCTTCACTGGAGCAGGCAGACACAGCCAACGCACATCAAGTGTCAAGAGACACGCTCTGCTGAGCTCAACGCTTGTGCAGATGCACATGTGCGACGAAGTCAACACACGTGCTTGTGGAGAGAAAGAAAGGGACTCCCAGGCGTGTGGAGCGACGGGGAGAAAGAGCGGGCGCTGAGGAACACAGTTTCAAACAGACTGTCTCCACACAAACAGGCACCTGTCTGCAGGTATCCTAGATCTTGATTCTTGAACTTGAGGAAACACGCGTCTGAGCAAAACTCCCAAACGCTTCCAGGAAAGACACAGGCTCTCCCACAAGCACACAAGTGTTTGCCCTCAGCTATAGATCAGGGACAAGCCTGTGAAGAGCAACCAAAGAGCTCGTCCGTCTTTCCCTCAATAGATGGGAGTAGGCGCGCTTGCGGATGTGTGCGTGTGTGTGGCCACGCGTTTGCTTAGGCATCAGTGTGTGAAAAGGTAGGTGCTTTTCTCTAGCTGCGTGTGCGTGCACGTGGTGCTGGGTGCACATCCCTGGGTGCTCGTGGAAAGGTTTCTGCATGGTTTTCGCTGAGGAATCGTGTGTGTGCACATGGACAAAGAGAAGGCGCAGCAACCAGGTTCCAGCGCCGAAGAAGGCAAAAGGCGAGGTTTCCGGCGCTATCTCCTTCTCTCCCCAGAGCTAGTCGCGCAAAGCAAGCCGCTAAGCCGGCGACCGGCAAGAGAGCTACAACGAAGCATGCCGAACGGAGAAAATAGCAGCAGCTCATCTGTTCACACCTTGTTTCTGCCATGTGCTTGAACGCCAAGACGTTCGCGCTTCTGTGAGATGAAAGACGTCCTTCTGCATATGTGGTTGCTCACACCGGTGCACTTGTTAGTGTATCCATTCAGTCCTGGGCTGCGGGGCATTCAGAAGTGGCTCTGTGGAGACGTCTGCATAGAGGCAGCTGTCAGAACACGCACACTCGATTGTTCACCAAAACATATGCAGACGCGTCCTTAGCCTGTAGATTTGGATGCACAGAGTTCCCTGTGTTCGCAAGAGACAAGGGAATCGCGTCTGTGCGCACAGAAGCAATAGCGGACCGTTTCCCTCGGAGTGAACGCGAAAGAGCCGTCTATATACTCGCAGACACGCGAACGTGCCTCAATGCGGTCACAGAGGCAGCAGCTTTTGCACAGATGCTCCTGGTGATTCTGGCACTTTCCAGGCACACTCCTGAAAGTCGCGCACACTGCTGTTCACTCGCTAAACGACCTCTTGGGAAACACGTCTCCGGTCGACGGACCGCTCAGATTGCTTCTCGTGTAACTGTGAACTGTGTCAGCGCAGGGAATCCGTCTCTGTTGAGCAGATGTCAATCCTGCCTCGCTTTTGCTTTGTTGCCTCTACCAAGATGATTTCCCGTTTCTCTCTTCACTGGAGCAGGCAGACACAGCCAACGCACATCAAGTGTCAAGAGACACGCTCTGCTGAGCTCAACGCTTGTGCAGATGCACATGTGCGACGAAGTCAACACACGTGCTTGTGGAGAGAAAGAAAGGGACTCCCAGGCGTGTGGAGCGACGGGGAGAAAGAGCGGGCGCTGAGGAACACAGTTTCAAACAGACTGTCTCCACACAAACAGGCACCTGTCTGCAGGTATCCTAGATCTTGATTCTTGAACTTGAGGAAACACGCGTCTGAGCAAAACTCCCAAACGCTTCCAGGAAAGACACAGGCTCTCCCACAAGCACACAAGTGTTTGCCCTCAGCTATAGATCAGGGACAAGCCTGTGAAGAGCAACCAAAGAGCTCGTCCGTCTTTCCCTCAATAGATGGGAGTAGGCGCGCTTGCGGATGTGTGCGTGTGTGTGGCCACGCGTTTGCTTAGGCATCAGTGTGTGAAAAGGTAGGTGCTTTTCTCTAGCTGCGTGTGCGTGCACGTGGTGCTGGGTGCACATCCCTGGGTGCTCGTGGAAAGGTTTCTGCATGGTTTTCGCTGAGGAATCGTGTGTGTGCACATGGACAAAGAGAAGGCGCAGCAACCAGGTTCCAGCGCCGAAGAAGGCAAAAGGCGAGGTTTCCGGCGCTATCTCCTTCTCTCCCCAGAGCTAGTCGCGCAAAGCAAGCCGCTAAGCCGGCGACCGGCAAGAGAGCTACAACGAAGCATGCCGAACGGAGAAAATAGCAGCAGCTCATCTGTTCACACCTTGTTTCTGCCATGTGCTTGAACGCCAAGACGTTCGCGCTTCTGTGAGATGAAAGACGTCCTTCTGCATATGTGGTTGCTCACACCGGTGCACTTGTTAGTGTATCCATTCAGTCCTGGGCTGCGGGGCATTCAGAAGTGGCTCTGTGGAGACGTCTGCATAGAGGCAGCTGTCAGAACACGCACACTCGATTGTTCACCAAAACATATGCAGACGCGTCCTTAGCCTGTAGATTTGGATGCACAGAGTTCCCTGTGTTCGCAAGAGACAAGGGAATCGCGTCTGTGCGCACAGAAGCAATAGCGGACCGTTTCCCTCGGAGTGAACGCGAAAGAGCCGTCTATATACTCGCAGACACGCGAACGTGCCTCAATGCGGTCACAGAGGCAGCAGCTTTTGCACAGATGCTCCTGGTGATTCTGGCACTTTCCAGGCACACTCCTGAAAGTCGCGCACACTGCTGTTCACTCGCTAAACGACCTCTTGGGAAACACGTCTCCGGTCGACGGACCGCTCAGATTGCTTCTCGTGTAACTGTGAACTGTGTCAGCGCAGGGAATCCGTCTCTGTTGAGCAGATGTCAATCCTGCCTCGCTTTTGCTTTGTTGCCTCTACCAAGATGATTTCCCGTTTCTCTCTTCACTGGAGCAGGCAGACACAGCCAACGCACATCAAGTGTCAAGAGACACGCTCTGCTGAGCTCAACGCTTGTGCAGATGCACATGTGCGACGAAGTCAACACACGTGCTTGTGGAGAGAAAGAAAGGGACTCCCAGGCGTGTGGAGCGACGGGGAGAAAGAGCGGGCGCTGAGGAACACAGTTTCAAACAGACTGTCTCCACACAAACAGGCACCTGTCTGCAGGTATCCTAGATCTTGATTCTTGAACTTGAGGAAACACGCGTCTGAGCAAAACTCCCAAACGCTTCCAGGAAAGACACAGGCTCTCCCACAAGCACACAAGTGTTTGCCCTCAGCTATAGATCAGGGACAAGCCTGTGAAGAGCAACCAAAGAGCTCGTCCGTCTTTCCCTCAATAGATGGGAGTAGGCGCGCTTGCGGATGTGTGCGTGTGTGTGGCCACGCGTTTGCTTAGGCATCAGTGTGTGAAAAGGTAGGTGCTTTTCTCTAGCTGCGTGTGCGTGCACGTGGTGCTGGGTGCACATCCCTGGGTGCTCGTGGAAAGGTTTCTGCATGGTTTTCGCTGAGGAATCGTGTGTGTGCACATGGACAAAGAGAAGGCGCAGCAACCAGGTTCCAGCGCCGAAGAAGGCAAAAGGCGAGGTTTCCGGCGCTATCTCCTTCTCTCCCCAGAGCTAGTCGCGCAAAGCAAGCCGCTAAGCCGGCGACCGGCAAGAGAGCTACAACGAAGCATGCCGAACGGAGAAAATAGCAGCAGCTCATCTGTTCACACCTTGTTTCTGCCATGTGCTTGAACGCCAAGACGTTCGCGCTTCTGTGAGATGAAAGACGTCCTTCTGCATATGTGGTTGCTCACACCGGTGCACTTGTTAGTGTATCCATTCAGTCCTGGGCTGCGGGGCATTCAGAAGTGGCTCTGTGGAGACGTCTGCATAGAGGCAGCTGTCAGAACACGCACACTCGATTGTTCACCAAAACATATGCAGACGCGTCCTTAGCCTGTAGATTTGGATGCACAGAGTTCCCTGTGTTCGCAAGAGACAAGGGAATCGCGTCTGTGCGCACAGAAGCAATAGCGGACCGTTTCCCTCGGAGTGAACGCGAAAGAGCCGTCTATATACTCGCAGACACGCGAACGTGCCTCAATGCGGTCACAGAGGCAGCAGCTTTTGCACAGATGCTCCTGGTGATTCTGGCACTTTCCAGGCACACTCCTGAAAGTCGCGCACACTGCTGTTCACTCGCTAAACGACCTCTTGGGAAACACGTCTCCGGTCGACGGACCGCTCAGATTGCTTCTCGTGTAACTGTGAACTGTGTCAGCGCAGGGAATCCGTCTCTGTTGAGCAGATGTCAATCCTGCCTCGCTTTTGCTTTGTTGCCTCTACCAAGATGATTTCCCGTTTCTCTCTTCACTGGAGCAGGCAGACACAGCCAACGCACATCAAGTGTCAAGAGACACGCTCTGCTGAGCTCAACGCTTGTGCAGATGCACATGTGCGACGAAGTCAACACACGTGCTTGTGGAGAGAAAGAAAGGGACTCCCAGGCGTGTGGAGCGACGGGGAGAAAGAGCGGGCGCTGAGGAACACAGTTTCAAACAGACTGTCTCCACACAAACAGGCACCTGTCTGCAGGTATCCTAGATCTTGATTCTTGAACTTGAGGAAACACGCGTCTGAGCAAAACTCCCAAACGCTTCCAGGAAAGACACAGGCTCTCCCACAAGCACACAAGTGTTTGCCCTCAGCTATAGATCAGGGACAAGCCTGTGAAGAGCAACCAAAGAGCTCGTCCGTCTTTCCCTCAATAGATGGGAGTAGGCGCGCTTGCGGATGTGTGCGTGTGTGTGGCCACGCGTTTGCTTAGGCATCAGTGTGTGAAAAGGTAGGTGCTTTTCTCTAGCTGCGTGTGCGTGCACGTGGTGCTGGGTGCACATCCCTGGGTGCTCGTGGAAAGGTTTCTGCATGGTTTTCGCTGAGGAATCGTGTGTGTGCACATGGACAAAGAGAAGGCGCAGCAACCAGGTTCCAGCGCCGAAGAAGGCAAAAGGCGAGGTTTCCGGCGCTATCTCCTTCTCTCCCCAGAGCTAGTCGCGCAAAGCAAGCCGCTAAGCCGGCGACCGGCAAGAGAGCTACAACGAAGCATGCCGAACGGAGAAAATAGCAGCAGCTCATCTGTTCACACCTTGTTTCTGCCATGTGCTTGAACGCCAAGACGTTCGCGCTTCTGTGAGATGAAAGACGTCCTTCTGCATATGTGGTTGCTCACACCGGTGCACTTGTTAGTGTATCCATTCAGTCCTGGGCTGCGGGGCATTCAGAAGTGGCTCTGTGGAGACGTCTGCATAGAGGCAGCTGTCAGAACACGCACACTCGATTGTTCACCAAAACATATGCAGACGCGTCCTTAGCCTGTAGATTTGGATGCACAGAGTTCCCTGTGTTCGCAAGAGACAAGGGAATCGCGTCTGTGCGCACAGAAGCAATAGCGGACCGTTTCCCTCGGAGTGAACGCGAAAGAGCCGTCTATATACTCGCAGACACGCGAACGTGCCTCAATGCGGTCACAGAGGCAGCAGCTTTTGCACAGATGCTCCTGGTGATTCTGGCACTTTCCAGGCACACTCCTGAAAGTCGCGCACACTGCTGTTCACTCGCTAAACGACCTCTTGGGAAACACGTCTCCGGTCGACGGACCGCTCAGATTGCTTCTCGTGTAACTGTGAACTGTGTCAGCGCAGGGAATCCGTCTCTGTTGAGCAGATGTCAATCCTGCCTCGCTTTTGCTTTGTTGCCTCTACCAAGATGATTTCCCGTTTCTCTCTTCACTGGAGCAGGCAGACACAGCCAACGCACATCAAGTGTCAAGAGACACGCTCTGCTGAGCTCAACGCTTGTGCAGATGCACATGTGCGACGAAGTCAACACACGTGCTTGTGGAGAGAAAGAAAGGGACTCCCAGGCGTGTGGAGCGACGGGGAGAAAGAGCGGGCGCTGAGGAACACAGTTTCAAACAGACTGTCTCCACACAAACAGGCACCTGTCTGCAGGTATCCTAGATCTTGATTCTTGAACTTGAGGAAACACGCGTCTGAGCAAAACTCCCAAACGCTTCCAGGAAAGACACAGGCTCTCCCACAAGCACACAAGTGTTTGCCCTCAGCTATAGATCAGGGACAAGCCTGTGAAGAGCAACCAAAGAGCTCGTCCGTCTTTCCCTCAATAGATGGGAGTAGGCGCGCTTGCGGATGTGTGCGTGTGTGTGGCCACGCGTTTGCTTAGGCATCAGTGTGTGAAAAGGTAGGTGCTTTTCTCTAGCTGCGTGTGCGTGCACGTGGTGCTGGGTGCACATCCCTGGGTGCTCGTGGAAAGGTTTCTGCATGGTTTTCGCTGAGGAATCGTGTGTGTGCACATGGACAAAGAGAAGGCGCAGCAACCAGGTTCCAGCGCCGAAGAAGGCAAAAGGCGAGGTTTCCGGCGCTATCTCCTTCTCTCCCCAGAGCTAGTCGCGCAAAGCAAGCCGCTAAGCCGGCGACCGGCAAGAGAGCTACAACGAAGCATGCCGAACGGAGAAAATAGCAGCAGCTCATCTGTTCACACCTTGTTTCTGCCATGTGCTTGAACGCCAAGACGTTCGCGCTTCTGTGAGATGAAAGACGTCCTTCTGCATATGTGGTTGCTCACACCGGTGCACTTGTTAGTGTATCCATTCAGTCCTGGGCTGCGGGGCATTCAGAAGTGGCTCTGTGGAGACGTCTGCATAGAGGCAGCTGTCAGAACACGCACACTCGATTGTTCACCAAAACATATGCAGACGCGTCCTTAGCCTGTAGATTTGGATGCACAGAGTTCCCTGTGTTCGCAAGAGACAAGGGAATCGCGTCTGTGCGCACAGAAGCAATAGCGGACCGTTTCCCTCGGAGTGAACGCGAAAGAGCCGTCTATATACTCGCAGACACGCGAACGTGCCTCAATGCGGTCACAGAGGCAGCAGCTTTTGCACAGATGCTCCTGGTGATTCTGGCACTTTCCAGGCACACTCCTGAAAGTCGCGCACACTGCTGTTCACTCGCTAAACGACCTCTTGGGAAACACGTCTCCGGTCGACGGACCGCTCAGATTGCTTCTCGTGTAACTGTGAACTGTGTCAGCGCAGGGAATCCGTCTCTGTTGAGCAGATGTCAATCCTGCCTCGCTTTTGCTTTGTTGCCTCTACCAAGATGATTTCCCGTTTCTCTCTTCACTGGAGCAGGCAGACACAGCCAACGCACATCAAGTGTCAAGAGACACGCTCTGCTGAGCTCAACGCTTGTGCAGATGCTCATGTGCGACGAAGTCAACACACGTGCTTGTGGAGAGAAAGAAAGGGACTCCCAGGCGTGTGGAGCGACGGGGAGAAAGAGCGGGCGCTGAGGAACACAGTTTCAAACAGACTGTCTCCACACAAACAGGCACCTGTCTGCAGGTATCCTAGATCTTGATTCTTGAACTTGAGGAAACACGCGTCTGAGCAAAACTCCCAAACGCTTCCAGGAAAGACACAGGCTCTCCCACAAGCACACAAGTGTTTGCCCTCAGCTATAGATCAGGGACAAGCCTGTGAAGAGCAACCAAAGAGCTCGTCCGTCTTTCCCTCAATAGATGGGAGTAGGCGCGCTTGCGGATGTGTGCGTGTGTGTGGCCACGCGTTTGCTTAGGCATCAGTGTGTGAAAAGGTAGGTGCTTTTCTCTAGCTGCGTGTGCGTGCACGTGGTGCTGGGTGCACATCCCTGGGTGCTCGTGGAAAGGTTTCTGCATGGTTTTCGCTGAGGAATCGTGTGTGTGCACATGGACAAAGAGAAGGCGCAGCAACCAGGTTCCAGCGCCGAAGAAGGCAAAAGGCGAGGTTTCCGGCGCTATCTCCTTCTCTCCCCAGAGCTAGTCGCGCAAAGCAAGCCGCTAAGCCGGCGACCGGCAAGAGAGCTACAACGAAGCATGCCGAACGGAGAAAATAGCAGCAGCTCATCTGTTCACACCTTGTTTCTGCCATGTGCTTGAACGCCAAGACGTTCGCGCTTCTGTGAGATGAAAGACGTCCTTCTGCATATGTGGTTGCTCACACCGGTGCACTTGTTAGTGTATCCATTCAGTCCTGGGCTGCGGGGCATTCAGAAGTGGCTCTGTGGAGACGTCTGCATAGAGGCAGCTGTCAGAACACGCACACTCGATTGTTCACCAAAACATATGCAGACGCGTCCTTAGCCTGTAGATTTGGATGCACAGAGTTCCCTGTGTTCGCAAGAGACAAGGGAATCGCGTCTGTGCGCACAGAAGCAATAGCGGACCGTTTCCCTCGGAGTGAACGCGAAAGAGCCGTCTATATACTCGCAGACACGCGAACGTGCCTCAATGCGGTCACAGAGGCAGCAGCTTTTGCACAGATGCTCCTGGTGATTCTGGCACTTTCCAGGCACACTCCTGAAAGTCGCGCACACTGCTGTTCACTCGCTAAACGACCTCTTGGGAAACACGTCTCCGGTCGACGGACCGCTCAGATTGCTTCTCGTGTAACTGTGAACTGTGTCAGCGCAGGGAATCCGTCTCTGTTGAGCAGATGTCAATCCTGCCTCGCTTTTGCTTTGTTGCCTCTACCAAGATGATTTCCCGTTTCTCTCTTCACTGGAGCAGGCAGACACAGCCAACGCACATCAAGTGTCAAGAGACACGCTCTGCTGAGCTCAACGCTTGTGCAGATGCACATGTGCGACGAAGTCAACACACGTGCTTGTGGAGAGAAAGAAAGGGACTCCCAGGCGTGTGGAGCGACGGGGAGAAAGAGCGGGCGCTGAGGAACACAGTTTCAAACAGACTGTCTCCACACAAACAGGCACCTGTCTGCAGGTATCCTAGATCTTGATTCTTGAACTTGAGGAAACACGCGTCTGAGCAAAACTCCCAAACGCTTCCAGGAAAGACACAGGCTCTCCCACAAGCACACAAGTGTTTGCCCTCAGCTATAGATCAGGGACAAGCCTGTGAAGAGCAACCAAAGAGCTCGTCCGTCTTTCCCTCAATAGATGGGAGTAGGCGCGCTTGCGGATGTGTGCGTGTGTGTGGCCACGCGTTTGCTTAGGCATCAGTGTGTGAAAAGGTAGGTGCTTTTCTCTAGCTGCGTGTGCGTGCACGTGGTGCTGGGTGCACATCCCTGGGTGCTCGTGGAAAGGTTTCTGCATGGTTTTCGCTGAGGAATCGTGTGTGTGCACATGGACAAAGAGAAGGCGCAGCAACCAGGTTCCAGCGCCGAAGAAGGCAAAAGGCGAGGTTTCCGGCGCTATCTCCTTCTCTCCCCAGAGCTAGTCGCGCAAAGCAAGCCGCTAAGCCGGCGACCGGCAAGAGAGCTACAACGAAGCATGCCGAACGGAGAAAATAGCAGCAGCTCATCTGTTCACACCTTGTTTCTGCCATGTGCTTGAACGCCAAGACGTTCGCGCTTCTGTGAGATGAAAGACGTCCTTCTGCATATGTGGTTGCTCACACCGGTGCACTTGTTAGTGTATCCATTCAGTCCTGGGCTGCGGGGCATTCAGAAGTGGCTCTGTGGAGACGTCTGCATAGAGGCAGCTGTCAGAACACGCACACTCGATTGTTCACCAAAACATATGCAGACGCGTCCTTAGCCTGTAGATTTGGATGCACAGAGTTCCCTGTGTTCGCAAGAGACAAGGGAATCGCGTCTGTGCGCACAGAAGCAATAGCGGACCGTTTCCCTCGGAGTGAACGCGAAAGAGCCGTCTATATACTCGCAGACACGCGAACGTGCCTCAATGCGGGTCACAGAGGCAGCAGCTTTTGCACAGATGCTCCTGGTGATTCTGGCACTTTCCAGGCACACTCCTGAAAGTCGCGCACACTGCTGTTCACTCGCTAAACGACCTCTTGGGAAACACGTCTCCGGTCGACGGACCGCTCAGATTGCTTCTCGTGTAACTGTGAACTGTGTCAGCGCAGGGAATCCGTCTCTGTTGAGCAGATGTCAATCCTGCCTCGCTTTTGCTTTGTTGCCTCTACCAAGATGATTTCCCGTTTCTCTCTTCACTGGAGCAGGCAGACACAGCCAACGCACATCAAGTGTCAAGAGACACGCTCTGCTGAGCTCAACGCTTGTGCAGATGCACATGTGCGACGAAGTCAACACACGTGCTTGTGGAGAGAAAGAAAGGGACTCCCAGGCGTGTGGAGCGACGGGGAGAAAGAGCGGGCGCTGAGGAACACAGTTTCAAACAGACTGTCTCCACACAAACAGGCACCTGTCTGCAGGTATCCTAGATCTTGATTCTTGAACTTGAGGAAACACGCGTCTGAGCAAAACTCCCAAACGCTTCCAGGAAAGACACAGGCTCTCCCACAAGCACACAAGTGTTTGCCCTCAGCTATAGATCAGGGACAAGCCTGTGAAGAGATGCCCTGCTATTCTTTCGCCTTATGGCATCATGTGTTTCGTTCCTCTTGGAGATCGATTGTTAAACGTCTTTCCTAGGGCGACTGTGAAGCATTTGCCAGCGGAGGAGAAGTAGCACGGAGCAGCATTCAGTACTGCCTACGAGTGTCTTTGCTACCCTACTAGCGGAGCTCCAAGAACAGGCACACATCTTCAGGTACCTTCCAAATGTGGATTCCCCTGCAGCCCCGTAGGCGGGCGTGCAGTACGCCAACCGTCAACGGACGTTTTTCCCCTCAAGCCTGTCAGGACGTTGCTCGTCCGTCTTTCCCTCAATAGATGGGAGTAGGCGCGCTTGCGGATGTGTGCGTGTGTGTGGCCACGCGTTTGCTTAGGCATCAGTGTGTGAAAAGGTAGGTGCTTTTCTCTAGCTGCGTGTGCGTGCACGTGGTGCTGGGTGCACATCCCTGGGTGCTCGTGGAAAGGTTTCTGCATGGTTTTCGCTGAGGAATCGTGTGTGTGCACATGGACAAAGAGAAGGCGCAGCAACCAGGTTCCAGCGCCGAAGAAGGCAAAAGGCGAGGTTTCCGGCGCTATCTCCTTCTCTCCCCAGAGCTAGTCGCGCAAAGCAAGCCGCTAAGCCGGCGACCGGCAAGAGAGCTACAACGAAGCATGCCGAACGGAGAAAATAGCAGCAGCTCATCTGTTCACACCTTGTTTCTGCCATGTGCTTGAACGCCAAGACGTTCGCGCTTCTGTGAGATGAAAGACGTCCTTCTGCATATGTGCTTGCTCACACCGGTGCACTTGTTAGTGTATCCATTCAGTCCTGGGCTGCGGGGCATTCAGAAGTGGCTCTGTGGAGACGTCTGCATAGAGGCAGCTGTCAGAACACGCACACTCGATTGTTCACCAAAACATATGCAGACGCGTCCTTAGCCTGTAGATTTGGATGCACAGAGTTCCCTGTGTTCGCAAGAGACAAGGGAATCGCGTCTGTGCGCACAGAAGCAATAGCGGACCGTTTCCCTCGGAGTGAACGCGAAAGAGCCGTCTATATACTCGCAGACACGCGAACGTGCCTCAATGCGGTCACAGAGGCAGCAGCTTTTGCACAGATGCTCCTGGTGATTCTGGCACTTTCCAGGCACACTCCTGAAAGTCGCGCACACTGCTGTTCACTCGCTAAACGACCTCTTGGGAAACACGTCTCCGGTCGACGGACCGCTCAGATTGCTTCTCGTGTAACTGTGAACTGTGTCAGCGCAGGGAATCCGTCTCTGTTGAGCAGATGTCAATCCTGCCTCGCTTTTGCTTTGTTGCCTCTACCAAGATGATTTCCCGTTTCTCTCTTCACTGGAGCAGGCAGACACAGCCAACGCACATCAAGTGTCAAGAGACACGCTCTGCTGAGCTCAACGCTTGTGCAGATGCACATGTGCGACGAAGTCAACACACGTGCTTGTGGAGAGAAAGAAAGGGACTCCCAGGCGTGTGGAGCGACGGGGAGAAAGAGCGGGCGCTGAGGAACACAGTTTCAAACAGACTGTCTCCACACAAACAGGCACCTGTCTGCAGGTATCCTAGATCTTGATTCTTGAACTTGAGGAAACACGCGTCTGAGCAAAACTCCCAAACGCTTCCAGGAAAGACACAGGCTCTCCCACAAGCACACAAGTGTTTGCCCTCAGCTATAGATCAGGGACAAGCCTGTGAAGAGCAACCAAAGAGCTCGTCCGTCTTTCTCTCAATAGATGGGAGTAGGCGCGCTTGCGGATGTGTGCGTGTGTGTGGCCACGCGTTTGCTTAGGCATCAGTGTGTGAAAAGGTAGGTGCTTTTCTCTAGCTGCGTGTGCGTGCACGTGGTGCTGGGTGCACATCCCTGGGTGCTCGTGGAAAGGTTTCTGCATGGTTTTCGCTGAGGAATCGTGTGTGTGCACATGGACAAAGAGAAGGCGCAGCAACCAGGTTCCAGCGCCGAAGAAGGCAAAAGGCGAGGTTTCCGGCGCTATCTCCTTCTCTCCCCAGAGCTAGTCGCGCAAAGCAAGCCGCTAAGCCGGCGACCGGCAAGAGAGCTACAACGAAGCATGCCGAACGGAGAAAATAGCAGCAGCTCATCTGTTCACACCTTGTTTCTGCCATGTGCTTGAACGCCAAGACGTTCGCGCTTCTGTGAGATGAAAGACGTCCTTCTGCATATGTGCTTGCTCACACCGGTGCACTTGTTAGTGTATCCATTCAGTCCTGGGCTGCGGGGCATTCAGAAGTGGCTCTGTGGAGACGTCTGCATAGAGGCAGCTGTCAGAACACGCACACTCGATTGTTCACCAAAACATATGCAGACGCGTCCTTAGCCTGTAGATTTGGATGCACAGAGTTCCCTGTGTTCGCAAGAGACAAGGGAATCGCGTCTGTGCGCACAGAAGCAATAGCGGACCGTTTCCCTCGGAGTGAACGCGAAAGAGCCGTCTATATACTCGCAGACACGCGAACGTGCCTCAATGCGGTCACAGAGGCAGCAGCTTTTGCACAGATGCTCCTGGTGATTCTGGCACTTTCCAGGCACACTCCTGAAAGTCGCGCACACTGCTGTTCACTCGCTAAACGACCTCTTGGGAAACACGTCTCCGGTCGACGGACCGCTCAGATTGCTTCTCGTGTAACTGTGAACTGTGTCAGCGCAGGGAATCCGTCTCTGTTGAGCAGATGTCAATCCTGCCTCGCTTTTGCTTTGTTGCCTCTACCAAGATGATTTCCCGTTTCTCTCTTCACTGGAGCAGGCAGACACAGCCAACGCACATCAAGTGTCAAGAGACACGCTCTGCTGAGCTCAACGCTTGTGCAGATGCACATGTGCGACGAAGTCAACACACGTGCTTGTGGAGAGAAAGAAAGGGACTCCCAGGCGTGTGGAGCGACGGGGAGAAAGAGCGGGCGCTGAGGAACACAGTTTCAAACAGACTGTCTCCACACAAACAGGCACCTGTCTGCAGGTATCCTAGATCTTGATTCTTGAACTTGAGGAAACACGCGTCTGAGCAAAACTCCCAAACGCTTCCAGGAAAGACACAGGCTCTCCCACAAGCACACAAGTGTTTGCCCTCAGCTATAGATCAGGGACAAGCCTGTGAAGAGCAACCAAAGAGCTCATCCGTCTTTCTCTCAATAGATGGGAGTAGGCGCGCTTGCGGATGTGTGCGTGTGTGTGGCCACGCGTTTGCTTAGGCATCAGTGTGTGAAAAGGTAGGTGCTTTTCTCTAGCTGCGTGTGCGTGCACGTGGTGCTGGGTGCACATCCCTGGGTGCTCGTGGAAAGGTTTCTGCATGGTTTTCGCTGAGGAATCGTGTGTGTGCACATGGACAAAGAGAAGGCGCAGCAACCAGGTTCCAGCGCCGAAGAAGGCAAAAGGCGAGGTTTCCGGCGCTATCTCCTTCTCTCCCCAGAGCTAGTCGCGCAAAGCAAGCCGCTAAGCCGGCGACCGGCAAGAGAGCTACAACGAAGCATGCCGAACGGAGAAAATAGCAGCAGCTCATCTGTTCACACCTTGTTTCTGCCATGTGCTTGAACGCCAAGACGTTCGCGCTTCTGTGAGATGAAAGACGTCCTTCTGCATATGTGGTTGCTCACAGCGGTGCACTTGTTAGTGTATCCATTCAGTCCTGGGCTGCGGGGCATTCAGAAGTGGCTCTGTGGAGACGTCTGCATAGAGGCAGCTGTCAGAACACGCACACTCGATTGTTCACCAAAACATATGCAGACGCGTCCTTAGCCTGTAGATTTGGATGCACAGAGTTCCCTGTGTTCGCAAGAGACAAGGGAATCGCGTCTGTGCGCACAGAAGCAATAGCGGACCGTTTCCCTCGGAGTGAACGCGAAAGAGCCGTCTATATACTCGCAGACACGCGAACGTGCCTCAATGCGGTCACAGAGGCAGCAGCTTTTGCACAGATGCTCCTGGTGATTCTGGCACTTTCCAGGCACACTCCTGAAAGTCGCGCACACTGCTGTTCACTCGCTAAACGACCTCTTGGGAAACACGTCTCCGGTCGACGGACCGCTCAGATTGCTTCTCGTGTAACTGTGAACTGTGTCAGCGCAGGGAATCCGTCTCTGTTGAGCAGATGTCAATCCTGCCTCGCTTTTGCTTTGTTGCCTCTACCAAGATGATTTCCCGTTTCTCTCTTCACTGGAGCAGGCAGACACAGCCAACGCACATCAAGTGTCAAGAGACACGCTCTGCTGAGCTCAACGCTTGTGCAGATGCACATGTGCGACGAAGTCAACACACGTGCTTGTGGAGAGAAAGAAAGGGACTCCCAGGCGTGTGGAGCGACGGGGAGAAAGAGCGGGCGCTGAGGAACACAGTTTCAAACAGACTGTCTCCACACAAACAGGCACCTGTCTGCAGGTATCCTAGATCTTGATTCTTGAACTTGAGGAAACACGCGTCTGAGCAAAACTCCCAAACGCTTCCAGGAAAGACACAGGCTCTCCCACAAGCACACAAGTGTTTGCCCTCAGCTATAGATCAGGGACAAGCCTGTGAAGAGCAACCAAAGAGCTCGTCCGTCTTTCTCTCAATAGATGGGAGTAGGCGCGCTTGCGGATGTGTGCGTGTGTGTGGCCACGCGTTTGCTTAGGCATCAGTGTGTGAAAAGGTAGGTGCTTTTCTCTAGCTGCGTGTGCGTGCACGTGGTGCTGGGTGCACATCCCTGGGTGCTCGTGGAAAGGTTTCTGCATGGTTTTCGCTGAGGAATCGTGTGTGTGCACATGGACAAAGAGAAGGCGCAGCAACCAGGTTCCAGCGCCGAAGAAGGCAAAAGGCGAGGTTTCCGGCGCTATCTCCTTCTCTCCCCAGAGCTAGTCGCGCAAAGCAAGCCGCTAAGCCGGCGACCGGCAAGAGAGCTACAACGAAGCATGCCGAACGGAGAAAATAGCAGCAGCTCATCTGTTCACACCTTGTTTCTGCCATGTGCTTGAACGCCAAGACGTTCGCGCTTCTGTGAGATGAAAGACGTCCTTCTGCATATGTGGTTGCTCACACCGGTGCACTTGTTAGTGTATCCATTCAGTCCTGGGCTGCGGGGCATTCAGAAGTGGCTCTGTGGAGACGTCTGCATAGAGGCAGCTGTCAGAACACGCACACTCGATTGTTCACCAAAACATATGCAGACGCGTCCTTAGCCTGTAGATTTGGATGCACAGAGTTCCCTGTGTTCGCAAGAGACAAGGGAATCGCGTCTGTGCGCACAGAAGCAATAGCGGACCGTTTCCCTCGGAGTGAACGCGAAAGAGCCGTCTATATACTCGCAGACACGCGAACGTGCCTCAATGCGGTCACAGAGGCAGCAGCTTTTGCACAGATGCTCCTGGTGATTCTGGCACTTTCCAGGCACACTCCTGAAAGTCGCGCACACTGCTGTTCACTCGCTAAACGACCTCTTGGGAAACACGTCTCCGGTCGACGGACCGCTCAGATTGCTTCTCGTGTAACTGTGAACTGTGTCAGCGCAGGGAATCCGTCTCTGTTGAGCAGATGTCAATCCTGCCTCGCTTTTGCTTTGTTGCCTCTACCAAGATGATTTCCCGTTTCTCTCTTCACTGGAGCAGGCAGACACAGCCAACGCACATCAAGTGTCAAGAGACACGCTCTGCTGAGCTCAACGCTTGTGCAGATGCACATGTGCGACGAAGTCAACACACGTGCTTGTGGAGAGAAAGAAAGGGACTCCCAGGCGTGTGGAGCGACGGGGAGAAAGAGCGGGCGCTGAGGAACACAGTTTCAAACAGACTGTCTCCACACAAACAGGCACCTGTCTGCAGGTATCCTAGATCTTGATTCTTGAACTTGAGGAAACACGCGTCTGAGCAAAACTCCCAAACGCTTCCAGGAAAGACACAGGCTCTCCCACAAGCACACAAGTGTTTGCCCTCAGCTATAGATCAGGGACAAGCCTGTGAAGAGCAACCAAAGAGCTCGTCCGTCTTTCCCTCAATAGATGGGAGTAGGCGCGCTTGCGGATGTGTGCGTGTGTGTGGCCACGCGTTTGCTTAGGCATCAGTGTGTGAAAAGGTAGGTGCTTTTCTCTAGCTGCGTGTGCGTGCACGTGGTGCTGGGTGCACATCCCTGGGTGCTCGTGGAAAGGTTTCTGCATGGTTTTCGCTGAGGAATCGTGTGTGTGCACATGGACAAAGAGAAGGCGCAGCAACCAGGTTCCAGCGCCGAAGAAGGCAAAAGGCGAGGTTTCCGGCGCTATCTCCTTCTCTCCCCAGAGCTAGTCGCGCAAAGCAAGCCGCTAAGCCGGCGACCGGCAAGAGAGCTACAACGAAGCATGCCGAACGGAGAAAATAGCAGCAGCTCATCTGTTCACACCTTGTTTCTGCCATGTGCTTGAACGCCAAGACGTTCGCGCTTCTGTGAGATGAAAGACGTCCTTCTGCATATGTGGTTGCTCACACCGGTGCACTTGTTAGTGTATCCATTCAGTCCTGGGCTGCGGGGCATTCAGAAGTGGCTCTGTGGAGACGTCTGCATAGAGGCAGCTGTCAGAACACGCACACTCGATTGTTCACCAAAACATATGCAGACGCGTCCTTAGCCTGTAGATTTGGATGCACAGAGTTCCCTGTGTTCGCAAGAGACAAGGGAATCGCGTCTGTGCGCACAGAAGCAATAGCGGACCGTTTCCCTCGGAGTGAACGCGAAAGAGCCGTCTATATACTCGCAGACACGCGAACGTGCCTCAATGCGGTCACAGAGGCAGCAGCTTTTGCACAGATGCTCCTGGTGATTCTGGCACTTTCCAGGCACACTCCTGAAAGTCGCGCACACTGCTGTTCACTCGCTAAACGACCTCTTGGGAAACACGTCTCCGGTCGACGGACCGCTCAGATTGCTTCTCGTGTAACTGTGAACTGTGTCAGCGCAGGGAATCCGTCTCTGTTGAGCAGATGTCAATCCTGCCTCGCTTTTGCTTTGTTGCCTCTACCAAGATGATTTCCCGTTTCTCTCTTCACTGGAGCAGGCAGACACAGCCAACGCACATCAAGTGTCAAGAGACACGCTCTGCTGAGCTCAACGCTTGTGCAGATGCACATGTGCGACGAAGTCAACACACGTGCTTGTGGAGAGAAAGAAAGGGACTCCCAGGCGTGTGGAGCGACGGGGAGAAAGAGCGGGCGCTGAGGAACACAGTTTCAAACAGACTGTCTCCACACAAACAGGCACCTGTCTGCAGGTATCCTAGATCTTGATTCTTGAACTTGAGGAAACACGCGTCTGAGCAAAACTCCCAAACGCTTCCAGGAAAGACACAGGCTCTCCCACAAGCACACAAGTGTTTGCCCTCAGCTATAGATCAGGGACAAGCCTGTGAAGAGCAACCAAAGAGCTCGTCCGTCTTTCCCTCAATAGATGGGAGTAGGCGCGCTTGCGGATGTGTGCGTGTGTGTGGCCACGCGTTTGCTTAGGCATCAGTGTGTGAAAAGGTAGGTGCTTTTCTCTAGCTGCGTGTGCGTGCACGTGGTGCTGGGTGCACATCCCTGGGTGCTCGTGGAAAGGTTTCTGCATGGTTTTCGCTGAGGAATCGTGTGTGTGCACATGGACAAAGAGAAGGCGCAGCAACCAGGTTCCAGCGCCGAAGAAGGCAAAAGGCGAGGTTTCCGGCGCTATCTCCTTCTCTCCCCAGAGCTAGTCGCGCAAAGCAAGCCGCTAAGCCGGCGACCGGCAAGAGAGCTACAACGAAGCATGCCGAACGGAGAAAATAGCAGCAGCTCATCTGTTCACACCTTGTTTCTGCCATGTGCTTGAACGCCAAGACGTTCGCGCTTCTGTGAGATGAAAGACGTCCTTCTGCATATGTGGTTGCTCACAGCGGTGCACTTGTTAGTGTATCCATTCAGTCCTGGGCTGCGGGGCATTCAGAAGTGGCTCTGTGGAGACGTCTGCATAGAGGCAGCTGTCAGAACACGCACACTCGATTGTTCACCAAAACATATGCAGACGCGTCCTTAGCCTGTAGATTTGGATGCACAGAGTTCCCTGTGTTCGCAAGAGACAAGGGAATCGCGTCTGTGCGCACAGAAGCAATAGCGGACCGTTTCCCTCGGAGTGAACGCGAAAGAGCCGTCTATATACTCGCAGACACGCGAACGTGCCTCAATGCGGTCACAGAGGCAGCAGCTTTTGCACAGATGCTCCTGGTGATTCTGGCACTTTCCAGGCACACTCCTGAAAGTCGCGCACACTGCTGTTCACTCGCTAAACGACCTCTTGGGAAACACGTCTCCGGTCGACGGACCGCTCAGATTGCTTCTCGTGTAACTGTGAACTGTGTCAGCGCAGGGAATCCGTCTCTGTTGAGCAGATGTCAATCCTGCCTCGCTTTTGCTTTGTTGCCTCTACCAAGATGATTTCCCGTTTCTCTCTTCACTGGAGCAGGCAGACACAGCCAACGCACATCAAGTGTCAAGAGACACGCTCTGCTGAGCTCAACGCTTGTGCAGATGCACATGTGCGACGAAGTCAACACACGTGCTTGTGGAGAGAAAGAAAGGGACTCCCAGGCGTGTGGAGCGACGGGGAGAAAGAGCGGGCGCTGAGGAACACAGTTTCAAACAGACTGTCTCCACACAAACAGGCACCTGTCTGCAGGTATCCTAGATCTTGATTCTTGAACTTGAGGAAACACGCGTCTGAGCAAAACTCCCAAACGCTTCCAGGAAAGACACAGGCTCTCCCACAAGCACACAAGTGTTTGCCCTCAGCTATAGATCAGGGACAAGCCTGTGAAGAGATGCCCTGCTATTCTTTCGCCTTATGGCATCATGTGTTTCGTTCCTCTTGGAGATCGATTGTTAAACGTCTTTCCTCGGGCGACACTGAAGCATTTGCCAGCGGAGGAGAAGTAGCACGGAGCAGCATTCAGTACTGCCTACGAGTGTCTTTGCTACCCTACTAGCGGAGCTCCAAGAACAGGCACACATCTTCAGGTACCTTCCAAATGTGGATTCCCCTGCAGCCCCGTAGGCGGGCGTGCAGTACGCCAACCGTCAACGGACGTTTTTCCCTCAAGCCTGTCAGGACGTTGCTCGTCCGTCTTTCCCTCAATAGATGGGAGTAGGCGCGCTTGCGGATGTGTGCGTGTGTGTGGCCACGCGTTTGCTTAGGCATCAGTGTGTGAAAAGGTAGGTGCTTTTCTCTAGCTGCGTGTGCGTGCACGTGGTGCTGGGTGCACATCCCTGGGTGCTCGTGGAAAGGTTTCTGCATGGTTTTCGCTGAGGAATCGTGTGTGTGCACATGGACAAAGAGAAGGCGCAGCAACCAGGTTCCAGCGCCGAAGAAGGCAAAAGGCGAGGTTTCCGGCGCTATCTCCTTCTCTCCCCAGAGCTAGTCGCGCAAAGCAAGCCGCTAAGCCGGCGACCGGCAAGAGAGCTACAACGAAGCATGCCGAACGGAGAAAATAGCAGCAGCTCATCTGTTCACACCTTGTTTCTGCCATGTGCTTGAACGCCAAGACGTTCGCGCTTCTGTGAGATGAAAGACGTCCTTCTGCATATGTGGTTGCTCACACCGGTGCACTTGTTAGTGTATCCATTCAGTCCTGGGCTGCGGGGCATTCAGAAGTGGCTCTGTGGAGACGTCTGCATAGAGGCAGCTGTCAGAACACGCACACTCGATTGTTCACCAAAACATATGCAGACGCGTCCTTAGCCTGTAGATTTGGATGCACAGAGTTCCCTGTGTTCGCAAGAGACAAGGGAATCGCGTCTGTGCGCACAGAAGCAATAGCGGACCGTTTCCCTCGGAGTGAACGCGAAAGAGCCGTCTATATACTCGCAGACACGCGAACGTGCCTCAATGCGGTCACAGAGGCAGCAGCTTTTGCACAGATGCTCCTGGTGATTCTGGCACTTTCCAGGCACACTCCTGAAAGTCGCGCACACTGCTGTTCACTCGCTAAACGACCTCTTGGGAAACACGTCTCCGGTCGACGGACCGCTCAGATTGCTTCTCGTGTAACTGTGAACTGTGTCAGCGCAGGGAATCCGTCTCTGTTGAGCAGATGTCAATCCTGCCTCGCTTTTGCTTTGTTGCCTCTACCAAGATGATTTCCCGTTTCTCTCTTCACTGGAGCAGGCAGACACAGCCAACGCACATCAAGTGTCAAGAGACACGCTCTGCTGAGCTCAACGCTTGTGCAGATGCACATGTGCGACGAAGTCAACACACGTGCTTGTGGAGAGAAAGAAAGGGACTCCCAGGCGTGTGGAGCGACGGGGAGAAAGAGCGGGCGCTGAGGAACACAGTTTCAAACAGACTGTCTCCACACAAACAGGCACCTGTCTGCAGGTATCCTAGATCTTGATTCTTGAACTTGAGGAAACACGCGTCTGAGCAAAACTCCCAAACGCTTCCAGGAAAGACACAGGCTCTCCCACAAGCACACAAGTGTTTGCCCTCAGCTATAGATCAGGGACAAGCCTGTGAAGAGCAACCAAAGAGCTCGTCCGTCTTTCTCTCAATAGATGGGAGTAGGCGCGCTTGCGGATGTGTGCGTGTGTGTGGCCACGCGTTTGCTTAGGCATCAGTGTGTGAAAAGGTAGGTGCTTTTCTCTAGCTGCGTGTGCGTGCACGTGGTGCTGGGTGCACATCCCTGGGTGCTCGTGGAAAGGTTTCTGCATGGTTTTCGCTGAGGAATCGTGTGTGTGCACATGGACAAAGAGAAGGCGCAGCAACCAGGTTCCAGCGCCGAAGAAGGCAAAAGGCGAGGTTTCCGGCGCTATCTCCTTCTCTCCCCAGAGCTAGTCGCGCAAAGCAAGCCGCTAAGCCGGCGACCGGCAAGAGAGCTACAACGAAGCATGCCGAACGGAGAAAATAGCAGCAGCTCATCTGTTCACACCTTGTTTCTGCCATGTGCTTGAACGCCAAGACGTTCGCGCTTCTGTGAGATGAAAGACGTCCTTCTGCATATGTGCTTGCTCACACCGGTGCACTTGTTAGTGTATCCATTCAGTCCTGGGCTGCGGGGCATTCAGAAGTGGCTCTGTGGAGACGTCTGCATAGAGGCAGCTGTCAGAACACGCACACTCGATTGTTCACCAAAACATATGCAGACGCGTCCTTAGCCTGTAGATTTGGATGCACAGAGTTCCCTGTGTTCGCAAGAGACAAGGGAATCGCGTCTGTGCGCACAGAAGCAATAGCGGACCGTTTCCCTCGGAGTGAACGCGAAAGAGCCGTCTATATACTCGCAGACACGCGAACGTGCCTCAATGCGGTCACAGAGGCAGCAGCTTTTGCACAGATGCTCCTGGTGATTCTGGCACTTTCCAGGCACACTCCTGAAAGTCGCGCACACTGCTGTTCACTCGCTAAACGACCTCTTGGGAAACACGTCTCCGGTCGACGGACCGCTCAGATTGCTTCTCGTGTAACTGTGAACTGTGTCAGCGCAGGGAATCCGTCTCTGTTGAGCAGATGTCAATCCTGCCTCGCTTTTGCTTTGTTGCCTCTACCAAGATGATTTCCCGTTTCTCTCTTCACTGGAGCAGGCAGACACAGCCAACGCACATCAAGTGTCAAGAGACACGCTCTGCTGAGCTCAACGCTTGTGCAGATGCACATGTGCGACGAAGTCAACACACGTGCTTGTGGAGAGAAAGAAAGGGACTCCCAGGCGTGTGGAGCGACGGGGAGAAAGAGCGGGCGCTGAGGAACACAGTTTCAAACAGACTGTCTCCACACAAACAGGCACCTGTCTGCAGGTATCCTAGATCTTGATTCTTGAACTTGAGGAAACACGCGTCTGAGCAAAACTCCCAAACGCTTCCAGGAAAGACACAGGCTCTCCCACAAGCACACAAGTGTTTGCCCTCAGCTATAGATCAGGGACAAGCCTGTGAAGAGCAACCAAAGAGCTCATCCGTCTTTCTCTCAATAGATGGGAGTAGGCGCGCTTGCGGATGTGTGCGTGTGTGTGGCCACGCGTTTGCTTAGGCATCAGTGTGTGAAAAGGTAGGTGCTTTTCTCTAGCTGCGTGTGCGTGCACGTGGTGCTGGGTGCACATCCCTGGGTGCTCGTGGAAAGGTTTCTGCATGGTTTTCGCTGAGGAATCGTGTGTGTGCACATGGACAAAGAGAAGGCGCAGCAACCAGGTTCCAGCGCCGAAGAAGGCAAAAGGCGAGGTTTCCGGCGCTATCTCCTTCTCTCCCCAGAGCTAGTCGCGCAAAGCAAGCCGCTAAGCCGGCGACCGGCAAGAGAGCTACAACGAAGCATGCCGAACGGAGAAAATAGCAGCAGCTCATCTGTTCACACCTTGTTTCTGCCATGTGCTTGAACGCCAAGACGTTCGCGCTTCTGTGAGATGAAAGACGTCCTTCTGCATATGTGGTTGCTCACAGCGGTGCACTTGTTAGTGTATCCATTCAGTCCTGGGCTGCGGGGCATTCAGAAGTGGCTCTGTGGAGACGTCTGCATAGAGGCAGCTGTCAGAACACGCACACTCGATTGTTCACCAAAACATATGCAGACGCGTCCTTAGCCTGTAGATTTGGATGCACA
Source organism: Patagioenas fasciata (assembly GCF_037038585.1). NCBI lineage: Eukaryota > Metazoa > Chordata > Aves > Columbiformes > Columbidae > Patagioenas > Patagioenas fasciata. The sequence goes on from NW_027288801.1 coordinate 89,807, forward strand.
GAGTTCCCTGTGTTCGCAAGAGACAAGGGAATCGCGTCTGTGCGCACAGAAGCAATAGCGGACCGTTTCCCTCGGAGTGAACGCGAAAGAGCCGTCTATATACTCGCAGACACGCGAACGTGCCTCAATGCGGTCACAGAGGCAGCAGCTTTTGCACAGATGCTCCTGGTGATTCTGGCACTTTCCAGGCACACTCCTGAAAGTCGCGCACACTGCTGTTCACTCGCTAAACGACCTCTTGGGAAACACGTCTCCGGTCGACGGACCGCTCAGATTGCTTCTCGTGTAACTGTGAACTGTGTCAGCGCAGGGAATCCGTCTCTGTTGAGCAGATGTCAATCCTGCCTCGCTTTTGCTTTGTTGCCTCTACCAAGATGATTTCCCGTTTCTCTCTTCACTGGAGCAGGCAGACACAGCCAACGCACATCAAGTGTCAAGAGACACGCTCTGCTGAGCTCAACGCTTGTGCAGATGCACATGTGCGACGAAGTCAACACACGTGCTTGTGGAGAGAAAGAAAGGGACTCCCAGGCGTGTGGAGCGACGGGGAGAAAGAGCGGGCGCTGAGGAACACAGTTTCAAACAGACTGTCTCCACACAAACAGGCACCTGTCTGCAGGTATCCTAGATCTTGATTCTTGAACTTGAGGAAACACGCGTCTGAGCAAAACTCCCAAACGCTTCCAGGAAAGACACAGGCTCTCCCACAAGCACACAAGTGTTTGCCCTCAGCTATAGATCAGGGACAAGCCTGTGAAGAGCAACCAAAGAGCTCGTCCGTCTTTCTCTCAATAGATGGGAGTAGGCGCGCTTGCGGATGTGTGCGTGTGTGTGGCCACGCGTTTGCTTAGGCATCAGTGTGTGAAAAGGTAGGTGCTTTTCTCTAGCTGCGTGTGCGTGCACGTGGTGCTGGGTGCACATCCCTGGGTGCTCGTGGAAAGGTTTCTGCATGGTTTTCGCTGAGGAATCGTGTGTGTGCACATGGACAAAGAGAAGGCGCAGCAACCAGGTTCCAGCGCCGAAGAAGGCAAAAGGCGAGGTTTCCGGCGCTATCTCCTTCTCTCCCCAGAGCTAGTCGCGCAAAGCAAGCCGCTAAGCCGGCGACCGGCAAGAGAGCTACAACGAAGCATGCCGAACGGAGAAAATAGCAGCAGCTCATCTGTTCACACCTTGTTTCTGCCATGTGCTTGAACGCCAAGACGTTCGCGCTTCTGTGAGATGAAAGACGTCCTTCTGCATATGTGGTTGCTCACACCGGTGCACTTGTTAGTGTATCCATTCAGTCCTGGGCTGCGGGGCATTCAGAAGTGGCTCTGTGGAGACGTCTGCATAGAGGCAGCTGTCAGAACACGCACACTCGATTGTTCACCAAAACATATGCAGACGCGTCCTTAGCCTGTAGATTTGGATGCACAGAGTTCCCTGTGTTCGCAAGAGACAAGGGAATCGCGTCTGTGCGCACAGAAGCAATAGCGGACCGTTTCCCTCGGAGTGAACGCGAAAGAGCCGTCTATATACTCGCAGACACGCGAACGTGCCTCAATGCGGTCACAGAGGCAGCAGCTTTTGCACAGATGCTCCTGGTGATTCTGGCACTTTCCAGGCACACTCCTGAAAGTCGCGCACACTGCTGTTCACTCGCTAAACGACCTCTTGGGAAACACGTCTCCGGTCGACGGACCGCTCAGATTGCTTCTCGTGTAACTGTGAACTGTGTCAGCGCAGGGAATCCGTCTCTGTTGAGCAGATGTCAATCCTGCCTCGCTTTTGCTTTGTTGCCTCTACCAAGATGATTTCCCGTTTCTCTCTTCACTGGAGCAGGCAGACACAGCCAACGCACATCAAGTGTCAAGAGACACGCTCTGCTGAGCTCAACGCTTGTGCAGATGCACATGTGCGACGAAGTCAACACACGTGCTTGTGGAGAGAAAGAAAGGGACTCCCAGGCGTGTGGAGCGACGGGGAGAAAGAGCGGGCGCTGAGGAACACAGTTTCAAACAGACTGTCTCCACACAAACAGGCACCTGTCTGCAGGTATCCTAGATCTTGATTCTTGAACTTGAGGAAACACGCGTCTGAGCAAAACTCCCAAACGCTTCCAGGAAAGACACAGGCTCTCCCACAAGCACACAAGTGTTTGCCCTCAGCTATAGATCAGGGACAAGCCTGTGAAGAGCAACCAAAGAGCTCGTCCGTCTTTCCCTCAATAGATGGGAGTAGGCGCGCTTGCGGATGTGTGCGTGTGTGTGGCCACGCGTTTGCTTAGGCATCAGTGTGTGAAAAGGTAGGTGCTTTTCTCTAGCTGCGTGTGCGTGCACGTGGTGCTGGGTGCACATCCCTGGGTGCTCGTGGAAAGGTTTCTGCATGGTTTTCGCTGAGGAATCGTGTGTGTGCACATGGACAAAGAGAAGGCGCAGCAACCAGGTTCCAGCGCCGAAGAAGGCAAAAGGCGAGGTTTCCGGCGCTATCTCCTTCTCTCCCCAGAGCTAGTCGCGCAAAGCAAGCCGCTAAGCCGGCGACCGGCAAGAGAGCTACAACGAAGCATGCCGAACGGAGAAAATAGCAGCAGCTCATCTGTTCACACCTTGTTTCTGCCATGTGCTTGAACGCCAAGACGTTCGCGCTTCTGTGAGATGAAAGACGTCCTTCTGCATATGTGGTTGCTCACACCGGTGCACTTGTTAGTGTATCCATTCAGTCCTGGGCTGCGGGGCATTCAGAAGTGGCTCTGTGGAGACGTCTGCATAGAGGCAGCTGTCAGAACACGCACACTCGATTGTTCACCAAAACATATGCAGACGCGTCCTTAGCCTGTAGATTTGGATGCACAGAGTTCCCTGTGTTCGCAAGAGACAAGGGAATCGCGTCTGTGCGCACAGAAGCAATAGCGGACCGTTTCCCTCGGAGTGAACGCGAAAGAGCCGTCTATATACTCGCAGACACGCGAACGTGCCTCAATGCGGTCACAGAGGCAGCAGCTTTTGCACAGATGCTCCTGGTGATTCTGGCACTTTCCAGGCACACTCCTGAAAGTCGCGCACACTGCTGTTCACTCGCTAAACGACCTCTTGGGAAACACGTCTCCGGTCGACGGACCGCTCAGATTGCTTCTCGTGTAACTGTGAACTGTGTCAGCGCAGGGAATCCGTCTCTGTTGAGCAGATGTCAATCCTGCCTCGCTTTTGCTTTGTTGCCTCTACCAAGATGATTTCCCGTTTCTCTCTTCACTGGAGCAGGCAGACACAGCCAACGCACATCAAGTGTCAAGAGACACGCTCTGCTGAGCTCAACGCTTGTGCAGATGCACATGTGCGACGAAGTCAACACACGTGCTTGTGGAGAGAAAGAAAGGGACTCCCAGGCGTGTGGAGCGACGGGGAGAAAGAGCGGGCGCTGAGGAACACAGTTTCAAACAGACTGTCTCCACACAAACAGGCACCTGTCTGCAGGTATCCTAGATCTTGATTCTTGAACTTGAGGAAACACGCGTCTGAGCAAAACTCCCAAACGCTTCCAGGAAAGACACAGGCTCTCCCACAAGCACACAAGTGTTTGCCCTCAGCTATAGATCAGGGACAAGCCTGTGAAGAGCAACCAAAGAGCTCGTCCGTCTTTCCCTCAATAGATGGGAGTAGGCGCGCTTGCGGATGTGTGCGTGTGTGTGGCCACGCGTTTGCTTAGGCATCAGTGTGTGAAAAGGTAGGTGCTTTTCTCTAGCTGCGTGTGCGTGCACGTGGTGCTGGGTGCACATCCCTGGGTGCTCGTGGAAAGGTTTCTGCATGGTTTTCGCTGAGGAATCGTGTGTGTGCACATGGACAAAGAGAAGGCGCAGCAACCAGGTTCCAGCGCCGAAGAAGGCAAAAGGCGAGGTTTCCGGCGCTATCTCCTTCTCTCCCCAGAGCTAGTCGCGCAAAGCAAGCCGCTAAGCCGGCGACCGGCAAGAGAGCTACAACGAAGCATGCCGAACGGAGAAAATAGCAGCAGCTCATCTGTTCACACCTTGTTTCTGCCATGTGCTTGAACGCCAAGACGTTCGCGCTTCTGTGAGATGAAAGACGTCCTTCTGCATATGTGGTTGCTCACAGCGGTGCACTTGTTAGTGTATCCATTCAGTCCTGGGCTGCGGGGCATTCAGAAGTGGCTCTGTGGAGACGTCTGCATAGAGGCAGCTGTCAGAACACGCACACTCGATTGTTCACCAAAACATATGCAGACGCGTCCTTAGCCTGTAGATTTGGATGCACAGAGTTCCCTGTGTTCGCAAGAGACAAGGGAATCGCGTCTGTGCGCACAGAAGCAATAGCGGACCGTTTCCCTCGGAGTGAACGCGAAAGAGCCGTCTATATACTCGCAGACACGCGAACGTGCCTCAATGCGGTCACAGAGGCAGCAGCTTTTGCACAGATGCTCCTGGTGATTCTGGCACTTTCCAGGCACACTCCTGAAAGTCGCGCACACTGCTGTTCACTCGCTAAACGACCTCTTGGGAAACACGTCTCCGGTCGACGGACCGCTCAGATTGCTTCTCGTGTAACTGTGAACTGTGTCAGCGCAGGGAATCCGTCTCTGTTGAGCAGATGTCAATCCTGCCTCGCTTTTGCTTTGTTGCCTCTACCAAGATGATTTCCCGTTTCTCTCTTCACTGGAGCAGGCAGACACAGCCAACGCACATCAAGTGTCAAGAGACACGCTCTGCTGAGCTCAACGCTTGTGCAGATGCACATGTGCGACGAAGTCAACACACGTGCTTGTGGAGAGAAAGAAAGGGACTCCCAGGCGTGTGGAGCGACGGGGAGAAAGAGCGGGCGCTGAGGAACACAGTTTCAAACAGACTGTCTCCACACAAACAGGCACCTGTCTGCAGGTATCCTAGATCTTGATTCTTGAACTTGAGGAAACACGCGTCTGAGCAAAACTCCCAAACGCTTCCAGGAAAGACACAGGCTCTCCCACAAGCACACAAGTGTTTGCCCTCAGCTATAGATCAGGGACAAGCCTGTGAAGAGATGCCCTGCTATTCTTTCGCCTTATGGCATCATGTGTTTCGTTCCTCTTGGAGATCGATTGTTAAACGTCTTTCCTCGGGCGACACTGAAGCATTTGCCAGCGGAGGAGAAGTAGCACGGAGCAGCATTCAGTACTGCCTACGAGTGTCTTTGCTACCCTACTAGCGGAGCTCCAAGAACAGGCACACATCTTCAGGTACCTTCCAAATGTGGATTCCCCTGCAGCCCCGTAGGCGGGCGTGCAGTACGCCAACCGTCAACGGACGTTTTTCCCTCAAGCCTGTCAGGACGTTGCTCGTCCGTCTTTCCCTCAATAGATGGGAGTAGGCGCGCTTGCGGATGTGTGCGTGTGTGTGGCCACGCGTTTGCTTAGGCATCAGTGTGTGAAAAGGTAGGTGCTTTTCTCTAGCTGCGTGTGCGTGCACGTGGTGCTGGGTGCACATCCCTGGGTGCTCGTGGAAAGGTTTCTGCATGGTTTTCGCTGAGGAATCGTGTGTGTGCACATGGACAAAGAGAAGGCGCAGCAACCAGGTTCCAGCGCCGAAGAAGGCAAAAGGCGAGGTTTCCGGCGCTATCTCCTTCTCTCCCCAGAGCTAGTCGCGCAAAGCAAGCCGCTAAGCCGGCGACCGGCAAGAGAGCTACAACGAAGCATGCCGAACGGAGAAAATAGCAGCAGCTCATCTGTTCACACCTTGTTTCTGCCATGTGCTTGAACGCCAAGACGTTCGCGCTTCTGTGAGATGAAAGACGTCCTTCTGCATATGTGGTTGCTCACAGCGGTGCACTTGTTAGTGTATCCATTCAGTCCTGGGCTGCGGGGCATTCAGAAGTGGCTCTGTGGAGACGTCTGCATAGAGGCAGCTGTCAGAACACGCACACTCGATTGTTCACCAAAACATATGCAGACGCGTCCTTAGCCTGTAGATTTGGATGCACAGAGTTCCCTGTGTTCGCAAGAGACAAGGGAATCGCGTCTGTGCGCACAGAAGCAATAGCGGACCGTTTCCCTCGGAGTGAACGCGAAAGAGCCGTCTATATACTCGCAGACACGCGAACGTGCCTCAATGCGGTCACAGAGGCAGCAGCTTTTGCACAGATGCTCCTGGTGATTCTGGCACTTTCCAGGCACACTCCTGAAAGTCGCGCACACTGCTGTTCACTCGCTAAACGACCTCTTGGGAAACACGTCTCCGGTCGACGGACCGCTCAGATTGCTTCTCGTGTAACTGTGAACTGTGTCAGCGCAGGGAATCCGTCTCTGTTGAGCAGATGTCAATCCTGCCTCGCTTTTGCTTTGTTGCCTCTACCAAGATGATTTCCCGTTTCTCTCTTCACTGGAGCAGGCAGACACAGCCAACGCACATCAAGTGTCAAGAGACACGCTCTGCTGAGCTCAACGCTTGTGCAGATGCACATGTGCGACGAAGTCAACACACGTGCTTGTGGAGAGAAAGAAAGGGACTCCCAGGCGTGTGGAGCGACGGGGAGAAAGAGCGGGCGCTGAGGAACACAGTTTCAAACAGACTGTCTCCACACAAACAGGCACCTGTCTGCAGGTATCCTAGATCTTGATTCTTGAACTTGAGGAAACACGCGTCTGAGCAAAACTCCCAAACGCTTCCAGGAAAGACACAGGCTCTCCCACAAGCACACAAGTGTTTGCCCTCAGCTATAGATCAGGGACAAGCCTGTGAAGAGCAACCAAAGAGCTCGTCCGTCTTTCTCTCAATAGATGGGAGTAGGCGCGCTTGCGGATGTGTGCGTGTGTGTGGCCACGCGTTTGCTTAGGCATCAGTGTGTGAAAAGGTAGGTGCTTTTCTCTAGCTGCGTGTGCGTGCACGTGGTGCTGGGTGCACATCCCTGGGTGCTCGTGGAAAGGTTTCTGCATGGTTTTCGCTGAGGAATCGTGTGTGTGCACATGGACAAAGAGAAGGCGCAGCAACCAGGTTCCAGCGCCGAAGAAGGCAAAAGGCGAGGTTTCCGGCGCTATCTCCTTCTCTCCCCAGAGCTAGTCGCGCAAAGCAAGCCGCTAAGCCGGCGACCGGCAAGAGAGCTACAACGAAGCATGCCGAACGGAGAAAATAGCAGCAGCTCATCTGTTCACACCTTGTTTCTGCCATGTGCTTGAACGCCAAGACGTTCGCGCTTCTGTGAGATGAAAGACGTCCTTCTGCATATGTGGTTGCTCACACCGGTGCACTTGTTAGTGTATCCATTCAGTCCTGGGCTGCGGGGCATTCAGAAGTGGCTCTGTGGAGACGTCTGCATAGAGGCAGCTGTCAGAACACGCACACTCGATTGTTCACCAAAACATATGCAGACGCGTCCTTAGCCTGTAGATTTGGATGCACAGAGTTCCCTGTGTTCGCAAGAGACAAGGGAATCGCGTCTGTGCGCACAGAAGCAATAGCGGACCGTTTCCCTCGGAGTGAACGCGAAAGAGCCGTCTATATACTCGCAGACACGCGAACGTGCCTCAATGCGGTCACAGAGGCAGCAGCTTTTGCACAGATGCTCCTGGTGATTCTGGCACTTTCCAGGCACACTCCTGAAAGTCGCGCACACTGCTGTTCACTCGCTAAACGACCTCTTGGGAAACACGTCTCCGGTCGACGGACCGCTCAGATTGCTTCTCGTGTAACTGTGAACTGTGTCAGCGCAGGGAATCCGTCTCTGTTGAGCAGATGTCAATCCTGCCTCGCTTTTGCTTTGTTGCCTCTACCAAGATGATTTCCCGTTTCTCTCTTCACTGGAGCAGGCAGACACAGCCAACGCACATCAAGTGTCAAGAGACACGCTCTGCTGAGCTCAACGCTTGTGCAGATGCACATGTGCGACGAAGTCAACACACGTGCTTGTGGAGAGAAAGAAAGGGACTCCCAGGCGTGTGGAGCGACGGGGAGAAAGAGCGGGCGCTGAGGAACACAGTTTCAAACAGACTGTCTCCACACAAACAGGCACCTGTCTGCAGGTATCCTAGATCTTGATTCTTGAACTTGAGGAAACACGCGTCTGAGCAAAACTCCCAAACGCTTCCAGGAAAGACACAGGCTCTCCCACAAGCACACAAGTGTTTGCCCTCAGCTATAGATCAGGGACAAGCCTGTGAAGAGCAACCAAAGAGCTCGTCCGTCTTTCCCTCAATAGATGGGAGTAGGCGCGCTTGCGGATGTGTGCGTGTGTGTGGCCACGCGTTTGCTTAGGCATCAGTGTGTGAAAAGGTAGGTGCTTTTCTCTAGCTGCGTGTGCGTGCACGTGGTGCTGGGTGCACATCCCTGGGTGCTCGTGGAAAGGTTTCTGCATGGTTTTCGCTGAGGAATCGTGTGTGTGCACATGGACAAAGAGAAGGCGCAGCAACCAGGTTCCAGCGCCGAAGAAGGCAAAAGGCGAGGTTTCCGGCGCTATCTCCTTCTCTCCCCAGAGCTAGTCGCGCAAAGCAAGCCGCTAAGCCGGCGACCGGCAAGAGAGCTACAACGAAGCATGCCGAACGGAGAAAATAGCAGCAGCTCATCTGTTCACACCTTGTTTCTGCCATGTGCTTGAACGCCAAGACGTTCGCGCTTCTGTGAGATGAAAGACGTCCTTCTGCATATGTGGTTGCTCACACCGGTGCACTTGTTAGTGTATCCATTCAGTCCTGGGCTGCGGGGCATTCAGAAGTGGCTCTGTGGAGACGTCTGCATAGAGGCAGCTGTCAGAACACGCACACTCGATTGTTCACCAAAACATATGCAGACGCGTCCTTAGCCTGTAGATTTGGATGCACAGAGTTCCCTGTGTTCGCAAGAGACAAGGGAATCGCGTCTGTGCGCACAGAAGCAATAGCGGACCGTTTCCCTCGGAGTGAACGCGAAAGAGCCGTCTATATACTCGCAGACACGCGAACGTGCCTCAATGCGGTCACAGAGGCAGCAGCTTTTGCACAGATGCTCCTGGTGATTCTGGCACTTTCCAGGCACACTCCTGAAAGTCGCGCACACTGCTGTTCACTCGCTAAACGACCTCTTGGGAAACACGTCTCCGGTCGACGGACCGCTCAGATTGCTTCTCGTGTAACTGTGAACTGTGTCAGCGCAGGGAATCCGTCTCTGTTGAGCAGATGTCAATCCTGCCTCGCTTTTGCTTTGTTGCCTCTACCAAGATGATTTCCCGTTTCTCTCTTCACTGGAGCAGGCAGACACAGCCAACGCACATCAAGTGTCAAGAGACACGCTCTGCTGAGCTCAACGCTTGTGCAGATGCACATGTGCGACGAAGTCAACACACGTGCTTGTGGAGAGAAAGAAAGGGACTCCCAGGCGTGTGGAGCGACGGGGAGAAAGAGCGGGCGCTGAGGAACACAGTTTCAAACAGACTGTCTCCACACAAACAGGCACCTGTCTGCAGGTATCCTAGATCTTGATTCTTGAACTTGAGGAAACACGCGTCTGAGCAAAACTCCCAAACGCTTCCAGGAAAGACACAGGCTCTCCCACAAGCACACAAGTGTTTGCCCTCAGCTATAGATCAGGGACAAGCCTGTGAAGAGCAACCAAAGAGCTCGTCCGTCTTTCCCTCAATAGATGGGAGTAGGCGCGCTTGCGGATGTGTGCGTGTGTGTGGCCACGCGTTTGCTTAGGCATCAGTGTGTGAAAAGGTAGGTGCTTTTCTCTAGCTGCGTGTGCGTGCACGTGGTGCTGGGTGCACATCCCTGGGTGCTCGTGGAAAGGTTTCTGCATGGTTTTCGCTGAGGAATCGTGTGTGTGCACATGGACAAAGAGAAGGCGCAGCAACCAGGTTCCAGCGCCGAAGAAGGCAAAAGGCGAGGTTTCCGGCGCTATCTCCTTCTCTCCCCAGAGCTAGTCGCGCAAAGCAAGCCGCTAAGCCGGCGACCGGCAAGAGAGCTACAACGAAGCATGCCGAACGGAGAAAATAGCAGCAGCTCATCTGTTCACACCTTGTTTCTGCCATGTGCTTGAACGCCAAGACGTTCGCGCTTCTGTGAGATGAAAGACGTCCTTCTGCATATGTGGTTGCTCACACCGGTGCACTTGTTAGTGTATCCATTCAGTCCTGGGCTGCGGGGCATTCAGAAGTGGCTCTGTGGAGACGTCTGCATAGAGGCAGCTGTCAGAACACGCACACTCGATTGTTCACCAAAACATATGCAGACGCGTCCTTAGCCTGTAGATTTGGATGCACAGAGTTCCCTGTGTTCGCAAGAGACAAGGGAATCGCGTCTGTGCGCACAGAAGCAATAGCGGACCGTTTCCCTCGGAGTGAACGCGAAAGAGCCGTCTATATACTCGCAGACACGCGAACGTGCCTCAATGCGGTCACAGAGGCAGCAGCTTTTGCACAGATGCTCCTGGTGATTCTGGCACTTTCCAGGCACACTCCTGAAAGTCGCGCACACTGCTGTTCACTCGCTAAACGACCTCTTGGGAAACACGTCTCCGGTCGACGGACCGCTCAGATTGCTTCTCGTGTAACTGTGAACTGTGTCAGCGCAGGGAATCCGTCTCTGTTGAGCAGATGTCAATCCTGCCTCGCTTTTGCTTTGTTGCCTCTACCAAGATGATTTCCCGTTTCTCTCTTCACTGGAGCAGGCAGACACAGCCAACGCACATCAAGTGTCAAGAGACACGCTCTGCTGAGCTCAACGCTTGTGCAGATGCACATGTGCGACGAAGTCAACACACGTGCTTGTGGAGAGAAAGAAAGGGACTCCCAGGCGTGTGGAGCGACGGGGAGAAAGAGCGGGCGCTGAGGAACACAGTTTCAAACAGACTGTCTCCACACAAACAGGCACCTGTCTGCAGGTATCCTAGATCTTGATTCTTGAACTTGAGGAAACACGCGTCTGAGCAAAACTCCCAAACGCTTCCAGGAAAGACACAGGCTCTCCCACAAGCACACAAGTGTTTGCCCTCAGCTATAGATCAGGGACAAGCCTGTGAAGAGATGCCCTGCTATTCTTTCGCCTTATGGCATCATGTGTTTCGTTCCTCTTGGAGATCGATTGTTAAACGTCTTTCCTCGGGCGACACTGAAGCATTTGCCAGCGGAGGAGAAGTAGCACGGAGCAGCATTCAGTACTGCCTACGAGTGTCTTTGCTACCCTACTAGCGGAGCTCCAAGAACAGGCACACATCTTCAGGTACCTTCCAAATGTGGATTCCCCTGCAGCCCCGTAGGCGGGCGTGCAGTACGCCAACCGTCAACGGACGTTTTTCCCCTCAAGCCTGTCAGGACGTTGCTCGTCCGTCTTTCCCTCAATAGATGGGAGTAGGCGCGCTTGCGGATGTGTGCGTGTGTGTGGCCACGCGTTTGCTTAGGCTTCAGTGTGTGAAAAGGTAGGTGCTTTTCTCTAGCTGCGTGTGCGTGCACGTGGTGCTGGGTGCACATCCCTGGGTGCTCGTGGAAAGGTTTCTGCATGGTTTTCGCTGAGGAATCGTGTGTGTGCACATGGACAAAGAGAAGGCGCAGCAACCAGGTTCCAGCGCCGAAGAAGGCAAAAGGCGAGGTTTCCGGCGCTATCTCCTTCTCTCCCCAGAGCTAGTCGCGCAAAGCAAGCCGCTAAGCCGGCGACCGGCAAGAGAGCTACAACGAAGCATGCCGAACGGAGAAAATAGCAGCAGCTCATCTGTTCACACCTTGTTTCTGCCATGTGCTTGAACGCCAAGACGTTCGCGCTTCTGTGAGATGAAAGACGTCCTTCTGCATATGTGGTTGCTCACACCGGTGCACTTGTTAGTGTATCCATTCAGTCCTGGGCTGCGGGGCATTCAGAAGTGGCTCTGTGGAGACGTCTGCATAGAGGCAGCTGTCAGAACACGCACACTCGATTGTTCACCAAAACATATGCAGACGCGTCCTTAGCCTGTAGATTTGGATGCACAGAGTTCCCTGTGTTCGCAAGAGACAAGGGAATCGCGTCTGTGCGCACAGAAGCAATAGCGGACCGTTTCCCTCGGAGTGAACGCGAAAGAGCCGTCTATATACTCGCAGACACGCGAACGTGCCTCAATGCGGTCACAGAGGCAGCAGCTTTTGCACAGATGCTCCTGGTGATTCTGGCACTTTCCAGGCACACTCCTGAAAGTCGCGCACACTGCTGTTCACTCGCTAAACGACCTCTTGGGAAACACGTCTCCGGTCGACGGACCGCTCAGATTGCTTCTCGTGTAACTGTGAACTGTGTCAGCGCAGGGAATCCGTCTCTGTTGAGCAGATGTCAATCCTGCCTCGCTTTTGCTTTGTTGCCTCTACCAAGATGATTTCCCGTTTCTCTCTTCACTGGAGCAGGCAGACACAGCCAACGCACATCAAGTGTCAAGAGACACGCTCTGCTGAGCTCAACGCTTGTGCAGATGCACATGTGCGACGAAGTCAACACACGTGCTTGTGGAGAGAAAGAAAGGGACTCCCAGGCGTGTGGAGCGACGGGGAGAAAGAGCGGGCGCTGAGGAACACAGTTTCAAACAGACTGTCTCCACACAAACAGGCACCTGTCTGCAGGTATCCTAGATCTTGATTCTTGAACTTGAGGAAACACGCGTCTGAGCAAAACTCCCAAACGCTTCCAGGAAAGACACAGGCTCTCCCACAAGCACACAAGTGTTTGCCCTCAGCTATAGATCAGGGACAAGCCTGTGAAGAGCAACCAAAGAGCTCGTCCGTCTTTCCCTCAATAGATGGGAGTAGGCGCGCTTGCGGATGTGTGCGTGTGTGTGGCCACGCGTTTGCTTAGGCATCAGTGTGTGAAAAGGTAGGTGCTTTTCTCTAGCTGCGTGTGCGTGCACGTGGTGCTGGGTGCACATCCCTGGGTGCTCGTGGAAAGGTTTCTGCATGGTTTTCGCTGAGGAATCGTGTGTGTGCACATGGACAAAGAGAAGGCGCAGCAACCAGGTTCCAGCGCCGAAGAAGGCAAAAGGCGAGGTTTCCGGCGCTATCTCCTTCTCTCCCCAGAGCTAGTCGCGCAAAGCAAGCCGCTAAGCCGGCGACCGGCAAGAGAGCTACAACGAAGCATGCCGAACGGAGAAAATAGCAGCAGCTCATCTGTTCACACCTTGTTTCTGCCATGTGCTTGAACGCCAAGACGTTCGCGCTTCTGTGAGATGAAAGACGTCCTTCTGCATATGTGGTTGCTCACACCGGTGCACTTGTTAGTGTATCCATTCAGTCCTGGGCTGCGGGGCATTCAGAAGTGGCTCTGTGGAGACGTCTGCATAGAGGCAGCTGTCAGAACACGCACACTCGATTGTTCACCAAAACATATGCAGACGCGTCCTTAGCCTGTAGATTTGGATGCACAGAGTTCCCTGTGTTCGCAAGAGACAAGGGAATCGCGTCTGTGCGCACAGAAGCAATAGCGGACCGTTTCCCTCGGAGTGAACGCGAAAGAGCCGTCTATATACTCGCAGACACGGGAACCTGCCTCAATGCGGTCACAGAGGCAGCAGCTTTTGCACAGATGCTCCTGGTGATTCTGGCACTTTCCAGGCACACTCCTGAAAGTCGCGCACACTGCTGTTCACTCGCTAAACGACCTCTTGGGAAACACGTCTCCGGTCGACGGACCGCTCAGATTGCTTCTCGTGTAACTGTGAACTGTGTCAGCGCAGGGAATCCGTCTCTGTTGAGCAGATGTCAATCCTGCCTCGCTTTTGCTTTGTTGCCTCTACCAAGATGATTTCCCGTTTCTCTCTTCACTGGAGCAGGCAGACACAGCCAACGCACATCAAGTGTCAAGAGACACGCTCTGCTGAGCTCAACGCTTGTGCAGATGCACATGTGCGACGAAGTCAACACACGTGCTTGTGGAGAGAAAGAAAGGGACTCCCAGGCGTGTGGAGCGACGGGGAGAAAGAGCGGGCGCTGAGGAACACAGTTTCAAACAGACTGTCTCCACACAAACAGGCACCTGTCTGCAGGTATCCTAGATCTTGATTCTTGAACTTGAGGAAACACGCGTCTGAGCAAAACTCCCAAACGCTTCCAGGAAAGACACAGGCTCTCCCACAAGCACACAAGTGTTTGCCCTCAGCTATAGATCAGGGACAAGCCTGTGAAGAGCAACCAAAGAGCTCGTCCGTCTTTCCCTCAATAGATGGGAGTAGGCGCGCTTGCGGATGTGTGCGTGTGTGTGGCCACGCGTTTGCTTAGGCATCAGTGTGTGAAAAGGTAGGTGCTTTTCTCTAGCTGCGTGTGCGTGCACGTGGTGCTGGGTGCACATCCCTGGGTGCTCGTGGAAAGGTTTCTGCATGGTTTTCGCTGAGGAATCGTGTGTGTGCACATGGACAAAGAGAAGGCGCAGCAACCAGGTTCCAGCGCCGAAGAAGGCAAAAGGCGAGGTTTCCGGCGCTATCTCCTTCTCTCCCCAGAGCTAGTCGCGCAAAGCAAGCCGCTAAGCCGGCGACCGGCAAGAGAGCTACAACGAAGCATGCCGAACGGAGAAAATAGCAGCAGCTCATCTGTTCACACCTTGTTTCTGCCATGTGCTTGAACGCCAAGACGTTCGCGCTTCTGTGAGATGAAAGACGTCCTTCTGCATATGTGGTTGCTCACACCGGTGCACTTGTTAGTGTATCCATTCAGTCCTGGGCTGCCGGGCATTCAGAAGTGGCTCTGTGGAGACGTCTGCATAGAGGCAGCTGTCAGAACACGCACACTCGATTGTTCACCAAAACATATGCAGACGCGTCCTTAGCCTGTAGATTTGGATGCACAGAGTTCCCTGTGTTCGCAAGAGACAAGGGAATCGCGTCTGTGCGCACAGAAGCAATAGCGGACCGTTTCCCTCGGAGTGAACGCGAAAGAGCCGTCTATATACTCGCAGACACGCGAACGTGCCTCAATGCGGTCACAGAGGCAGCAGCTTTTGCACAGATGCTCCTGGTGATTCTGGCACTTTCCAGGCACACTCCTGAAAGTCGCGCACACTGCTGTTCACTCGCTAAACGACCTCTTGGGAAACACGTCTCCGGTCGACGGACCGCTCAGATTGCTTCTCGTGTAACTGTGAACTGTGTCAGCGCAGGGAATCCGTCTCTGTTGAGCAGATGTCAATCCTGCCTCGCTTTTGCTTTGTTGCCTCTACCAAGATGATTTCCCGTTTCTCTCTTCACTGGAGCAGGCAGACACAGCCAACGCACATCAAGTGTCAAGAGACACGCTCTGCTGAGCTCAACGCTTGTGCAGATGCACATGTGCGACGAAGTCAACACACGTGCTTGTGGAGAGAAAGAAAGGGACTCCCAGGCGTGTGGAGCGACGGGGAGAAAGAGCGGGCGCTGAGGAACACAGTTTCAAACAGACTGTCTCCACACAAACAGGCACCTGTCTGCAGGTATCCTAGATCTTGATTCTTGAACTTGAGGAAACACGCGTCTGAGCAAAACTCCCAAACGCTTCCAGGAAAGACACAGGCTCTCCCACAAGCACACAAGTGTTTGCCCTCAGCTATAGATCAGGGACAAGCCTGTGAAGAGCAACCAAAGAGCTCGTCCGTCTTTCCCTCAATAGATGGGAGTAGGCGCGCTTGCGGATGTGTGCGTGTGTGTGGCCACGCGTTTGCTTAGGCATCAGTGTGTGAAAAGGTAGGTGCTTTTCTCTAGCTGCGTGTGCGTGCACGTGGTGCTGGGTGCACATCCCTGGGTGCTCGTGGAAAGGTTTCTGCATGGTTTTCGCTGAGGAATCGTGTGTGTGCACATGGACAAAGAGAAGGCGCAGCAACCAGGTTCCAGCGCCGAAGAAGGCAAAAGGCGAGGTTTCCGGCGCTATCTCCTTCTCTCCCCAGAGCTAGTCGCGCAAAGCAAGCCGCTAAGCCGGCGACCGGCAAGAGAGCTACAACGAAGCATGCCGAACGGAGAAAATAGCAGCAGCTCATCTGTTCACACCTTGTTTCTGCCATGTGCTTGAACGCCAAGACGTTCGCGCTTCTGTGAGATGAAAGACGTCCTTCTGCATATGTGGTTGCTCACACCGGTGCACTTGTTAGTGTATCCATTCAGTCCTGGGCTGCGGGGCATTCAGAAGTGGCTCTGTGGAGACGTCTGCATAGAGGCAGCTGTCAGAACACGCACACTCGATTGTTCACCAAAACATATGCAGACGCGTCCTTAGCCTGTAGATTTGGATGCACAGAGTTCCCTGTGTTCGCAAGAGACAAGGGAATCGCGTCTGTGCGCACAGAAGCAATAGCGGACCGTTTCCCTCGGAGTGAACGCGAAAGAGCCGTCTATATACTCGCAGACACGCGAACGTGCCTCAATGCGGTCACAGAGGCAGCAGCTTTTGCACAGATGCTCCTGGTGATTCTGGCACTTTCCAGGCACACTCCTGAAAGTCGCGCACACTGCTGTTCACTCGCTAAACGACCTCTTGGGAAACACGTCTCCGGTCGACGGACCGCTCAGATTGCTTCTCGTGTAACTGTGAACTGTGTCAGCGCAGGGAATCCGTCTCTGTTGAGCAGATGTCAATCCTGCCTCGCTTTTGCTTTGTTGCCTCTACCAAGATGATTTCCCGTTTCTCTCTTCACTGGAGCAGGCAGACACAGCCAACGCACATCAAGTGTCAAGAGACACGCTCTGCTGAGCTCAACGCTTGTGCAGATGCACATGTGCGACGAAGTCAACACACGTGCTTGTGGAGAGAAAGAAAGGGACTCCCAGGCGTGTGGAGCGACGGGGAGAAAGAGCGGGCGCTGAGGAACACAGTTTCAAACAGACTGTCTCCACACAAACAGGCACCTGTCTGCAGGTATCCTAGATCTTGATTCTTGAACTTGAGGAAACACGCGTCTGAGCAAAACTCCCAAACGCTTCCAGGAAAGACACAGGCTCTCCCACAAGCACACAAGTGTTTGCCCTCAGCTATAGATCAGGGACAAGCCTGTGAAGAGATGCCCTGCTATTCTTTCGCCTTATGGCATCATGTGTTTCGTTCCTCTTGGAGATCGATTGTTAAACGTCTTTCCTCGGGCGACACTGAAGCATTTGCCAGCGGAGGAGAAGTAGCACGGAGCAGCATTCAGTACTGCCTACGAGTGTCTTTGCTACCCTACTAGCGGAGCTCCAAGAACAGGCACACATCTTCAGGTACCTTCCAAATGTGGATTCCCCTGCAGCCCCGTAGGCGGGCATGCAGTACGCCAACCGTCAACGGACGTTTTTCCCCTCAAGCCTGTCAGGACGTTGCTCGTCCGTCTTTCCCTCAATAGATGGGAGTAGGCGCGCTTGCGGATGTGTGCGTGTGTGTGGCCACGCGTTTGCTTAGGCTTCAGTGTGTGAAAAGGTAGGTGCTTTTCTCTAGCTGCGTGTGCGTGCACGTGGTGCTGGGTGCACATCCCTGGGTGCTCGTGGAAAGGTTTCTGCATGGTTTTCGCTGAGGAATCGTGTGTGTGCACATGGACAAAGAGAAGGCGCAGCAACCAGGTTCCAGCGCCGAAGAAGGCAAAAGGCGAGGTTTCCGGCGCTATCTCCTTCTCTCCCCAGAGCTAGTCGCGCAAAGCAAGCCGCTAAGCCAGCGACCGGCAAGAGAGCTACAACGAAGCATGCCGAACGGAGAAAATAGCAGCAGCTCATCTGTTCACACCTTGTTTCTGCCATGTGCTTGAACGCCAAGACGTTCGCGCTTCTGTGAGATGAAAGACGTCCTTCTGCATATGTGGTTGCTCACACCGGTGCACTTGTTAGTGTATCCATTCAGTCCTGGGCTGCGGGGCATTCAGAAGTGGCTCTGTGGAGACGTCTGCATAGAGGCAGCTGTCAGAACACGCACACTCGATTGTTCACCAAAACATATGCAGACGCGTCCTTAGCCTGTAGATTTGGATGCACAGAGTTCCCTGTGTTCGCAAGAGACAAGGGAATCGCGTCTGTGCGCACAGAAGCAATAGCGGACCGTTTCCCTCGGAGTGAACGCGAAAGAGCCGTCTATATACTCGCAGACACGCGAACGTGCCTCAATGCGGTCACAGAGGCAGCAGCTTTTGCACAGATGCTCCTGGTGATTCTGGCACTTTCCAGGCACACTCCTGAAAGTCGCGCACACTGCTGTTCACTCGCTAAACGACCTCTTGGGAAACACGTCTCCGGTCGACGGACCGCTCAGATTGCTTCTCGTGTAACTGTGAACTGTGTCAGCGCAGGGAATCCGTCTCTGTTGAGCAGATGTCAATCCTGCCTCGCTTTTGCTTTGTTGCCTCTACCAAGATGATTTCCCGTTTCTCTCTTCACTGGAGCAGGCAGACACAGCCAACGCACATCAAGTGTCAAGAGACACGCTCTGCTGAGCTCAACGCTTGTGCAGATGCACATGTGCGACGAAGTCAACACACGTGCTTGTGGAGAGAAAGAAAGGGACTCCCAGGCGTGTGGAGCGACGGGGAGAAAGAGCGGGCGCTGAGGAACACAGTTTCAAACAGACTGTCTCCACACAAACAGGCACCTGTCTGCAGGTATCCTAGATCTTGATTCTTGAACTTGAGGAAACACGCGTCTGAGCAAAACTCCCAAACGCTTCCAGGAAAGACACAGGCTCTCCCACAAGCACACAAGTGTTTGCCCTCAGCTATAGATCAGGGACAAGCCTGTGAAGAGCAACCAAAGAGCTCGTCCGTCTTTCTCTCAATAGATGGGAGTAGGCGCGCTTGCGGATGTGTGCGTGTGTGTGGCCACGCGTTTGCTTAGGCATCAGTGTGTGAAAAGGTAGGTGCTTTTCTCTAGCTGCGTGTGCGTGCACGTGGTGCTGGGTGCACATCCCTGGGTGCTCGTGGAAAGGTTTCTGCATGGTTTTCGCTGAGGAATCGTGTGTGTGCACATGGACAAAGAGAAGGCGCAGCAACCAGGTTCCAGCGCCGAAGAAGGCAAAAGGCGAGGTTTCCGGCGCTATCTCCTTCTCTCCCCAGAGCTAGTCGCGCAAAGCAAGCCGCTAAGCCGGCGACCGGCAAGAGAGCTACAACGAAGCATGCCGAACGGAGAAAATAGCAGCAGCTCATCTGTTCACACCTTGTTTCTGCCATGTGCTTGAACGCCAAGACGTTCGCGCTTCTGTGAGATGAAAGACGTCCTTCTGCATATGTGGTTGCTCACACCGGTGCACTTGTTAGTGTATCCATTCAGTCCTGGGCTGCGGGGCATTCAGAAGTGGCTCTGTGGAGACGTCTGCATAGAGGCAGCTGTCAGAACACGCACACTCGATTGTTCACCAAAACATATGCAGACGCGTCCTTAGCCTGTAGATTTGGATGCACAGAGTTCCCTGTGTTCGCAAGAGACAAGGGAATCGCGTCTGTGCGCACAGAAGCAATAGCGGACCGTTTCCCTCGGAGTGAACGCGAAAGAGCCGTCTATATACTCGCAGACACGCGAACGTGCCTCAATGCGGTCACAGAGGCAGCAGCTTTTGCACAGATGCTCCTGGTGATTCTGGCACTTTCCAGGCACACTCCTGAAAGTCGCGCACACTGCTGTTCACTCGCTAAACGACCTCTTGGGAAACACGTCTCCGGTCGACGGACCGCTCAGATTGCTTCTCGTGTAACTGTGAACTGTGTCAGCGCAGGGAATCCGTCTCTGTTGAGCAGATGTCAATCCTGCCTCGCTTTTGCTTTGTTGCCTCTACCAAGATGATTTCCCGTTTCTCTCTTCACTGGAGCAGGCAGACACAGCCAACGCACATCAAGTGTCAAGAGACACGCTCTGCTGAGCTCAACGCTTGTGCAGATGCACATGTGCGACGAAGTCAACACACGTGCTTGTGGAGAGAAAGAAAGGGACTCCCAGGCGTGTGGAGCGACGGGGAGAAAGAGCGGGCGCTGAGGAACACAGTTTCAAACAGACTGTCTCCACACAAACAGGCACCTGTCTGCAGGTATCCTAGATCTTGATTCTTGAACTTGAGGAAACACGCGTCTGAGCAAAACTCCCAAACGCTTCCAGGAAAGACACAGGCTCTCCCACAAGCACACAAGTGTTTGCCCTCAGCTATAGATCAGGGACAAGCCTGTGAAGAGCAACCAAAGAGCTCGTCCGTCTTTCTCTCAATAGATGGGAGTAGGCGCGCTTGCGGATGTGTGCGTGTGTGTGGCCACGCGTTTGCTTAGGCATCAGTGTGTGAAAAGGTAGGTGCTTTTCTCTAGCTGCGTGTGCGTGCACGTGGTGCTGGGTGCACATCCCTGGGTGCTCGTGGAAAGGTTTCTGCATGGTTTTCGCTGAGGAATCGTGTGTGTGCACATGGACAAAGAGAAGGCGCAGCAACCAGGTTCCAGCGCCGAAGAAGGCAAAAGGCGAGGTTTCCGGCGCTATCTCCTTCTCTCCCCAGAGCTAGTCGCGCAAAGCAAGCCGCTAAGCCGGCGACCGGCAAGAGAGCTACAACGAAGCATGCCGAACGGAGAAAATAGCAGCAGCTCATGTGTTCACACCTTGTTTCTGCCATGTGCTTGAACGCCAAGACGTTCGCGCTTCTGTGAGATGAAAGACGTCCTTCTGCATATGTGGTTGCTCACACCGGTGCACTTGTTAGTGTATCCATTCAGTCCTGGGCTGCGGGGCATTCAGAAGTGGCTCTGTGGAGACGTCTGCATAGAGGCAGCTGTCAGAACACGCACACTCGATTGTTCACCAAAACATATGCAGACGCGTCCTTAGCCTGTAGATTTGGATGCACAGAGTTCCCTGTGTTCGCAAGAGACAAGGGAATCGCGTCTGTGCGCACAGAAGCAATAGCGGACCGTTTCCCTCGGAGTGAACGCGAAAGAGCCGTCTATATACTCGCAGACACGCGAACGTGCCTCAATGCGGTCACAGAGGCAGCAGCTTTTGCACAGATGCTCCTGGTGATTCTGGCACTTTCCAGGCACACTCCTGAAAGTCGCGCACACTGCTGTTCACTCGCTAAACGACCTCTTGGGAAACACGTCTCCGGTCGACGGACCGCTCAGATTGCTTCTCGTGTAACTGTGAACTGTGTCAGCGCAGGGAATCCGTCTCTGTTGAGCAGATGTCAATCCTGCCTCGCTTTTGCTTTGTTGCCTCTACCAAGATGATTTCCCGTTTCTCTCTTCACTGGAGCAGGCAGACACAGCCAACGCACATCAAGTGTCAAGAGACACGCTCTGCTGAGCTCAACGCTTGTGCAGATGCACATGTGCGACGAAGTCAACACACGTGCTTGTGGAGAGAAAGAAAGGGACTCCCAGGCGTGTGGAGCGACGGGGAGAAAGAGCGGGCGCTGAGGAACACAGTTTCAAACAGACTGTCTCCACACAAACAGGCACCTGTCTGCAGGTATCCTAGATCTTGATTCTTGAACTTGAGGAAACACGCGTCTGAGCAAAACTCCCAAACGCTTCCAGGAAAGACACAGGCTCTCCCACAAGCACACAAGTGTTTGCCCTCAGCTATAGATCAGGGACAAGCCTGTGAAGAGCAACCAAAGAGCTCGTCCGTCTTTCCCTCAATAGATGGGAGTAGGCGCGCTTGCGGATGTGTGCGTGTGTGTGGCCACGCGTTTGCTTAGGCATCAGTGTGTGAAAAGGTAGGTGCTTTTCTCTAGCTGCGTGTGCGTGCACGTGGTGCTGGGTGCACATCCCTGGGTGCTCGTGGAAAGGTTTCTGCATGGTTTTCGCTGAGGAATCGTGTGTGTGCACATGGACAAAGAGAAGGCGCAGCAACCAGGTTCCAGCGCCGAAGAAGGCAAAAGGCGAGGTTTCCGGCGCTATCTCCTTCTCTCCCCAGAGCTAGTCGCGCAAAGCAAGCCGCTAAGCCGGCGACCGGCAAGAGAGCTACAACGAAGCATGCCGAACGGAGAAAATAGCAGCAGCTCATCTGTTCACACCTTGTTTCTGCCATGTGCTTGAACGCCAAGACGTTCGCGCTTCTGTGAGATGAAAGACGTCCTTCTGCATATGTGGTTGCTCACACCGGTGCACTTGTTAGTGTATCCATTCAGTCCTGGGCTGCGGGGCATTCAGAAGTGGCTCTGTGGAGACGTCTGCATAGAGGCAGCTGTCAGAACACGCACACTCGATTGTTCACCAAAACATATGCAGACGCGTCCTTAGCCTGTAGATTTGGATGCACAGAGTTCCCTGTGTTCGCAAGAGACAAGGGAATCGCGTCTGTGCGCACAGAAGCAATAGCGGACCGTTTCCCTCGGAGTGAACGCGAAAGAGCCGTCTATATACTCGCAGACACGCGAACGTGCCTCAATGCGGTCACAGAGGCAGCAGCTTTTGCACAGATGCTCCTGGTGATTCTGGCACTTTCCAGGCACACTCCTGAAAGTCGCGCACACTGCTGTTCACTCGCTAAACGACCTCTTGGGAAACACGTCTCCGGTCGACGGACCGCTCAGATTGCTTCTCGTGTAACTGTGAACTGTGTCAGCGCAGGGAATCCGTCTCTGTTGAGCAGATGTCAATCCTGCCTCGCTTTTGCTTTGTTGCCTCTACCAAGATGATTTCCCGTTTCTCTCTTCACTGGAGCAGGCAGACACAGCCAACGCACATCAAGTGTCAAGAGACACGCTCTGCTGAGCTCAACGCTTGTGCAGATGCACATGTGCGACGAAGTCAACACACGTGCTTGTGGAGAGAAAGAAAGGGACTCCCAGGCGTGTGGAGCGACGGGGAGAAAGAGCGGGCGCTGAGGAACACAGTTTCAAACAGACTGTCTCCACACAAACAGGCACCTGTCTGCAGGTATCCTAGATCTTGATTCTTGAACTTGAGGAAACACGCGTCTGAGCAAAACTCCCAAACGCTTCCAGGAAAGACACAGGCTCTCCCACAAGCACACAAGTGTTTGCCCTCAGCTATAGATCAGGGACAAGCCTGTGAAGAGCAACCAAAGAGCTCGTCCGTCTTTCCCTCAATAGATGGGAGTAGGCGCGCTTGCGGATGTGTGCGTGTGTGTGGCCACGCGTTTGCTTAGGCATCAGTGTGTGAAAAGGTAGGTGCTTTTCTCTAGCTGCGTGTGCGTGCACGTGGTGCTGGGTGCACATCCCTGGGTGCTCGTGGAAAGGTTTCTGCATGGTTTTCGCTGAGGAATCGTGTGTGTGCACATGGACAAAGAGAAGGCGCAGCAACCAGGTTCCAGCGCCGAAGAAGGCAAAAGGCGAGGTTTCCGGCGCTATCTCCTTCTCTCCCCAGAGCTAGTCGCGCAAAGCAAGCCGCTAAGCCGGCGACCGGCAAGAGAGCTACAACGAAGCATGCCGAACGGAGAAAATAGCAGCAGCTCATCTGTTCACACCTTGTTTCTGCCATGTGCTTGAACGCCAAGACGTTCGCGCTTCTGTGAGATGAAAGACGTCCTTCTGCATATGTGGTTGCTCACACCGGTGCACTTGTTAGTGTATCCATTCAGTCCTGGGCTGCGGGGCATTCAGAAGTGGCTCTGTGGAGACGTCTGCATAGAGGCAGCTGTCAGAACACGCACACTCGATTGTTCACCAAAACATATGCAGACGCGTCCTTAGCCTGTAGATTTGGATGCACAGAGTTCCCTGTGTTCGCAAGAGACAAGGGAATCGCGTCTGTGCGCACAGAAGCAATAGCGGACCGTTTCCCTCGGAGTGAACGCGAAAGAGCCGTCTATATACTCGCAGACACGCGAACGTGCCTCAATGCGGTCACAGAGGCAGCAGCTTTTGCACAGATGCTCCTGGTGATTCTGGCACTTTCCAGGCACACTCCTGAAAGTCGCGCACACTGCTGTTCACTCGCTAAACGACCTCTTGGGAAACACGTCTCCGGTCGACGGACCGCTCAGATTGCTTCTCGTGTAACTGTGAACTGTGTCAGCGCAGGGAATCCGTCTCTGTTGAGCAGATGTCAATCCTGCCTCGCTTTTGCTTTGTTGCCTCTACCAAGATGATTTCCCGTTTCTCTCTTCACTGGAGCAGGCAGACACAGCCAACGCACATCAAGTGTCAAGAGACACGCTCTGCTGAGCTCAACGCTTGTGCAGATGCACATGTGCGACGAAGTCAACACACGTGCTTGTGGAGAGAAAGAAAGGGACTCCCAGGCGTGTGGAGCGACGGGGAGAAAGAGCGGGCGCTGAGGAACACAGTTTCAAACAGACTGTCTCCACACAAACAGGCACCTGTCTGCAGGTATCCTAGATCTTGATTCTTGAACTTGAGGAAACACGCGTCTGAGCAAAACTCCCAAACGCTTCCAGGAAAGACACAGGCTCTCCCACAAGCACACAAGTGTTTGCCCTCAGCTATAGATCAGGGACAAGCCTGTGAAGAGCAACCAAAGAGCTCGTCCGTCTTTCCCTCAATAGATGGGAGTAGGCGCGCTTGCGGATGTGTGCGTGTGTGTGGCCACGCGTTTGCTTAGGCATCAGTGTGTGAAAAGGTAGGTGCTTTTCTCTAGCTGCGTGTGCGTGCACGTGGTGCTGGGTGCACATCCCTGGGTGCTCGTGGAAAGGTTTCTGCATGGTTTTCGCTGAGGAATCGTGTGTGTGCACATGGACAAAGAGAAGGCGCAGCAACCAGGTTCCAGCGCCGAAGAAGGCAAAAGGCGAGGTTTCCGGCGCTATCTCCTTCTCTCCCCAGAGCTAGTCGCGCAAAGCAAGCCGCTAAGCCGGCGACCGGCAAGAGAGCTACAACGAAGCATGCCGAACGGAGAAAATAGCAGCAGCTCATCTGTTC
This sequence comes from Patagioenas fasciata, assembly GCF_037038585.1. Lineage (NCBI taxonomy): Eukaryota > Metazoa > Chordata > Aves > Columbiformes > Columbidae > Patagioenas > Patagioenas fasciata. The sequence goes on from NW_027288801.1 coordinate 114,463, forward strand.
ACACCTTGTTTCTGCCATGTGCTTGAACGCCAAGACGTTCGCGCTTCTGTGAGATGAAAGACGTCCTTCTGCATATGTGGTTGCTCACACCGGTGCACTTGTTAGTGTATCCATTCAGTCCTGGGCTGCGGGGCATTCAGAAGTGGCTCTGTGGAGACGTCTGCATAGAGGCAGCTGTCAGAACACGCACACTCGATTGTTCACCAAAACATATGCAGACGCGTCCTTAGCCTGTAGATTTGGATGCACAGAGTTCCCTGTGTTCGCAAGAGACAAGGGAATCGCGTCTGTGCGCACAGAAGCAATAGCGGACCGTTTCCCTCGGAGTGAACGCGAAAGAGCCGTCTATATACTCGCAGACACGCGAACGTGCCTCAATGCGGTCACAGAGGCAGCAGCTTTTGCACAGATGCTCCTGGTGATTCTGGCACTTTCCAGGCACACTCCTGAAAGTCGCGCACACTGCTGTTCACTCGCTAAACGACCTCTTGGGAAACACGTCTCCGGTCGACGGACCGCTCAGATTGCTTCTCGTGTAACTGTGAACTGTGTCAGCGCAGGGAATCCGTCTCTGTTGAGCAGATGTCAATCCTGCCTCGCTTTTGCTTTGTTGCCTCTACCAAGATGATTTCCCGTTTCTCTCTTCACTGGAGCAGGCAGACACAGCCAACGCACATCAAGTGTCAAGAGACACGCTCTGCTGAGCTCAACGCTTGTGCAGATGCACATGTGCGACGAAGTCAACACACGTGCTTGTGGAGAGAAAGAAAGGGACTCCCAGGCGTGTGGAGCGACGGGGAGAAAGAGCGGGCGCTGAGGAACACAGTTTCAAACAGACTGTCTCCACACAAACAGGCACCTGTCTGCAGGTATCCTAGATCTTGATTCTTGAACTTGAGGAAACACGCGTCTGAGCAAAACTCCCAAACGCTTCCAGGAAAGACACAGGCTCTCCCACAAGCACACAAGTGTTTGCCCTCAGCTATAGATCAGGGACAAGCCTGTGAAGAGCAACCAAAGAGCTCGTCCGTCTTTCCCTCAATAGATGGGAGTAGGCGCGCTTGCGGATGTGTGCGTGTGTGTGGCCACGCGTTTGCTTAGGCATCAGTGTGTGAAAAGGTAGGTGCTTTTCTCTAGCTGCGTGTGCGTGCACGTGGTGCTGGGTGCACATCCCTGGGTGCTCGTGGAAAGGTTTCTGCATGGTTTTCGCTGAGGAATCGTGTGTGTGCACATGGACAAAGAGAAGGCGCAGCAACCAGGTTCCAGCGCCGAAGAAGGCAAAAGGCGAGGTTTCCGGCGCTATCTCCTTCTCTCCCCAGAGCTAGTCGCGCAAAGCAAGCCGCTAAGCCGGCGACCGGCAAGAGAGCTACAACGAAGCATGCCGAACGGAGAAAATAGCAGCAGCTCATCTGTTCACACCTTGTTTCTGCCATGTGCTTGAACGCCAAGACGTTCGCGCTTCTGTGAGATGAAAGACGTCCTTCTGCATATGTGGTTGCTCACACCGGTGCACTTGTTAGTGTATCCATTCAGTCCTGGGCTGCGGGGCATTCAGAAGTGGCTCTGTGGAGACGTCTGCATAGAGGCAGCTGTCAGAACACGCACACTCGATTGTTCACCAAAACATATGCAGACGCGTCCTTAGCCTGTAGATTTGGATGCACAGAGTTCCCTGTGTTCGCAAGAGACAAGGGAATCGCGTCTGTGCGCACAGAAGCAATAGCGGACCGTTTCCCTCGGAGTGAACGCGAAAGAGCCGTCTATATACTCGCAGACACGCGAACGTGCCTCAATGCGGTCACAGAGGCAGCAGCTTTTGCACAGATGCTCCTGGTGATTCTGGCACTTTCCAGGCACACTCCTGAAAGTCGCGCACACTGCTGTTCACTCGCTAAACGACCTCTTGGGAAACACGTCTCCGGTCGACGGACCGCTCAGATTGCTTCTCGTGTAACTGTGAACTGTGTCAGCGCAGGGAATCCGTCTCTGTTGAGCAGATGTCAATCCTGCCTCGCTTTTGCTTTGTTGCCTCTACCAAGATGATTTCCCGTTTCTCTCTTCACTGGAGCAGGCAGACACAGCCAACGCACATCAAGTGTCAAGAGACACGCTCTGCTGAGCTCAACGCTTGTGCAGATGCACATGTGCGACGAAGTCAACACACGTGCTTGTGGAGAGAAAGAAAGGGACTCCCAGGCGTGTGGAGCGACGGGGAGAAAGAGCGGGCGCTGAGGAACACAGTTTCAAACAGACTGTCTCCACACAAACAGGCACCTGTCTGCAGGTATCCTAGATCTTGATTCTTGAACTTGAGGAAACACGTGTCTGAGCAAAACTCCCAAACGCTTCCAGGAAAGACACAGGCTCTCCCACAAGCACACAAGTGTTTGCCCTCAGCTATAGATCAGGGACAAGCCTGTGAAGAGCAACCAAAGAGCTCGTCCGTCTTTCCCTCAATAGATGGGAGTAGGCGCGCTTGCGGATGTGTGCGTGTGTGTGGCCACGCGTTTGCTTAGGCATCAGTGTGTGAAAAGGTAGGTGCTTTTCTCTAGCTGCGTGTGCGTGCACGTGGTGCTGGGTGCACATCCCTGGGTGCTCGTGGAAAGGTTTCTGCATGGTTTTCGCTGAGGAATCGTGTGTGTGCACATGGACAAAGAGAAGGCGCAGCAACCAGGTTCCAGCGCCGAAGAAGGCAAAAGGCGAGGTTTCCGGCGCTATCTCCTTCTCTCCCCAGAGCTAGTCGCGCAAAGCAAGCCGCTAAGCCGGCGACCGGCAAGAGAGCTACAACGAAGCATGCCGAACGGAGAAAATAGCAGCAGCTCATCTGTTCACACCTTGTTTCTGCCATGTGCTTGAACGCCAAGACGTTCGCGCTTCTGTGAGATGAAAGACGTCCTTCTGCATATGTGGTTGCTCACACCGGTGCACTTGTTAGTGTATCCATTCAGTCCTGGGCTGCGGGGCATTCAGAAGTGGCTCTGTGGAGACGTCTGCATAGAGGCAGCTGTCAGAACACGCACACTCGATTGTTCACCAAAACATATGCAGACGCGTCCTTAGCCTGTAGATTTGGATGCACAGAGTTCCCTGTGTTCGCAAGAGACAAGGGAATCGCGTCTGTGCGCACAGAAGCAATAGCGGACCGTTTCCCTCGGAGTGAACGCGAAAGAGCCGTCTATATACTCGCAGACACGCGAACGTGCCTCAATGCGGTCACAGAGGCAGCAGCTTTTGCACAGATGCTCCTGGTGATTCTGGCACTTTCCAGGCACACTCCTGAAAGTCGCGCACACTGCTGTTCACTCGCTAAACGACCTCTTGGGAAACACGTCTCCGGTCGACGGACCGCTCAGATTGCTTCTCGTGTAACTGTGAACTGTGTCAGCGCAGGGAATCCGTCTCTGTTGAGCAGATGTCAATCCTGCCTCGCTTTTGCTTTGTTGCCTCTACCAAGATGATTTCCCGTTTCTCTCTTCACTGGAGCAGGCAGACACAGCCAACGCACATCAAGTGTCAAGAGACACGCTCTGCTGAGCTCAACGCTTGTGCAGATGCACATGTGCGACGAAGTCAACACACGTGCTTGTGGAGAGAAAGAAAGGGACTCCCAGGCGTGTGGAGCGACGGGGAGAAAGAGCGGGCGCTGAGGAACACAGTTTCAAACAGACTGTCTCCACACAAACAGGCACCTGTCTGCAGGTATCCTAGATCTTGATTCTTGAACTTGAGGAAACACGCGTCTGAGCAAAACTCCCAAACGCTTCCAGGAAAGACACAGGCTCTCCCACAAGCACACAAGTGTTTGCCCTCAGCTATAGATCAGGGACAAGCCTGTGAAGAGCAACCAAAGAGCTCGTCCGTCTTTCCCTCAATAGATGGGAGTAGGCGCGCTTGCGGATGTGTGCGTGTGTGTGGCCACGCGTTTGCTTAGGCATCAGTGTGTGAAAAGGTAGGTGCTTTTCTCTAGCTGCGTGTGCGTGCACGTGGTGCTGGGTGCACATCCCTGGGTGCTCGTGGAAAGGTTTCTGCATGGTTTTCGCTGAGGAATCGTGTGTGTGCACATGGACAAAGAGAAGGCGCAGCAACCAGGTTCCAGCGCCGAAGAAGGCAAAAGGCGAGGTTTCCGGCGCTATCTCCTTCTCTCCCCAGAGCTAGTCGCGCAAAGCAAGCCGCTAAGCCGGCGACCGGCAAGAGAGCTACAACGAAGCATGCCGAACGGAGAAAATAGCAGCAGCTCATCTGTTCACACCTTGTTTCTGCCATGTGCTTGAACGCCAAGACGTTCGCGCTTCTGTGAGATGAAAGACGTCCTTCTGCATATGTGGTTGCTCACACCGGTGCACTTGTTAGTGTATCCATTCAGTCCTGGGCTGCGGGGCATTCAGAAGTGGCTCTGTGGAGACGTCTGCATAGAGGCAGCTGTCAGAACACGCACACTCGATTGTTCACCAAAACATATGCAGACGCGTCCTTAGCCTGTAGATTTGGATGCACAGAGTTCCCTGTGTTCGCAAGAGACAAGGGAATCGCGTCTGTGCGCACAGAAGCAATAGCGGACCGTTTCCCTCGGAGTGAACGCGAAAGAGCCGTCTATATACTCGCAGACACGCGAACGTGCCTCAATGCGGTCACAGAGGCAGCAGCTTTTGCACAGATGCTCCTGGTGATTCTGGCACTTTCCAGGCACACTCCTGAAAGTCGCGCACACTGCTGTTCACTCGCTAAACGACCTCTTGGGAAACACGTCTCCGGTCGACGGACCGCTCAGATTGCTTCTCGTGTAACTGTGAACTGTGTCAGCGCAGGGAATCCGTCTCTGTTGAGCAGATGTCAATCCTGCCTCGCTTTTGCTTTGTTGCCTCTACCAAGATGATTTCCCGTTTCTCTCTTCACTGGAGCAGGCAGACACAGCCAACGCACATCAAGTGTCAAGAGACACGCTCTGCTGAGCTCAACGCTTGTGCAGATGCACATGTGCGACGAAGTCAACACACGTGCTTGTGGAGAGAAAGAAAGGGACTCCCAGGCGTGTGGAGCGACGGGGAGAAAGAGCGGGCGCTGAGGAACACAGTTTCAAACAGACTGTCTCCACACAAACAGGCACCTGTCTGCAGGTATCCTAGATCTTGATTCTTGAACTTGAGGAAACACGTGTCTGAGCAAAACTCCCAAACGCTTCCAGGAAAGACACAGGCTCTCCCACAAGCACACAAGTGTTTGCCCTCAGCTATAGATCAGGGACAAGCCTGTGAAGAGCAACCAAAGAGCTCGTCCGTCTTTCCCTCAATAGATGGGAGTAGGCGCGCTTGCGGATGTGTGCGTGTGTGTGGCCACGCGTTTGCTTAGGCATCAGTGTGTGAAAAGGTAGGTGCTTTTCTCTAGCTGCGTGTGCGTGCACGTGGTGCTGGGTGCACATCCCTGGGTGCTCGTGGAAAGGTTTCTGCATGGTTTTCGCTGAGGAATCGTGTGTGTGCACATGGACAAAGAGAAGGCGCAGCAACCAGGTTCCAGCGCCGAAGAAGGCAAAAGGCGAGGTTTCCGGCGCTATCTCCTTCTCTCCCCAGAGCTAGTCGCGCAAAGCAAGCCGCTAAGCCGGCGACCGGCAAGAGAGCTACAACGAAGCATGCCGAACGGAGAAAATAGCAGCAGCTCATCTGTTCACACCTTGTTTCTGCCATGTGCTTGAACGCCAAGACGTTCGCGCTTCTGTGAGATGAAAGACGTCCTTCTGCATATGTGGTTGCTCACACCGGTGCACTTGTTAGTGTATCCATTCAGTCCTGGGCTGCGGGGCATTCAGAAGTGGCTCTGTGGAGACGTCTGCATAGAGGCAGCTGTCAGAACACGCACACTCGATTGTTCACCAAAACATATGCAGACGCGTCCTTAGCCTGTAGATTTGGATGCACAGAGTTCCCTGTGTTCGCAAGAGACAAGGGAATCGCGTCTGTGCGCACAGAAGCAATAGCGGACCGTTTCCCTCGGAGTGAACGCGAAAGAGCCGTCTATATACTCGCAGACACGCGAACGTGCCTCAATGCGGTCACAGAGGCAGCAGCTTTTGCACAGATGCTCCTGGTGATTCTGGCACTTTCCAGGCACACTCCTGAAAGTCGCGCACACTGCTGTTCACTCGCTAAACGACCTCTTGGGAAACACGTCTCCGGTCGACGGACCGCTCAGATTGCTTCTCGTGTAACTGTGAACTGTGTCAGCGCAGGGAATCCGTCTCTGTTGAGCAGATGTCAATCCTGCCTCGCTTTTGCTTTGTTGCCTCTACCAAGATGATTTCCCGTTTCTCTCTTCACTGGAGCAGGCAGACACAGCCAACGCACATCAAGTGTCAAGAGACACGCTCTGCTGAGCTCAACGCTTGTGCAGATGCACATGTGCGACGAAGTCAACACACGTGCTTGTGGAGAGAAAGAAAGGGACTCCCAGGCGTGTGGAGCGACGGGGAGAAAGAGCGGGCGCTGAGGAACACAGTTTCAAACAGACTGTCTCCACACAAACAGGCACCTGTCTGCAGGTATCCTAGATCTTGATTCTTGAACTTGAGGAAACACGCGTCTGAGCAAAACTCCCAAACGCTTCCAGGAAAGACACAGGCTCTCCCACAAGCACACAAGTGTTTGCCCTCAGCTATAGATCAGGGACAAGCCTGTGAAGAGCAACCAAAGAGCTCGTCCGTCTTTCCCTCAATAGATGGGAGTAGGCGCGCTTGCGGATGTGTGCGTGTGTGTGGCCACGCGTTTGCTTAGGCATCAGTGTGTGAAAAGGTAGGTGCTTTTCTCTAGCTGCGTGTGCGTGCACGTGGTGCTGGGTGCACATCCCTGGGTGCTCGTGGAAAGGTTTCTGCATGGTTTTCGCTGAGGAATCGTGTGTGTGCACATGGACAAAGAGAAGGCGCAGCAACCAGGTTCCAGCGCCGAAGAAGGCAAAAGGCGAGGTTTCCGGCGCTATCTCCTTCTCTCCCCAGAGCTAGTCGCGCAAAGCAAGCCGCTAAGCCGGCGACCGGCAAGAGAGCTACAACGAAGCATGCCGAACGGAGAAAATAGCAGCAGCTCATCTGTTCACACCTTGTTTCTGCCATGTGCTTGAACGCCAAGACGTTCGCGCTTCTGTGAGATGAAAGACGTCCTTCTGCATATGTGGTTGCTCACACCGGTGCACTTGTTAGTGTATCCATTCAGTCCTGGGCTGCGGGGCATTCAGAAGTGGCTCTGTGGAGACGTCTGCATAGAGGCAGCTGTCAGAACACGCACACTCGATTGTTCACCAAAACATATGCAGACGCGTCCTTAGCCTGTAGATTTGGATGCACAGAGTTCCCTGTGTTCGCAAGAGACAAGGGAATCGCGTCTGTGCGCACAGAAGCAATAGCGGACCGTTTCCCTCGGAGTGAACGCGAAAGAGCCGTCTATATACTCGCAGACACGCGAACGTGCCTCAATGCGGTCACAGAGGCAGCAGCTTTTGCACAGATGCTCCTGGTGATTCTGGCACTTTCCAGGCACACTCCTGAAAGTCGCGCACACTGCTGTTCACTCGCTAAACGACCTCTTGGGAAACACGTCTCCGGTCGACGGACCGCTCAGATTGCTTCTCGTGTAACTGTGAACTGTGTCAGCGCAGGGAATCCGTCTCTGTTGAGCAGATGTCAATCCTGCCTCGCTTTTGCTTTGTTGCCTCTACCAAGATGATTTCCCGTTTCTCTCTTCACTGGAGCAGGCAGACACAGCCAACGCACATCAAGTGTCAAGAGACACGCTCTGCTGAGCTCAACGCTTGTGCAGATGCACATGTGCGACGAAGTCAACACACGTGCTTGTGGAGAGAAAGAAAGGGACTCCCAGGCGTGTGGAGCGACGGGGAGAAAGAGCGGGCGCTGAGGAACACAGTTTCAAACAGACTGTCTCCACACAAACAGGCACCTGTCTGCAGGTATCCTAGATCTTGATTCTTGAACTTGAGGAAACACGCGTCTGAGCAAAACTCCCAAACGCTTCCAGGAAAGACACAGGCTCTCCCACAAGCACACAAGTGTTTGCCCTCAGCTATAGATCAGGGACAAGCCTGTGAAGAGCAACCAAAGAGCTCGTCCGTCTTTCCCTCAATAGATGGGAGTAGGCGCGCTTGCGGATGTGTGCGTGTGTGTGGCCACGCGTTTGCTTAGGCATCAGTGTGTGAAAAGGTAGGTGCTTTTCTCTAGCTGCGTGTGCGTGCACGTGGTGCTGGGTGCACATCCCTGGGTGCTCGTGGAAAGGTTTCTGCATGGTTTTCGCTGAGGAATCGTGTGTGTGCACATGGACAAAGAGAAGGCGCAGCAACCAGGTTCCAGCGCCGAAGAAGGCAAAAGGCGAGGTTTCCGGCGCTATCTCCTTCTCTCCCCAGAGCTAGTCGCGCAAAGCAAGCCGCTAAGCCGGCGACCGGCAAGAGAGCTACAACGAAGCATGCCGAACGGAGAAAATAGCAGCAGCTCATCTGTTCACACCTTGTTTCTGCCATGTGCTTGAACGCCAAGACGTTCGCGCTTCTGTGAGATGAAAGACGTCCTTCTGCATATGTGCTTGCTCACACCGGTGCACTTGTTAGTGTATCCATTCAGTCCTGGGCTGCGGGGCATTCAGAAGTGGCTCTGTGGAGACGTCTGCATAGAGGCAGCTGTCAGAACACGCACACTCGATTGTTCACCAAAACATATGCAGACGCGTCCTTAGCCTGTAGATTTGGATGCACAGAGTTCCCTGTGTTCGCAAGAGACAAGGGAATCGCGTCTGTGCGCACAGAAGCAATAGCGGACCGTTTCCCTCGGAGTGAACGCGAAAGAGCCGTCTATATACTCGCAGACACGCGAACGTGCCTCAATGCGGTCACAGAGGCAGCAGCTTTTGCACAGATGCTCCTGGTGATTCTGGCACTTTCCAGGCACACTCCTGAAAGTCGCGCACACTGCTGTTCACTCGCTAAACGACCTCTTGGGAAACACGTCTCCGGTCGACGGACCGCTCAGATTGCTTCTCGTGTAACTGTGAACTGTGTCAGCGCAGGGAATCCGTCTCTGTTGAGCAGATGTCAATCCTGCCTCGCTTTTGCTTTGTTGCCTCTACCAAGATGATTTCCCGTTTCTCTCTTCACTGGAGCAGGCAGACACAGCCAACGCACATCAAGTGTCAAGAGACACGCTCTGCTGAGCTCAACGCTTGTGCAGATGCACATGTGCGACGAAGTCAACACACGTGCTTGTGGAGAGAAAGAAAGGGACTCCCAGGCGTGTGGAGCGACGGGGAGAAAGAGCGGGCGCTGAGGAACACAGTTTCAAACAGACTGTCTCCACACAAACAGGCACCTGTCTGCAGGTATCCTAGATCTTGATTCTTGAACTTGAGGAAACACGCGTCTGAGCAAAACTCCCAAACGCTTCCAGGAAAGACACAGGCTCTCCCACAAGCACACAAGTGTTTGCCCTCAGCTATAGATCAGGGACAAGCCTGTGAAGAGCAACCAAAGAGCTCGTCCGTCTTTCCCTCAATAGATGGGAGTAGGCGCGCTTGCGGATGTGTGCGTGTGTGTGGCCACGCGTTTGCTTAGGCATCAGTGTGTGAAAAGGTAGGTGCTTTTCTCTAGCTGCGTGTGCGTGCACGTGGTGCTGGGTGCACATCCCTGGGTGCTCGTGGAAAGGTTTCTGCATGGTTTTCGCTGAGGAATCGTGTGTGTGCACATGGACAAAGAGAAGGCGCAGCAACCAGGTTCCAGCGCCGAAGAAGGCAAAAGGCGAGGTTTCCGGCGCTATCTCCTTCTCTCCCCAGAGCTAGTCGCGCAAAGCAAGCCGCTAAGCCGGCGACCGGCAAGAGAGCTACAACGAAGCATGCCGAACGGAGAAAATAGCAGCAGCTCATCTGTTCACACCTTGTTTCTGCCATGTGCTTGAACGCCAAGACGTTCGCGCTTCTGTGAGATGAAAGACGTCCTTCTGCATATGTGGTTGCTCACACCGGTGCACTTGTTAGTGTATCCATTCAGTCCTGGGCTGCGGGGCATTCAGAAGTGGCTCTGTGGAGACGTCTGCATAGAGGCAGCTGTCAGAACACGCACACTCGATTGTTCACCAAAACATATGCAGACGCGTCCTTAGCCTGTAGATTTGGATGCACAGAGTTCCCTGTGTTCGCAAGAGACAAGGGAATCGCGTCTGTGCGCACAGAAGCAATAGCGGACCGTTTCCCTCGGAGTGAACGCGAAAGAGCCGTCTATATACTCGCAGACACGCGAACGTGCCTCAATGCGGTCACAGAGGCAGCAGCTTTTGCACAGATGCTCCTGGTGATTCTGGCACTTTCCAGGCACACTCCTGAAAGTCGCGCACACTGCTGTTCACTCGCTAAACGACCTCTTGGGAAACACGTCTCCGGTCGACGGACCGCTCAGATTGCTTCTCGTGTAACTGTGAACTGTGTCAGCGCAGGGAATCCGTCTCTGTTGAGCAGATGTCAATCCTGCCTCGCTTTTGCTTTGTTGCCTCTACCAAGATGATTTCCCGTTTCTCTCTTCACTGGAGCAGGCAGACACAGCCAACGCACATCAAGTGTCAAGAGACACGCTCTGCTGAGCTCAACGCTTGTGCAGATGCACATGTGCGACGAAGTCAACACACGTGCTTGTGGAGAGAAAGAAAGGGACTCCCAGGCGTGTGGAGCGACGGGGAGAAAGAGCGGGCGCTGAGGAACACAGTTTCAAACAGACTGTCTCCACACAAACAGGCACCTGTCTGCAGGTATCCTAGATCTTGATTCTTGAACTTGAGGAAACACGCGTCTGAGCAAAACTCCCAAACGCTTCCAGGAAAGACACAGGCTCTCCCACAAGCACACAAGTGTTTGCCCTCAGCTATAGATCAGGGACAAGCCTGTGAAGAGATGCCCTGCTATTCTTTCGCCTTATGGCATCATGTGTTTCGTTCCTCTTGGAGATCGATTGTTAAACGTCTTTCCTCGGGCGACACTGAAGCATTTGCCAGCGGAGGAGAAGTAGCACGGAGCAGCATTCAGTACTGCCTACGAGTGTCTTTGCTACCCTACTAGCGGAGCTCCAAGAACAGGCACACATCTTCAGGTACCTTCCAAATGTGGATTCCCCTGCAGCCCCGTAGGCGGGCGTGCAGTACGCCAACCGTCAACGGACGTTTTTCCCCTCAAGCCTGTCAGGACGTTGCTCGTCCGTCTTTCCCTCAATAGATGGGAGTAGGCGCGCTTGCGGATGTGTGCGTGTGTGTGGCCACGCGTTTGCTTAGGCTTCAGTGTGTGAAAAGGTAGGTGCTTTTCTCTAGCTGCGTGTGCGTGCACGTGGTGCTGGGTGCACATCCCTGGGTGCTCGTGGAAAGGTTTCTGCATGGTTTTCGCTGAGGAATCGTGTGTGTGCACATGGACAAAGAGAAGGCGCAGCAACCAGGTTCCAGCGCCGAAGAAGGCAAAAGGCGAGGTTTCCGGCGCTATCTCCTTCTCTCCCCAGAGCTAGTCGCGCAAAGCAAGCCGCTAAGCCGGCGACCGGCAAGAGAGCTACAACGAAGCATGCCGAACGGAGAAAATAGCAGCAGCTCATCTGTTCACACCTTGTTTCTGCCATGTGCTTGAACGCCAAGACGTTCGCGCTTCTGTGAGATGAAAGACGTCCTTCTGCATATGTGGTTGCTCACACCGGTGCACTTGTTAGTGTATCCATTCAGTCCTGGGCTGCGGGGCATTCAGAAGTGGCTCTGTGGAGACGTCTGCATAGAGGCAGCTGTCAGAACACGCACACTCGATTGTTCACCAAAACATATGCAGACGCGTCCTTAGCCTGTAGATTTGGATGCACAGAGTTCCCTGTGTTCGCAAGAGACAAGGGAATCGCGTCTGTGCGCACAGAAGCAATAGCGGACCGTTTCCCTCGGAGTGAACGCGAAAGAGCCGTCTATATACTCGCAGACACGCGAACGTGCCTCAATGCGGTCACAGAGGCAGCAGCTTTTGCACAGATGCTCCTGGTGATTCTGGCACTTTCCAGGCACACTCCTGAAAGTCGCGCACACTGCTGTTCACTCGCTAAACGACCTCTTGGGAAACACGTCTCCGGTCGACGGACCGCTCAGATTGCTTCTCGTGTAACTGTGAACTGTGTCAGCGCAGGGAATCCGTCTCTGTTGAGCAGATGTCAATCCTGCCTCGCTTTTGCTTTGTTGCCTCTACCAAGATGATTTCCCGTTTCTCTCTTCACTGGAGCAGGCAGACACAGCCAACGCACATCAAGTGTCAAGAGACACGCTCTGCTGAGCTAAACGCTTGTGCAGATGCACATGTGCGACGAAGTCAACACACGTGCTTGTGGAGAGAAAGAAAGGGACTCCCAGGCGTGTGGAGCGACGGGGAGAAAGAGCGGGCGCTGAGGAACACAGTTTCAAACAGACTGTCTCCACACAAACAGGCACCTGTCTGCAGGTATCCTAGATCTTGATTCTTGAACTTGAGGAAACACGCGTCTGAGCAAAACTCCCAAACGCTTCCAGGAAAGACACAGGCTCTCCCACAAGCACACAAGTGTTTGCCCTCAGCTATAGATCAGGGACAAGCCTGTGAAGAGCAACCAAAGAGCTCGTCCGTCTTTCTCTCAATAGATGGGAGTAGGCGCGCTTGCGGATGTGTGCGTGTGTGTGGCCACGCGTTTGCTTAGGCATCAGTGTGTGAAAAGGTAGGTGCTTTTCTCTAGCTGCGTGTGCGTGCACGTGGTGCTGGGTGCACATCCCTGGGTGCTCGTGGAAAGGTTTCTGCATGGTTTTCGCTGAGGAATCGTGTGTGTGCACATGGACAAAGAGAAGGCGCAGCAACCAGGTTCCAGCGCCGAAGAAGGCAAAAGGCGAGGTTTCCGGCGCTATCTCCTTCTCTCCCCAGAGCTAGTCGCGCAAAGCAAGCCGCTAAGCCGGCGACCGGCAAGAGAGCTACAACGAAGCATGCCGAACGGAGAAAATAGCAGCAGCTCATCTGTTCACACCTTGTTTCTGCCATGTGCTTGAACGCCAAGACGTTCGCGCTTCTGTGAGATGAAAGACGTCCTTCTGCATATGTGGTTGCTCACACCGGTGCACTTGTTAGTGTATCCATTCAGTCCTGGGCTGCGGGGCATTCAGAAGTGGCTCTGTGGAGACGTCTGCATAGAGGCAGCTGTCAGAACACGCACACTCGATTGTTCACCAAAACATATGCAGACGCGTCCTTAGCCTGTAGATTTGGATGCACAGAGTTCCCTGTGTTCGCAAGAGACAAGGGAATCGCGTCTGTGCGCACAGAAGCAATAGCGGACCGTTTCCCTCGGAGTGAACGCGAAAGAGCCGTCTATATACTCGCAGACACGCGAACGTGCCTCAATGCGGTCACAGAGGCAGCAGCTTTTGCACAGATGCTCCTGGTGATTCTGGCACTTTCCAGGCACACTCCTGAAAGTCGCGCACACTGCTGTTCACTCGCTAAACGACCTCTTGGGAAACACGTCTCCGGTCGACGGACCGCTCAGATTGCTTCTCGTGTAACTGTGAACTGTGTCAGCGCAGGGAATCCGTCTCTGTTGAGCAGATGTCAATCCTGCCTCGCTTTTGCTTTGTTGCCTCTACCAAGATGATTTCCCGTTTCTCTCTTCACTGGAGCAGGCAGACACAGCCAACGCACATCAAGTGTCAAGAGACACGCTCTGCTGAGCTCAACGCTTGTGCAGATGCACATGTGCGACGAAGTCAACACACGTGCTTGTGGAGAGAAAGAAAGGGACTCCCAGGCGTGTGGAGCGACGGGGAGAAAGAGCGGGCGCTGAGGAACACAGTTTCAAACAGACTGTCTCCACACAAACAGGCACCTGTCTGCAGGTATCCTAGATCTTGATTCTTGAACTTGAGGAAACACGCGTCTGAGCAAAACTCCCAAACGCTTCCAGGAAAGACACAGGCTCTCCCACAAGCACACAAGTGTTTGCCCTCAGCTATAGATCAGGGACAAGCCTGTGAAGAGATGCCCTGCTATTCTTTCGCCTTATGGCATCATGTGTTTCGTTCCTCTTGGAGATCGATTGTTAAACGTCTTTCCTCGGGCGACACTGAAGCATTTGCCAGCGGAGGAGAAGTAGCACGGAGCAGCATTCAGTACTGCCTACGAGTGTCTTTGCTACCCTACTAGCGGAGCTCCAAGAACAGGCACACATCTTCAGGTACCTTCCAAATGTGGATTCCCCTGCAGCCCCGTAGGCGGGCGTGCAGTACGCCAACCGTCAACGGACGTTTTTCCCCTCAAGCCTGTCAGGACGTTGCTCGTCCGTCTTTCCCTCAATAGATGGGAGTAGGCGCGCTTGCGGATGTGTGCGTGTGTGTGGCCACGCGTTTGCTTAGGCTTCAGTGTGTGAAAAGGTAGGTGCTTTTCTCTAGCTGCGTGTGCGTGCACGTGGTGCTGGGTGCACATCCCTGGGTGCTCGTGGAAAGGTTTCTGCATGGTTTTCGCTGAGGAATCGTGTGTGTGCACATGGACAAAGAGAAGGCGCAGCAACCAGGTTCCAGCGCCGAAGAAGGCAAAAGGCGAGGTTTCCGGCGCTATCTCCTTCTCTCCCCAGAGCTAGTCGCGCAAAGCAAGCCGCTAAGCCGGCGACCGGCAAGAGAGCTACAACGAAGCATGCCGAACGGAGAAAATAGCAGCAGCTCATCTGTTCACACCTTGTTTCTGCCATGTGCTTGAACGCCAAGACGTTCGCGCTTCTGTGAGATGAAAGACGTCCTTCTGCATATGTGGTTGCTCACACCGGTGCACTTGTTAGTGTATCCATTCAGTCCTGGGCTGCGGGGCATTCAGAAGTGGCTCTGTGGAGACGTCTGCATAGAGGCAGCTGTCAGAACACGCACACTCGATTGTTCACCAAAACATATGCAGACGCGTCCTTAGCCTGTAGATTTGGATGCACAGAGTTCCCTGTGTTCGCAAGAGACAAGGGAATCGCGTCTGTGCGCACAGAAGCAATAGCGGACCGTTTCCCTCGGAGTGAACGCGAAAGAGCCGTCTATATACTCGCAGACACGCGAACGTGCCTCAATGCGGTCACAGAGGCAGCAGCTTTTGCACAGATGCTCCTGGTGATTCTGGCACTTTCCAGGCACACTCCTGAAAGTCGCGCACACTGCTGTTCACTCGCTAAACGACCTCTTGGGAAACACGTCTCCGGTCGACGGACCGCTCAGATTGCTTCTCGTGTAACTGTGAACTGTGTCAGCGCAGGGAATCCGTCTCTGTTGAGCAGATGTCAATCCTGCCTCGCTTTTGCTTTGTTGCCTCTACCAAGATGATTTCCCGTTTCTCTCTTCACTGGAGCAGGCAGACACAGCCAACGCACATCAAGTGTCAAGAGACACGCTCTGCTGAGCTCAACGCTTGTGCAGATGCACATGTGCGACGAAGTCAACACACGTGCTTGTGGAGAGAAAGAAAGGGACTCCCAGGCGTGTGGAGCGACGGGGAGAAAGAGCGGGCGCTGAGGAACACAGTTTCAAACAGACTGTCTCCACACAAACAGGCACCTGTCTGCAGGTATCCTAGATCTTGATTCTTGAACTTGAGGAAACACGCGTCTGAGCAAAACTCCCAAACGCTTCCAGGAAAGACACAGGCTCTCCCACAAGCACACAAGTGTTTGCCCTCAGCTATAGATCAGGGACAAGCCTGTGAAGAGCAACCAAAGAGCTCGTCCGTCTTTCTCTCAATAGATGGGAGTAGGCGCGCTTGCGGATGTGTGCGTGTGTGTGGCCACGCGTTTGCTTAGGCATCAGTGTGTGAAAAGGTAGGTGCTTTTCTCTAGCTGCGTGTGCGTGCACGTGGTGCTGGGTGCACATCCCTGGGTGCTCGTGGAAAGGTTTCTGCATGGTTTTCGCTGAGGAATCGTGTGTGTGCACATGGACAAAGAGAAGGCGCAGCAACCAGGTTCCAGCGCCGAAGAAGGCAAAAGGCGAGGTTTCCGGCGCTATCTCCTTCTCTCCCCAGAGCTAGTCGCGCAAAGCAAGCCGCTAAGCCGGCGACCGGCAAGAGAGCTACAACGAAGCATGCCGAACGGAGAAAATAGCAGCAGCTCATGTGTTCACACCTTGTTTCTGCCATGTGCTTGAACGCCAAGACGTTCGCGCTTCTGTGAGATGAAAGACGTCCTTCTGCATATGTGGTTGCTCACACCGGTGCACTTGTTAGTGTATCCATTCAGTCCTGGGCTGCGGGGCATTCAGAAGTGGCTCTGTGGAGACGTCTGCATAGAGGCAGCTGTCAGAACACGCACACTCGATTGTTCACCAAAACATATGCAGACGCGTCCTTAGCCTGTAGATTTGGATGCACAGAGTTCCCTGTGTTCGCAAGAGACAAGGGAATCGCGTCTGTGCGCACAGAAGCAATAGCGGACCGTTTCCCTCGGAGTGAACGCGAAAGAGCCGTCTATATACTCGCAGACACGCGAACGTGCCTCAATGCGGTCACAGAGGCAGCAGCTTTTGCACAGATGCTCCTGGTGATTCTGGCACTTTCCAGGCACACTCCTGAAAGTCGCGCACACTGCTGTTCACTCGCTAAACGACCTCTTGGGAAACACGTCTCCGGTCGACGGACCGCTCAGATTGCTTCTCGTGTAACTGTGAACTGTGTCAGCGCAGGGAATCCGTCTCTGTTGAGCAGATGTCAATCCTGCCTCGCTTTTGCTTTGTTGCCTCTACCAAGATGATTTCCCGTTTCTCTCTTCACTGGAGCAGGCAGACACAGCCAACGCACATCAAGTGTCAAGAGACACGCTCTGCTGAGCTCAACGCTTGTGCAGATGCACATGTGCGACGAAGTCAACACACGTGCTTGTGGAGAGAAAGAAAGGGACTCCCAGGCGTGTGGAGCGACGGGGAGAAAGAGCGGGCGCTGAGGAACACAGTTTCAAACAGACTGTCTCCACACAAACAGGCACCTGTCTGCAGGTATCCTAGATCTTGATTCTTGAACTTGAGGAAACACGCGTCTGAGCAAAACTCCCAAACGCTTCCAGGAAAGACACAGGCTCTCCCACAAGCACACAAGTGTTTGCCCTCAGCTATAGATCAGGGACAAGCCTGTGAAGAGCAACCAAAGAGCTCGTCCGTCTTTCCCTCAATAGATGGGAGTAGGCGCGCTTGCGGATGTGTGCGTGTGTGTGGCCACGCGTTTGCTTAGGCATCAGTGTGTGAAAAGGTAGGTGCTTTTCTCTAGCTGCGTGTGCGTGCACGTGGTGCTGGGTGCACATCCCTGGGTGCTCGTGGAAAGGTTTCTGCATGGTTTTCGCTGAGGAATCGTGTGTGTGCACATGGACAAAGAGAAGGCGCAGCAACCAGGTTCCAGCGCCGAAGAAGGCAAAAGGCGAGGTTTCCGGCGCTATCTCCTTCTCTCCCCAGAGCTAGTCGCGCAAAGCAAGCCGCTAAGCCGGCGACCGGCAAGAGAGCTACAACGAAGCATGCCGAACGGAGAAAATAGCAGCAGCTCATGTGTTCACACCTTGTTTCTGCCATGTGCTTGAACGCCAAGACGTTCGCGCTTCTGTGAGATGAAAGACGTCCTTCTGCATATGTGGTTGCTCACACCGGTGCACTTGTTAGTGTATCCATTCAGTCCTGGGCTGCGGGGCATTCAGAAGTGGCTCTGTGGAGACGTCTGCATAGAGGCAGCTGTCAGAACACGCACACTCGATTGTTCACCAAAACATATGCAGACGCGTCCTTAGCCTGTAGATTTGGATGCACAGAGTTCCCTGTGTTCGCAAGAGACAAGGGAATCGCGTCTGTGCGCACAGAAGCAATAGCGGACCGTTTCCCTCGGAGTGAACGCGAAAGAGCCGTCTATATACTCGCAGACACGCGAACGTGCCTCAATGCGGTCACAGAGGCAGCAGCTTTTGCACAGATGCTCCTGGTGATTCTGGCACTTTCCAGGCACACTCCTGAAAGTCGCGCACACTGCTGTTCACTCGCTAAACGACCTCTTGGGAAACACGTCTCCGGTCGACGGACCGCTCAGATTGCTTCTCGTGTAACTGTGAACTGTGTCAGCGCAGGGAATCCGTCTCTGTTGAGCAGATGTCAATCCTGCCTCGCTTTTGCTTTGTTGCCTCTACCAAGATGATTTCCCGTTTCTCTCTTCACTGGAGCAGGCAGACACAGCCAACGCACATCAAGTGTCAAGAGACACGCTCTGCTGAGCTCAACGCTTGTGCAGATGCACATGTGCGACGAAGTCAACACACGTGCTTGTGGAGAGAAAGAAAGGGACTCCCAGGCGTGTGGAGCGACGGGGAGAAAGAGCGGGCGCTGAGGAACACAGTTTCAAACAGACTGTCTCCACACAAACAGGCACCTGTCTGCAGGTATCCTAGATCTTGATTCTTGAACTTGAGGAAACACGCGTCTGAGCAAAACTCCCAAACGCTTCCAGGAAAGACACAGGCTCTCCCACAAGCACACAAGTGTTTGCCCTCAGCTATAGATCAGGGACAAGCCTGTGAAGAGATGCCCTGCTATTCTTTCGCCTTATGGCATCATGTGTTTCGTTCCTCTTGGAGATCGATTGTTAAACGTCTTTCCTCGGGCGACACTGAAGCATTTGCCAGCGGAGGAGAAGTAGCACGGAGCAGCATTCAGTACTGCCTACGAGTGTCTTTGCTACCCTACTAGCGGAGCTCCAAGAACAGGCACACATCTTCAGGTACCTTCCAAATGTGGATTCCCCTGCAGCCCCGTAGGCGGGCGTGCAGTACGCCAACCGTCAACGGACGTTTTTCCCCTCAAGCCTGTCAGGACGTTGCTCGTCCGTCTTTCCCTCAATAGATGGGAGTAGGCGCGCTTGCGGATGTGTGCGTGTGTGTGGCCACGCGTTTGCTTAGGCTTCAGTGTGTGAAAAGGTAGGTGCTTTTCTCTAGCTGCGTGTGCGTGCACGTGGTGCTGGGTGCACATCCCTGGGTGCTCGTGGAAAGGTTTCTGCATGGTTTTCGCTGAGGAATCGTGTGTGTGCACATGGACAAAGAGAAGGCGCAGCAACCAGGTTCCAGCGCCGAAGAAGGCAAAAGGCGAGGTTTCCGGCGCTATCTCCTTCTCTCCCCAGAGCTAGTCGCGCAAAGCAAGCCGCTAAGCCGGCGACCGGCAAGAGAGCTACAACGAAGCATGCCGAACGGAGAAAATAGCAGCAGCTCATCTGTTCACACCTTGTTTCTGCCATGTGCTTGAACGCCAAGACGTTCGCGCTTCTGTGAGATGAAAGACGTCCTTCTGCATATGTGGTTGCTCACACCGGTGCACTTGTTAGTGTATCCATTCAGTCCTGGGCTGCGGGGCATTCAGAAGTGGCTCTGTGGAGACGTCTGCATAGAGGCAGCTGTCAGAACACGCACACTCGATTGTTCACCAAAACATATGCAGACGCGTCCTTAGCCTGTAGATTTGGATGCACAGAGTTCCCTGTGTTCGCAAGAGACAAGGGAATCGCGTCTGTGCGCACAGAAGCAATAGCGGACCGTTTCCCTCGGAGTGAACGCGAAAGAGCCGTCTATATACTCGCAGACACGCGAACGTGCCTCAATGCGGTCACAGAGGCAGCAGCTTTTGCACAGATGCTCCTGGTGATTCTGGCACTTTCCAGGCACACTCCTGAAAGTCGCGCACACTGCTGTTCACTCGCTAAACGACCTCTTGGGAAACACGTCTCCGGTCGACGGACCGCTCAGATTGCTTCTCGTGTAACTGTGAACTGTGTCAGCGCAGGGAATCCGTCTCTGTTGAGCAGATGTCAATCCTGCCTCGCTTTTGCTTTGTTGCCTCTACCAAGATGATTTCCCGTTTCTCTCTTCACTGGAGCAGGCAGACACAGCCAACGCACATCAAGTGTCAAGAGACACGCTCTGCTGAGCTCAACGCTTGTGCAGATGCACATGTGCGACGAAGTCAACACACGTGCTTGTGGAGAGAAAGAAAGGGACTCCCAGGCGTGTGGAGCGACGGGGAGAAAGAGCGGGCGCTGAGGAACACAGTTTCAAACAGACTGTCTCCACACAAACAGGCACCTGTCTGCAGGTATCCTAGATCTTGATTCTTGAACTTGAGGAAACACGCGTCTGAGCAAAACTCCCAAACGCTTCCAGGAAAGACACAGGCTCTCCCACAAGCACACAAGTGTTTGCCCTCAGCTATAGATCAGGGACAAGCCTGTGAAGAGCAACCAAAGAGCTCGTCCGTCTTTCTCTCAATAGATGGGAGTAGGCGCGCTTGCGGATGTGTGCGTGTGTGTGGCCACGCGTTTGCTTAGGCATCAGTGTGTGAAAAGGTAGGTGCTTTTCTCTAGCTGCGTGTGCGTGCACGTGGTGCTGGGTGCACATCCCTGGGTGCTCGTGGAAAGGTTTCTGCATGGTTTTCGCTGAGGAATCGTGTGTGTGCACATGGACAAAGAGAAGGCGCAGCAACCAGGTTCCAGCGCCGAAGAAGGCAAAAGGCGAGGTTTCCGGCGCTATCTCCTTCTCTCCCCAGAGCTAGTCGCGCAAAGCAAGCCGCTAAGCCGGCGACCGGCAAGAGAGCTACAACGAAGCATGCCGAACGGAGAAAATAGCAGCAGCTCATGTGTTCACACCTTGTTTCTGCCATGTGCTTGAACGCCAAGACGTTCGCGCTTCTGTGAGATGAAAGACGTCCTTCTGCATATGTGGTTGCTCACACCGGTGCACTTGTTAGTGTATCCATTCAGTCCTGGGCTGCGGGGCATTCAGAAGTGGCTCTGTGGAGACGTCTGCATAGAGGCAGCTGTCAGAACACGCACACTCGATTGTTCACCAAAACATATGCAGACGCGTCCTTAGCCTGTAGATTTGGATGCACAGAGTTCCCTGTGTTCGCAAGAGACAAGGGAATCGCGTCTGTGCGCACAGAAGCAATAGCGGACCGTTTCCCTCGGAGTGAACGCGAAAGAGCCGTCTATATACTCGCAGACACGCGAACGTGCCTCAATGCGGTCACAGAGGCAGCAGCTTTTGCACAGATGCTCCTGGTGATTCTGGCACTTTCCAGGCACACTCCTGAAAGTCGCGCACACTGCTGTTCACTCGCTAAACGACCTCTTGGGAAACACGTCTCCGGTCGACGGACCGCTCAGATTGCTTCTCGTGTAACTGTGAACTGTGTCAGCGCAGGGAATCCGTCTCTGTTGAGCAGATGTCAATCCTGCCTCGCTTTTGCTTTGTTGCCTCTACCAAGATGATTTCCCGTTTCTCTCTTCACTGGAGCAGGCAGACACAGCCAACGCACATCAAGTGTCAAGAGACACGCTCTGCTGAGCTCAACGCTTGTGCAGATGCACATGTGCGACGAAGTCAACACACGTGCTTGTGGAGAGAAAGAAAGGGACTCCCAGGCGTGTGGAGCGACGGGGAGAAAGAGCGGGCGCTGAGGAACACAGTTTCAAACAGACTGTCTCCACACAAACAGGCACCTGTCTGCAGGTATCCTAGATCTTGATTCTTGAACTTGAGGAAACACGCGTCTGAGCAAAACTCCCAAACGCTTCCAGGAAAGACACAGGCTCTCCCACAAGCACACAAGTGTTTGCCCTCAGCTATAGATCAGGGACAAGCCTGTGAAGAGCAACCAAAGAGCTCGTCCGTCTTTCTCTCAATAGATGGGAGTAGGCGCGCTTGCGGATGTGTGCGTGTGTGTGGCCACGCGTTTGCTTAGGCATCAGTGTGTGAAAAGGTAGGTGCTTTTCTCTAGCTGCGTGTGCGTGCACGTGGTGCTGGGTGCACATCCCTGGGTGCTCGTGGAAAGGTTTCTGCATGGTTTTCGCTGAGGAATCGTGTGTGTGCACATGGACAAAGAGAAGGCGCAGCAACCAGGTTCCAGCGCCGAAGAAGGCAAAAGGCGAGGTTTCCGGCGCTATCTCCTTCTCTCCCCAGAGCTAGTCGCGCAAAGCAAGCCGCTAAGCCGGCGACCGGCAAGAGAGCTACAACGAAGCATGCCGAACGGAGAAAATAGCAGCAGCTCATGTGTTCACACCTTGTTTCTGCCATGTGCTTGAACGCCAAGACGTTCGCGCTTCTGTGAGATGAAAGACGTCCTTCTGCATATGTGGTTGCTCACACCGGTGCACTTGTTAGTGTATCCATTCAGTCCTGGGCTGCGGGGCATTCAGAAGTGGCTCTGTGGAGACGTCTGCATAGAGGCAGCTGTCAGAACACGCACACTCGATTGTTCACCAAAACATATGCAGACGCGTCCTTAGCCTGTAGATTTGGATGCACAGAGTTCCCTGTGTTCGCAAGAGACAAGGGAATCGCGTCTGTGCGCACAGAAGCAATAGCGGACCGTTTCCCTCGGAGTGAACGCGAAAGAGCCGTCTATATACTCGCAGACACGCGAACGTGCCTCAATGCGGTCACAGAGGCAGCAGCTTTTGCACAGATGCTCCTGGTGATTCTGGCACTTTCCAGGCACACTCCTGAAAGTCGCGCACACTGCTGTTCACTCGCTAAACGACCTCTTGGGAAACACGTCTCCGGTCGACGGACCGCTCAGATTGCTTCTCGTGTAACTGTGAACTGTGTCAGCGCAGGGAATCCGTCTCTGTTGAGCAGATGTCAATCCTGCCTCGCTTTTGCTTTGTTGCCTCTACCAAGATGATTTCCCGTTTCTCTCTTCACTGGAGCAGGCAGACACAGCCAACGCACATCAAGTGTCAAGAGACACGCTCTGCTGAGCTCAACGCTTGTGCAGATGCACATGTGCGACGAAGTCAACACACGTGCTTGTGGAGAGAAAGAAAGGGACTCCCAGGCGTGTGGAGCGACGGGGAGAAAGAGCGGGCGCTGAGGAACACAGTTTCAAACAGACTGTCTCCACACAAACAGGCACCTGTCTGCAGGTATCCTAGATCTTGATTCTTGAACTTGAGGAAACACGCGTCTGAGCAAAACTCCCAAACGCTTCCAGGAAAGACACAGGCTCTCCCACAAGCACACAAGTGTTTGCCCTCAGCTATAGATCAGGGACAAGCCTGTGAAGAGCAACCAAAGAGCTCGTCCGTCTTTCCCTCAATAGATGGGAGTAGGCGCGCTTGCGGATGTGTGCGTGTGTGTGGCCACGCGTTTGCTTAGGCATCAGTGTGTGAAAAGGTAGGTGCTTTTCTCTAGCTGCGTGTGCGTGCACGTGGTGCTGGGTGCACATCCCTGGGTGCTCGTGGAAAGGTTTCTGCATGGTTTTCGCTGAGGAATCGTGTGTGTGCACATGGACAAAGAGAAGGCGCAGCAACCAGGTTCCAGCGCCGAAGAAGGCAAAAGGCGAGGTTTCCGGCGCTATCTCCTTCTCTCCCCAGAGCTAGTCGCGCAAAGCAAGCCGCTAAGCCGGCGACCGGCAAGAGAGCTACAACGAAGCATGCCGAACGGAGAAAATAGCAGCAGCTCATCTGTTCACACCTTGTTTCTGCCATGTGCTTGAACGCCAAGACGTTCGCGCTTCTGTGAGATGAAAGACGTCCTTCTGCATATGTGGTTGCTCACACCGGTGCACTTGTTAGTGTATCCATTCAGTCCTGGGCTGCGGGGCATTCAGAAGTGGCTCTGTGGAGACGTCTGCATAGAGGCAGCTGTCAGAACACGCACACTCGATTGTTCACCAAAACATATGCAGACGCGTCCTTAGCCTGTAGATTTGGATGCACAGAGTTCCCTGTGTTCGCAAGAGACAAGGGAATCGCGTCTGTGCGCACAGAAGCAATAGCGGACCGTTTCCCTCGGAGTGAACGCGAAAGAGCCGTCTATATACTCGCAGACACGCGAACGTGCCTCAATGCGGTCACAGAGGCAGCAGCTTTTGCACAGATGCTCCTGGTGATTCTGGCACTTTCCAGGCACACTCCTGAAAGTCGCGCACACTGCTGTTCACTCGCTAAACGACCTCTTGGGAAACACGTCTCCGGTCGACGGACCGCTCAGATTGCTTCTCGTGTAACTGTGAACTGTGTCAGCGCAGGGAATCCGTCTCTGTTGAGCAGATGTCAATCCTGCCTCGCTTTTGTTTTGTTGCCTCTACCAAGATGATTTCCCGTTTCTCTCTTCACTGGAGCAGGCAGACACAGCCAACGCACATCAAGTGTCAAGAGACACGCTCTGCTGAGCTCAACGCTTGTGCAGATGCACATGTGCGACGAAGTCAACACACGTGCTTGTGGAGAGAAAGAAAGGGACTCCCAGGCGTGTGGAGCGACGGGGAGAAAGAGCGGGCGCTGAGGAACACAGTTTCAAACAGACTGTCTCCACACAAACAGGCACCTGTCTGCAGGTATCCTAGATCTTGATTCTTGAACTTGAGGAAACACGCGTCTGAGCAAAACTCCCAAACGCTTCCAGGAAAGACACAGGCTCTCCCACAAGCACACAAGTGTTTGCCCTCAGCTATAGATCAGGGACAAGCCTGTGAAGAGCAACCAAAGAGCTCGTCCGTCTTTCCCTCAATAGATGGGAGTAGGCGCGCTTGCGGATGTGTGCGTGTGTGTGGCCACGCGTTTGCTTAGGCATCAGTGTGTGAAAAGGTAGGTGCTTTTCTCTAGCTGCGTGTGCGTGCACGTGGTGCTGGGTGCACATCCCTGGGTGCTCGTGGAAAGGTTTCTGCATGGTTTTCGCTGAGGAATCGTGTGTGTGCACATGGACAAAGAGAAGGCGCAGCAACCAGGTTCCAGCGCCGAAGAAGGCAAAAGGCGAGGTTTCCGGCGCTATCTCCTTCTCTCCCCAGAGCTAGTCGCGCAAAGCAAGCCGCTAAGCCGGCGACCGGCAAGAGAGCTACAACGAAGCATGCCGAACGGAGAAAATAGCAGCAGCTCATCTGTTCACACCTTGTTTCTGCCATGTGCTTGAACGCCAAGACGTTCGCGCTTCTGTGAGATGAAAGACGTCCTTCTGCATATGTGGTTGCTCACACCGGTGCACTTGTTAGTGTATCCATTCAGTCCTGGGCTGCGGGGCATTCAGAAGTGGCTCTGTGGAGACGTCTGCATAGAGGCAGCTGTCAGAACACGCACACTCGATTGTTCACCAAAACATATGCAGACGCGTCCTTAGCCTGTAGATTTGGATGCACAGAGTTCCCTGTGTTCGCAAGAGACAAGGGAATCGCGTCTGTGCGCACAGAAGCAATAGCGGACCGTTTCCCTCGGAGTGAACGCGAAAGAGCCGTCTATATACTCGCAGACACGCGAACGTGCCTCAATGCGGTCACAGAGGCAGCAGCTTTTGCACAGATGCTCCTGGTGATTCTGGCACTTTCCAGGCACACTCCTGAAAGTCGCGCACACTGCTGTTCACTCGCTAAACGACCTCTTGGGAAACACGTCTCCGGTCGACGGACCGCTCAGATTGCTTCTCGTGTAACTGTGAACTGTGTCAGCGCAGGGAATCCGTCTCTGTTGAGCAGATGTCAATCCTGCCTCGCTTTTGCTTTGTTGCCTCTACCAAGATGATTTCCCGTTTCTCTCTTCACTGGAGCAGGCAGACACAGCCAACGCACATCAAGTGTCAAGAGACACGCTCTGCTGAGCTCAACGCTTGTGCAGATGCACATGTGCGACGAAGTCAACACACGTGCTTGTGGAGAGAAAGAAAGGGACTCCCAGGCGTGTGGAGCGACGGGGAGAAAGAGCGGGCGCTGAGGAACACAGTTTCAAACAGACTGTCTCCACACAAACAGGCACCTGTCTGCAGGTATCCTAGATCTTGATTCTTGAACTTGAGGAAACACGCGTCTGAGCAAAACTCCCAAACGCTTCCAGGAAAGACACAGGCTCTCCCACAAGCACACAAGTGTTTGCCCTCAGCTATAGATCAGGGACAAGCCTGTGAAGAGCAACCAAAGAGCTCGTCCGTCTTTCCCTCAATAGATGGGAGTAGGCGCGCTTGCGGATGTGTGCGTGTGTGTGGCCACGCGTTTGCTTAGGCATCAGTGTGTGAAAAGGTAGGTGCTTTTCTCTAGCTGCGTGTGCGTGCACGTGGTGCTGGGTGCACATCCCTGGGTGCTCGTGGAAAGGTTTCTGCATGGTTTTCGCTGAGGAATCGTGTGTGTGCACATGGACAAAGAGAAGGCGCAGCAACCAGGTTCCAGCGCCGAAGAAGGCAAAAGGCGAGGTTTCCGGCGCTATCTCCTTCTCTCCCCAGAGCTAGTCGCGCAAAGCAAGCCGCTAAGCCGGCGACCGGCAAGAGAGCTACAACGAAGCATGCCGAACGGAGAAAATAGCAGCAGCTCATCTGTTCACACCTTGTTTCTGCCATGTGCTTGAACGCCAAGACGTTCGCGCTTCTGTGAGATGAAAGACGTCCTTCTGCATATGTGGTTGCTCACACCGGTGCACTTGTTAGTGTATCCATTCAGTCCTGGGCTGCGGGGCATTCAGAAGTGGCTCTGTGGAGACGTCTGCATAGAGGCAGCTGTCAGAACACGCACACTCGATTGTTCACCAAAACATATGCAGACGCGTCCTTAGCCTGTAGATTTGGATGCACAGAGTTCCCTGTGTTCGCAAGAGACAAGGGAATCGCGTCTGTGCGCACAGAAGCAATAGCGGACCGTTTCCCTCGGAGTGAACGCGAAAGAGCCGTCTATATACTCGCAGACACGCGAACGTGCCTCAATGCGGTCACAGAGGCAGCAGCTTTTGCACAGATGCTCCTGGTGATTCTGGCACTTTCCAGGCACACTCCTGAAAGTCGCGCACACTGCTGTTCACTCGCTAAACGACCTCTTGGGAAACACGTCTCCGGTCGACGGACCGCTCAGATTGCTTCTCGTGTAACTGTGAACTGTGTCAGCGCAGGGAATCCGTCTCTGTTGAGCAGATGTCAATCCTGCCTCGCTTTTGCTTTGTTGCCTCTACCAAGATGATTTCCCGTTTCTCTCTTCACTGGAGCAGGCAGACACAGCCAACGCACATCAAGTGTCAAGAGACACGCTCTGCTGAGCTCAACGCTTGTGCAGATGCACATGTGCGACGAAGTCAACACACGTGCTTGTGGAGAGAAAGAAAGGGACTCCCAGGCGTGTGGAGCGACGGGGAGAAAGAGCGGGCGCTGAGGAACACAGTTTCAAACAGACTGTCTCCACACAAACAGGCACCTGTCTGCAGGTATCCTAGATCTTGATTCTTGAACTTGAGGAAACACGCGTCTGAGCAAAACTCCCAAACGCTTCCAGGAAAGACACAGGCTCTCCCACAAGCACACAAGTGTTTGCCCTCAGCTATAGATCAGGGACAAGCCTGTGAAGAGCAACCAAAGAGCTCGTCCGTCTTTCCCTCAATAGATGGGAGTAGGCGCGCTTGCGGATGTGTGCGTGTGTGTGGCCACGCGTTTGCTTAGGCATCAGTGTGTGAAAAGGTAGGTGCTTTTCTCTAGCTGCGTGTGCGTGCACGTGGTGCTGGGTGCACATCCCTGGGTGCTCGTGGAAAGGTTTCTGCATGGTTTTCGCTGAGGAATCGTGTGTGTGCACATGGACAAAGAGAAGGCGCAGCAACCAGGTTCCAGCGCCGAAGAAGGCAAAAGGCGAGGTTTCCGGCGCTATCTCCTTCTCTCCCCAGAGCTAGTCGCGCAAAGCAAGCCGCTAAGCCGGCGACCGGCAAGAGAGCTACAACGAAGCATGCCGAACGGAGAAAATAGCAGCAGCTCATCTGTTCACACCTTGTTTCTGCCATGTGCTTGAACGCCAAGACGTTCGCGCTTCTGTGAGATGAAAGACGTCCTTCTGCATATGTGGTTGCTCACACCGGTGCACTTGTTAGTGTATCCATTCAGTCCTGGGCTGCGGGGCATTCAGAAGTGGCTCTGTGGAGACGTCTGCATAGAGGCAGCTGTCAGAACACGCACACTCGATTGTTCACCAAAACATATGCAGACGCGTCCTTAGCCTGTAGATTTGGATGCACAGAGTTCCCTGTGTTCGCAAGAGACAAGGGAATCGCGTCTGTGCGCACAGAAGCAATAGCGGACCGTTTCCCTCGGAGTGAACGCGAAAGAGCCGTCTATATACTCGCAGACACGCGAACGTGCCTCAATGCGGTCACAGAGGCAGCAGCTTTTGCACAGATGCTCCTGGTGATTCTGGCACTTTCCAGGCACACTCCTGAAAGTCGCGCACACTGCTGTTCACTCGCTAAACGACCTCTTGGGAAACACGTCTCCGGTCGACGGACCGCTCAGATTGCTTCTCGTGTAACTGTGAACTGTGTCAGCGCAGGGAATCCGTCTCTGTTGAGCAGATGTCAATCCTGCCTCGCTTTTGCTTTGTTGCCTCTACCAAGATGATTTCCCGTTTCTCTCTTCACTGGAGCAGGCAGACACAGCCAACGCACATCAAGTGTCAAGAGACACGCTCTGCTGAGCTCAACGCTTGTGCAGATGCACATGTGCGACGAAGTCAACACACGTGCTTGTGGAGAGAAAGAAAGGGACTCCCAGGCGTGTGGAGCGACGGGGAGAAAGAGCGGGCGCTGAGGAACACAGTTTCAAACAGACTGTCTCCACACAAACAGGCACCTGTCTGCAGGTATCCTAGATCTTGATTCTTGAACTTGAGGAAACACGCGTCTGAGCAAAACTCCCAAACGCTTCCAGGAAAGACACAGGCTCTCCCACAAGCACACAAGTGTTTGCCCTCAGCTATAGATCAGGGACAAGCCTGTGAAGAGCAACCAAAGAGCTCGTCCGTCTTTCCCTCAATAGATGGGAGTAGGCGCGCTTGCGGATGTGTGCGTGTGTGTGGCCACGCGTTTGCTTAGGCATCAGTGTGTGAAAAGGTAGGTGCTTTTCTCTAGCTGCGTGTGCGTGCACGTGGTGCTGGGTGCACATCCCTGGGTGCTCGTGGAAAGGTTTCTGCATGGTTTTCGCTGAGGAATCGTGTGTGTGCACATGGACAAAGAGAAGGCGCAGCAACCAGGTTCCAGCGCCGAAGAAGGCAAAAGGCGAGGTTTCCGGCGCTATCTCCTTCTCTCCCCAGAGCTAGTCGCGCAAAGCAAGCCGCTAAGCCGGCGACCGGCAAGAGAGCTACAACGAAGCATGCCGAACGGAGAAAATAGCAGCAGCTCATCTGTTCACACCTTGTTTCTGCCATGTGCTTGAACGCCAAGACGTTCGCGCTTCTGTGAGATGAAAGACGTCCTTCTGCATATGTGGTTGCTCACACCGGTGCACTTGTTAGTGTATCCATTCAGTCCTGGGCTGCGGGGCATTCAGAAGTGGCTCTGTGGAGACGTCTGCATAGAGGCAGCTGTCAGAACACGCACACTCGATTGTTCACCAAAACATATGCAGACGCGTCCTTAGCCTGTAGATTTGGATGCACAGAGTTCCCTGTGTTCGCAAGAGACAAGGGAATCGCGTCTGTGCGCACAGAAGCAATAGCGGACCGTTTCCCTCGGAGTGAACGCGAAAGAGCCGTCTATATACTCGCAGACACGCGAACGTGCCTCAATGCGGTCACAGAGGCAGCAGCTTTTGCACAGATGCTCCTGGTGATTCTGGCACTTTCCAGGCACACTCCTGAAAGTCGCGCACACTGCTGTTCACTCGCTAAACGACCTCTTGGGAAACACGTCTCCGGTCGACGGACCGCTCAGATTGCTTCTCGTGTAACTGTGAACTGTGTCAGCGCAGGGAATCCGTCTCTGTTGAGCAGATGTCAATCCTGCCTCGCTTTTGCTTTGTTGCCTCTACCAAGATGATTTCCCGTTTCTCTCTTCACTGGAGCAGGCAGACACAGCCAACGCACATCAAGTGTCAAGAGACACGCTCTGCTGAGCTCAACGCTTGTGCAGATGCACATGTGCGACGAAGTCAACACACGTGCTTGTGGAGAGAAAGAAAGGGACTCCCAGGCGTGTGGAGCGACGGGGAGAAAGAGCGGGCGCTGAGGAACACAGTTTCAAACAGACTGTCTCCACACAAACAGGCACCTGTCTGCAGGTATCCTAGATCTTGATTCTTGAACTTGAGGAAACACGCGTCTGAGCAAAACTCCCAAACGCTTCCAGGAAAGACACAGGCTCTCCCACAAGCACACAAGTGTTTGCCCTCAGCTATAGATCAGGGACAAGCCTGTGAAGAGATGCCCTGCTATTTTTTCGCCTTATGGCATCATGTGTTTCGTTCCTCTTGGAGATCGATTGTTAAACGTCTTTCCTCGGGCGACACTGAAGCATTTGCCAGCGGAGGAGAAGTAGCACGGAGCAGCATTCAGTACTGCCTACGAGTGTCTTTGCTACCCTACTAGCGGAGCTCCAAGAACAGGCACACATCTTCAGGTACCTTCCAAATGTGGATTCCCCTGCAGCCCCGTAGGCGGGCGTGCAGTACGCCAACCGTCAACGGACGTTTTTCCCCTCAAGCCTGTCAGGACGTTGCTCGTCCGTCTTTCCCTCAATAGATGGGAGTAGGCGCGCTTGCGGATGTGTGCGTGTGTGTGGCCACGCGTTTGCTTAGGCTTCAGTGTGTGAAAAGGTAGGTGCTTTTCTCTAGCTGCGTGTGCGTGCACGTGGTGCTGGGTGCACATCCCTGGGTGCTCGTGGAAAGGTTTCTGCATGGTTTTCGCTGAGGAATCGTGTGTGTGCACATGGACAAAGAGAAGGCGCAGCAACCAGGTTCCAGCGCCGAAGAAGGCAAAAGGCGAGGTTTCCGGCGCTATCTCCTTCTCTCCCCAGAGCTAGTCGCGCAAAGCAAGCCGCTAAGCCGGCGACCGGCAAGAGAGCTACAACGAAGCATGCCGAACGGAGAAAATAGCAGCAGCTCATCTGTTCACACCTTGTTTCTGCCATGTGCTTGAACGCCAAGACGTTCGCGCTTCTGTGAGATGAAAGACGTCCTTCTGCATATGTGGTTGCTCACACCGGTGCACTTGTTAGTGTATCCATTCAGTCCTGGGCTGCGGGGCATTCAGAAGTGGCTCTGTGGAGACGTCTGCATAGAGGCAGCTGTCAGAACACGCACACTCGATTGTTCACCAAAACATATGCAGACGCGTCCTTAGCCTGTAGATTTGGATGCACAGAGTTCCCTGTGTTCGCAAGAGACAAGGGAATCGCGTCTGTGCGCACAGAAGCAATAGCGGACCGTTTCCCTCGGAGTGAACGCGAAAGAGCCGTCTATATACTCGCAGACACGCGAACGTGCCTCAATGCGGTCACAGAGGCAGCAGCTTTTGCACAGATGCTCCTGGTGATTCTGGCACTTTCCAGGCACACTCCTGAAAGTCGCGCACACTGCTGTTCACTCGCTAAACGACCTCTTGGGAAACACGTCTCCGGTCGACGGACCGCTCAGATTGCTTCTCGTGTAACTGTGAACTGTGTCAGCGCAGGGAATCCGTCTCTGTTGAGCAGATGTCAATCCTGCCTCGCTTTTGCTTTGTTGCCTCTACCAAGATGATTTCCCGTTTCTCTCTTCACTGGAGCAGGCAGACACAGCCAACGCACATCAAGTGTCAAGAGACACGCTCTGCTGAGCTCAACGCTTGTGCAGATGCACATGTGCGACGAAGTCAACACACGTGCTTGTGGAGAGAAAGAAAGGGACTCCCAGGCGTGTGGAGCGACGGGGAGAAAGAGCGGGCGCTGAGGAACACAGTTTCAAACAGACTGTCTCCACACAAACAGGCACCTGTCTGCAGGTATCCTAGATCTTGATTCTTGAACTTGAGGAAACACGCGTCTGAGCAAAACTCCCAAACGCTTCCAGGAAAGACACAGGCTCTCCCACAAGCACACAAGTGTTTGCCCTCAGCTATAGATCAGGGACAAGCCTGTGAAGAGCAACCAAAGAGCTCGTCCGTCTTTCCCTCAATAGATGGGAGTAGGCGCGCTTGCGGATGTGTGCGTGTGTGTGGCCACGCGTTTGCTTAGGCATCAGTGTGTGAAAAGGTAGGTGCTTTTCTCTAGCTGCGTGTGCGTGCACGTGGTGCTGGGTGCACATCCCTGGGTGCTCGTGGAAAGGTTTCTGCATGGTTTTCGCTGAGGAATCGTGTGTGTGCACATGGACAAAGAGAAGGCGCAGCAACCAGGTTCCAGCGCCGAAGAAGGCAAAAGGCGAGGTTTCCGGCGCTATCTCCTTCTCTCCCCAGAGCTAGTCGCGCAAAGCAAGCCGCTAAGCCGGCGACCGGCAAGAGAGCTACAACGAAGCATGCCGAACGGAGAAAATAGCAGCAGCTCATCTGTTCACACCTTGTTTCTGCCATGTGCTTGAACGCCAAGACGTTCGCGCTTCTGTGAGATGAAAGACGTCCTTCTGCATATGTGGTTGCTCACACCGGTGCACTTGTTAGTGTATCCATTCAGTCCTGGGCTGCGGGGCATTCAGAAGTGGCTCTGTGGAGACGTCTGCATAGAGGCAGCTGTCAGAACACGCACACTCGATTGTTCACCAAAACATATGCAGACGCGTCCTTAGCCTGTAGATTTGGATGCACAGAGTTCCCTGTGTTCGCAAGAGACAAGGGAATCGCGTCTGTGCGCACAGAAGCAATAGCGGACCGTTTCCCTCGGAGTGAACGCGAAAGAGCCGTCTATATACTCGCAGACACGCGAACGTGCCTCAATGCGGTCACAGAGGCAGCAGCTTTTGCACAGATGCTCCTGGTGATTCTGGCACTTTCCAGGCACACTCCTGAAAGTCGCGCACACTGCTGTTCACTCGCTAAACGACCTCTTGGGAAACACGTCTCCGGTCGACGGACCGCTCAGATTGCTTCTCGTGTAACTGTGAACTGTGTCAGCGCAGGGAATCCGTCTCTGTTGAGCAGATGTCAATCCTGCCTCGCTTTTGCTTTGTTGCCTCTACCAAGATGATTTCCCGTTTCTCTCTTCACTGGAGCAGGCAGACACAGCCAACGCACATCAAGTGTCAAGAGACACGCTCTGCTGAGCTCAACGCTTGTGCAGATGCACATGTGCGACGAAGTCAACACACGTGCTTGTGGAGAGAAAGAAAGGGACTCCCAGGCGTGTGGAGCGACGGGGAGAAAGAGCGGGCGCTGAGGAACACAGTTTCAAACAGACTGTCTCCACACAAACAGGCACCTGTCTGCAGGTATCCTAGATCTTGATTCTTGAACTTGAGGAAACACGCGTCTGAGCAAAACTCCCAAACGCTTCCAGGAAAGACACAGGCTCTCCCACAAGCACACAAGTGTTTGCCCTCAGCTATAGATCAGGGACAAGCCTGTGAAGAGCAACCAAAGAGCTCGTCCGTCTTTCCCTCAATAGATGGGAGTAGGCGCGCTTGCGGATGTGTGCGTGTGTGTGGCCACGCGTTTGCTTAGGCATCAGTGTGTGAAAAGGTAGGTGCTTTTCTCTAGCTGCGTGTGCGTGCACGTGGTGCTGGGTGCACATCCCTGGGTGCTCGTGGAAAGGTTTCTGCATGGTTTTCGCTGAGGAATCGTGTGTGTGCACATGGACAAAGAGAAGGCGCAGCAACCAGGTTCCAGCGCCGAAGAAGGCAAAAGGCGAGGTTTCCGGCGCTATCTCCTTCTCTCCCCAGAGCTAGTCGCGCAAAGCAAGCCGCTAAGCCGGCGACCGGCAAGAGAGCTACAACGAAGCATGCCGAACGGAGAAAATAGCAGCAGCTCATCTGTTCACACCTTGTTTCTGCCATGTGCTTGAACGCCAAGACGTTCGCGCTTCTGTGAGATGAAAGACGTCCTTCTGCATATGTGGTTGCTCACACCGGTGCACTTGTTAGTGTATCCATTCAGTCCTGGGCTGCGGGGCATTCAGAAGTGGCTCTGTGGAGACGTCTGCATAGAGGCAGCTGTCAGAACACGCACACTCGATTGTTCACCAAAACATATGCAGACGCGTCCTTAGCCTGTAGATTTGGATGCACAGAGTTCCCTGTGTTCGCAAGAGACAAGGGAATCGCGTCTGTGCGCACAGAAGCAATAGCGGACCGTTTCCCTCGGAGTGAACGCGAAAGAGCCGTCTATATACTCGCAGACACGCGAACGTGCCTCAATGCGGTCACAGAGGCAGCAGCTTTTGCACAGATGCTCCTGGTGATTCTGGCACTTTCCAGGCACACTCCTGAAAGTCGCGCACACTGCTGTTCACTCGCTAAACGACCTCTTGGGAAACACGTCTCCGGTCGACGGACCGCTCAGATTGCTTCTCGTGTAACTGTGAACTGTGTCAGCGCAGGGAATCCGTCTCTGTTGAGCAGATGTCAATCCTGCCTCGCTTTTGCTTTGTTGCCTCTACCAAGATGATTTCCCGTTTCTCTCTTCACTGGAGCAGGCAGACACAGCCAACGCACATCAAGTGTCAAGAGACACGCTCTGCTGAGCTCAACGCTTGTGCAGATGCACATGTGCGACGAAGTCAACACACGTGCTTGTGGAGAGAAAGAAAGGGACTCCCAGGCGTGTGGAGCGACGGGGAGAAAGAGCGGGCGCTGAGGAACACAGTTTCAAACAGACTGTCTCCACACAAACAGGCACCTGTCTGCAGGTATCCTAGATCTTGATTCTTGAACTTGAGGAAACACGCGTCTGAGCAAAACTCCCAAACGCTTCCAGGAAAGACACAGGCTCTCCCACAAGCACACAAGTGTTTGCCCTCAGCTATAGATCAGGGACAAGCCTGTGAAGAGATGCCCTGCTATTCTTTCGCCTTATGGCATCATGTGTTTCGTTCCTCTTGGAGATCGATTGTTAAACGTCTTTCCTCGGGCGACACTGAAGCATTTGCCAGCGGAGGAGAAGTAGCA
The DNA here is from genome assembly GCF_037038585.1 of Patagioenas fasciata. Taxonomy (NCBI): domain Eukaryota; kingdom Metazoa; phylum Chordata; class Aves; order Columbiformes; family Columbidae; genus Patagioenas; species Patagioenas fasciata. The sequence goes on from NW_027288801.1 coordinate 149,272, forward strand.
CGGAGCAGCATTCAGTACTGCCTACGAGTGTCTTTGCTACCCTACTAGCGGAGCTCCAAGAACAGGCACACATCTTCAGGTACCTTCCAAATGTGGATTCCCCTGCAGCCCCGTAGGCGGGCGTGCAGTACGCCAACCGTCAACGGACGTTTTTCCCCTCAAGCCTGTCAGGACGTTGCTCGTCCGTCTTTCCCTCAATAGATGGGAGTAGGCGCGCTTGCGGATGTGTGCGTGTGTGTGGCCACGCGTTTGCTTAGGCTTCAGTGTGTGAAAAGGTAGGTGCTTTTCTCTAGCTGCGTGTGCGTGCACGTGGTGCTGGGTGCACATCCCTGGGTGCTCGTGGAAAGGTTTCTGCATGGTTTTCGCTGAGGAATCGTGTGTGTGCACATGGACAAAGAGAAGGCGCAGCAACCAGGTTCCAGCGCCGAAGAAGGCAAAAGGCGAGGTTTCCGGCGCTATCTCCTTCTCTCCCCAGAGCTAGTCGCGCAAAGCAAGCCGCTAAGCCGGCGACCGGCAAGAGAGCTACAACGAAGCATGCCGAACGGAGAAAATAGCAGCAGCTCATCTGTTCACACCTTGTTTCTGCCATGTGCTTGAACGCCAAGACGTTCGCGCTTCTGTGAGATGAAAGACGTCCTTCTGCATATGTGGTTGCTCACACCGGTGCACTTGTTAGTGTATCCATTCAGTCCTGGGCTGCGGGGCATTCAGAAGTGGCTCTGTGGAGACGTCTGCATAGAGGCAGCTGTCAGAACACGCACACTCGATTGTTCACCAAAACATATGCAGACGCGTCCTTAGCCTGTAGATTTGGATGCACAGAGTTCCCTGTGTTCGCAAGAGACAAGGGAATCGCGTCTGTGCGCACAGAAGCAATAGCGGACCGTTTCCCTCGGAGTGAACGCGAAAGAGCCGTCTATATACTCGCAGACACGCGAACGTGCCTCAATGCGGTCACAGAGGCAGCAGCTTTTGCACAGATGCTCCTGGTGATTCTGGCACTTTCCAGGCACACTCCTGAAAGTCGCGCACACTGCTGTTCACTCGCTAAACGACCTCTTGGGAAACACGTCTCCGGTCGACGGACCGCTCAGATTGCTTCTCGTGTAACTGTGAACTGTGTCAGCGCAGGGAATCCGTCTCTGTTGAGCAGATGTCAATCCTGCCTCGCTTTTGCTTTGTTGCCTCTACCAAGATGATTTCCCGTTTCTCTCTTCACTGGAGCAGGCAGACACAGCCAACGCACATCAAGTGTCAAGAGACACGCTCTGCTGAGCTCAACGCTTGTGCAGATGCACATGTGCGACGAAGTCAACACACGTGCTTGTGGAGAGAAAGAAAGGGACTCCCAGGCGTGTGGAGCGACGGGGAGAAAGAGCGGGCGCTGAGGAACACAGTTTCAAACAGACTGTCTCCACACAAACAGGCACCTGTCTGCAGGTATCCTAGATCTTGATTCTTGAACTTGAGGAAACACGCGTCTGAGCAAAACTCCCAAACGCTTCCAGGAAAGACACAGGCTCTCCCACAAGCACACAAGTGTTTGCCCTCAGCTATAGATCAGGGACAAGCCTGTGAAGAGCAACCAAAGAGCTCGTCCGTCTTTCCCTCAATAGATGGGAGTAGGCGCGCTTGCGGATGTGTGCGTGTGTGTGGCCACGCGTTTGCTTAGGCATCAGTGTGTGAAAAGGTAGGTGCTTTTCTCTAGCTGCGTGTGCGTGCACGTGGTGCTGGGTGCACATCCCTGGGTGCTCGTGGAAAGGTTTCTGCATGGTTTTCGCTGAGGAATCGTGTGTGTGCACATGGACAAAGAGAAGGCGCAGCAACCAGGTTCCAGCGCCGAAGAAGGCAAAAGGCGAGGTTTCCGGCGCTATCTCCTTCTCTCCCCAGAGCTAGTCGCGCAAAGCAAGCCGCTAAGCCGGCGACCGGCAAGAGAGCTACAACGAAGCATGCCGAACGGAGAAAATAGCAGCAGCTCATCTGTTCACACCTTGTTTCTGCCATGTGCTTGAACGCCAAGACGTTCGCGCTTCTGTGAGATGAAAGACGTCCTTCTGCATATGTGGTTGCTCACACCGGTGCACTTGTTAGTGTATCCATTCAGTCCTGGGCTGCGGGGCATTCAGAAGTGGCTCTGTGGAGACGTCTGCATAGAGGCAGCTGTCAGAACACGCACACTCGATTGTTCACCAAAACATATGCAGACGCGTCCTTAGCCTGTAGATTTGGATGCACAGAGTTCCCTGTGTTCGCAAGAGACAAGGGAATCGCGTCTGTGCGCACAGAAGCAATAGCGGACCGTTTCCCTCGGAGTGAACGCGAAAGAGCCGTCTATATACTCGCAGACACGCGAACGTGCCTCAATGCGGTCACAGAGGCAGCAGCTTTTGCACAGATGCTCCTGGTGATTCTGGCACTTTCCAGGCACACTCCTGAAAGTCGCGCACACTGCTGTTCACTCGCTAAACGACCTCTTGGGAAACACGTCTCCGGTCGACGGACCGCTCAGATTGCTTCTCGTGTAACTGTGAACTGTGTCAGCGCAGGGAATCCGTCTCTGTTGAGCAGATGTCAATCCTGCCTCGCTTTTGCTTTGTTGCCTCTACCAAGATGATTTCCCGTTTCTCTCTTCACTGGAGCAGGCAGACACAGCCAACGCACATCAAGTGTCAAGAGACACGCTCTGCTGAGCTCAACGCTTGTGCAGATGCACATGTGCGACGAAGTCAACACACGTGCTTGTGGAGAGAAAGAAAGGGACTCCCAGGCGTGTGGAGCGACGGGGAGAAAGAGCGGGCGCTGAGGAACACAGTTTCAAACAGACTGTCTCCACACAAACAGGCACCTGTCTGCAGGTATCCTAGATCTTGATTCTTGAACTTGAGGAAACACGCGTCTGAGCAAAACTCCCAAACGCTTCCAGGAAAGACACAGGCTCTCCCACAAGCACACAAGTGTTTGCCCTCAGCTATAGATCAGGGACAAGCCTGTGAAGAGATGCCCTGCTATTCTTTCGCCTTATGGCATCATGTGTTTCGTTCCTCTTGGAGATCGATTGTTAAACGTCTTTCCTCGGGCGACACTGAAGCATTTGCCAGCGGAGGAGAAGTAGCACGGAGCAGCATTCAGTACTGCCTACGAGTGTCTTTGCTACCCTACTAGCGGAGCTCCAAGAACAGGCACACATCTTCAGGTACCTTCCAAATGTGGATTCCCCTGCAGCCCCGTAGGCGGGCGTGCAGTACGCCAACCGTCAACGGACGTTTTTCCCCTCAAGCCTGTCAGGACGTTGCTCGTCCGTCTTTCCCTCAATAGATGGGAGTAGGCGCGCTTGCGGATGTGTGCGTGTGTGTGGCCACGCGTTTGCTTAGGCTTCAGTGTGTGAAAAGGTAGGTGCTTTTCTCTAGCTGCGTGTGCGTGCACGTGGTGCTGGGTGCACATCCCTGGGTGCTCGTGGAAAGGTTTCTGCATGGTTTTCGCTGAGGAATCGTGTGTGTGCACATGGACAAAGAGAAGGCGCAGCAACCAGGTTCCAGCGCCGAAGAAGGCAAAAGGCGAGGTTTCCGGCGCTATCTCCTTCTCTCCCCAGAGCTAGTCGCGCAAAGCAAGCCGCTAAGCCGGCGACCGGCAAGAGAGCTACAACGAAGCATGCCGAACGGAGAAAATAGCAGCAGCTCATCTGTTCACACCTTGTTTCTGCCATGTGCTTGAACGCCAAGACGTTCGCGCTTCTGTGAGATGAAAGACGTCCTTCTGCATATGTGGTTGCTCACACCGGTGCACTTGTTAGTGTATCCATTCAGTCCTGGGCTGCGGGGCATTCAGAAGTGGCTCTGTGGAGACGTCTGCATAGAGGCAGCTGTCAGAACACGCACACTCGATTGTTCACCAAAACATATGCAGACGCGTCCTTAGCCTGTAGATTTGGATGCACAGAGTTCCCTGTGTTCGCAAGAGACAAGGGAATCGCGTCTGTGCGCACAGAAGCAATAGCGGACCGTTTCCCTCGGAGTGAACGCGAAAGAGCCGTCTATATACTCGCAGACACGCGAACGTGCCTCAATGCGGTCACAGAGGCAGCAGCTTTTGCACAGATGCTCCTGGTGATTCTGGCACTTTCCAGGCACACTCCTGAAAGTCGCGCACACTGCTGTTCACTCGCTAAACGACCTCTTGGGAAACACGTCTCCGGTCGACGGACCGCTCAGATTGCTTCTCGTGTAACTGTGAACTGTGTCAGCGCAGGGAATCCGTCTCTGTTGAGCAGATGTCAATCCTGCCTCGCTTTTGCTTTGTTGCCTCTACCAAGATGATTTCCCGTTTCTCTCTTCACTGGAGCAGGCAGACACAGCCAACGCACATCAAGTGTCAAGAGACACGCTCTGCTGAGCTCAACGCTTGTGCAGATGCACATGTGCGACGAAGTCAACACACGTGCTTGTGGAGAGAAAGAAAGGGACTCCCAGGCGTGTGGAGCGACGGGGAGAAAGAGCGGGCGCTGAGGAACACAGTTTCAAACAGACTGTCTCCACACAAACAGGCACCTGTCTGCAGGTATCCTAGATCTTGATTCTTGAACTTGAGGAAACACGCGTCTGAGCAAAACTCCCAAACGCTTCCAGGAAAGACACAGGCTCTCCCACAAGCACACAAGTGTTTGCCCTCAGCTATAGATCAGGGACAAGCCTGTGAAGAGATGCCCTGCTATTCTTTTGCCTTATGGCATCATGTGTTTCGTTCCTCTTGGAGATCGATTGTTAAACGTCTTTCCTAGGGCGACTGTGAAGCGTTTGCCAGCGGAGGAGAAGTAGCACGGAGCAGCATTCAGTACTGCCTACGAGTGTCTTTGCTACCCTACTAGCGGAGCTCCAAGAACAGGCACACATCTTCAGGTACCTTCCAAATGTGGATTCCCCTGCAGCCCCGTAGGCGGGCGTGCAGTACGCCAACCGTCAACGGACGTTTTTCCCCTCAAGCCTGTCAGGACGTTGCTCGTCCGTCTTTCCCTCAATAGATGGGAGTAGGCGCGCTTGCGGATGTGTGCGTGTGTGTGGCCACGCGTTTGCTTAGGCTTCAGTGTGTGAAAAGGTAGGTGCTTTTCTCTAGCTGCGTGTGCGTGCACGTGGTGCTGGGTGCACATCCCTGGGTGCTCGTGGAAAGGTTTCTGCATGGTTTTCGCTGAGGAATCGTGTGTGTGCACATGGACAAAGAGAAGGCGCAGCAACCAGGTTCCAGCGCCGAAGAAGGCAAAAGGCGAGGTTTCCGGCGCTATCTCCTTCTCTCCCCAGAGCTAGTCGCGCAAAGCAAGCCGCTAAGCCGGCGACCGGCAAGAGAGCTACAACGAAGCATGCCGAACGGAGAAAATAGCAGCAGCTCATGTGTTCACACCTTGTTTCTGCCATGTGCTTGAACGCCAAGACGTTCGCGCTTCTGTGAGATGAAAGACGTCCTTCTGCATATGTGGTTGCTCACACCGGTGCACTTGTTAGTGTATCCATTCAGTCCTGGGCTGCGGGGCATTCAGAAGTGGCTCTGTGGAGACGTCTGCATAGAGGCAGCTGTCAGAACACGCACACTCGATTGTTCACCAAAACATATGCAGACGCGTCCTTAGCCTGTAGATTTGGATGCACAGAGTTCCCTGTGTTCGCAAGAGACAAGGGAATCGCGTCTGTGCGCACAGAAGCAATAGCGGACCGTTTCCCTCGGAGTGAACGCGAAAGAGCCGTCTATATACTCGCAGACACGCGAACGTGCCTCAATGCGGTCACAGAGGCAGCAGCTTTTGCACAGATGCTCCTGGTGATTCTGGCACTTTCCAGGCACACTCCTGAAAGTCGCGCACACTGCTGTTCACTCGCTAAACGACCTCTTGGGAAACACGTCTCCGGTCGACGGACCGCTCAGATTGCTTCTCGTGTAACTGTGAACTGTGTCAGCGCAGGGAATCCGTCTCTGTTGAGCAGATGTCAATCCTGCCTCGCTTTTGCTTTGTTGCCTCTACCAAGATGATTTCCCGTTTCTCTCTTCACTGGAGCAGGCAGACACAGCCAACGCACATCAAGTGTCAAGAGACACGCTCTGCTGAGCTCAACGCTTGTGCAGATGCACATGTGCGACGAAGTCAACACACGTGCTTGTGGAGAGAAAGAAAGGGACTCCCAGGCGTGTGGAGCGACGGGGAGAAAGAGCGGGCGCTGAGGAACACAGTTTCAAACAGACTGTCTCCACACAAACAGGCACCTGTCTGCAGGTATCCTAGATCTTGATTCTTGAACTTGAGGAAACACGCGTCTGAGCAAAACTCCCAAACGCTTCCAGGAAAGACACAGGCTCTCCCACAAGCACACAAGTGTTTGCCCTCAGCTATAGATCAGGGACAAGCCTGTGAAGAGCAACCAAAGAGCTCGTCCGTCTTTCCCTCAATAGATGGGAGTAGGCGCGCTTGCGGATGTGTGCGTGTGTGTGGCCACGCGTTTGCTTAGGCATCAGTGTGTGAAAAGGTAGGTGCTTTTCTCTAGCTGCGTGTGCGTGCACGTGGTGCTGGGTGCACATCCCTGGGTGCTCGTGGAAAGGTTTCTGCATGGTTTTCGCTGAGGAATCGTGTGTGTGCACATGGACAAAGAGAAGGCGCAGCAACCAGGTTCCAGCGCCGAAGAAGGCAAAAGGCGAGGTTTCCGGCGCTATCTCCTTCTCTCCCCAGAGCTAGTCGCGCAAAGCAAGCCGCTAAGCCGGCGACCGGCAAGAGAGCTACAACGAAGCATGCCGAACGGAGAAAATAGCAGCAGCTCATCTGTTCACACCTTGTTTCTGCCATGTGCTTGAACGCCAAGACGTTCGCGCTTCTGTGAGATGAAAGACGTCCTTCTGCATATGTGGTTGCTCACACCGGTGCACTTGTTAGTGTATCCATTCAGTCCTGGGCTGCGGGGCATTCAGAAGTGGCTCTGTGGAGACGTCTGCATAGAGGCAGCTGTCAGAACACGCACACTCGATTGTTCACCAAAACATATGCAGACGCGTCCTTAGCCTGTAGATTTGGATGCACAGAGTTCCCTGTGTTCGCAAGAGACAAGGGAATCGCGTCTGTGCGCACAGAAGCAATAGCGGACCGTTTCCCTCGGAGTGAACGCGAAAGAGCCGTCTATATACTCGCAGACACGCGAACGTGCCTCAATGCGGTCACAGAGGCAGCAGCTTTTGCACAGATGCTCCTGGTGATTCTGGCACTTTCCAGGCACACTCCTGAAAGTCGCGCACACTGCTGTTCACTCGCTAAACGACCTCTTGGGAAACACGTCTCCGGTCGACGGACCGCTCAGATTGCTTCTCGTGTAACTGTGAACTGTGTCAGCGCAGGGAATCCGTCTCTGTTGAGCAGATGTCAATCCTGCCTCGCTTTTGCTTTGTTGCCTCTACCAAGATGATTTCCCGTTTCTCTCTTCACTGGAGCAGGCAGACACAGCCAACGCACATCAAGTGTCAAGAGACACGCTCTGCTGAGCTCAACGCTTGTGCAGATGCACATGTGCGACGAAGTCAACACACGTGCTTGTGGAGAGAAAGAAAGGGACTCCCAGGCGTGTGGAGCGACGGGGAGAAAGAGCGGGCGCTGAGGAACACAGTTTCAAACAGACTGTCTCCACACAAACAGGCACCTGTCTGCAGGTATCCTAGATCTTGATTCTTGAACTTGAGGAAACACGCGTCTGAGCAAAACTCCCAAACGCTTCCAGGAAAGACACAGGCTCTCCCACAAGCACACAAGTGTTTGCCCTCAGCTATAGATCAGGGACAAGCCTGTGAAGAGCAACCAAAGAGCTCGTCCGTCTTTCCCTCAATAGATGGGAGTAGGCGCGCTTGCGGATGTGTGCGTGTGTGTGGCCACGCGTTTGCTTAGGCATCAGTGTGTGAAAAGGTAGGTGCTTTTCTCTAGCTGCGTGTGCGTGCACGTGGTGCTGGGTGCACATCCCTGGGTGCTCGTGGAAAGGTTTCTGCATGGTTTTCGCTGAGGAATCGTGTGTGTGCACATGGACAAAGAGAAGGCGCAGCAACCAGGTTCCAGCGCCGAAGAAGGCAAAAGGCGAGGTTTCCGGCGCTATCTCCTTCTCTCCCCAGAGCTAGTCGCGCAAAGCAAGCCGCTAAGCCGGCGACCGGCAAGAGAGCTACAACGAAGCATGCCGAACGGAGAAAATAGCAGCAGCTCATCTGTTCACACCTTGTTTCTGCCATGTGCTTGAACGCCAAGACGTTCGCGCTTCTGTGAGATGAAAGACGTCCTTCTGCATATGTGGTTGCTCACACCGGTGCACTTGTTAGTGTATCCATTCAGTCCTGGGCTGCGGGGCATTCAGAAGTGGCTCTGTGGAGACGTCTGCATAGAGGCAGCTGTCAGAACACGAACACTCGATTGTTCACCAAAACATACGCAGACGCGTCCTTAGCCTGTAGATTTGGATGCACAGAGTTCCCTGTGTTCGCAAGAGACAAGGGAATCGCGTCTGTGCGCACAGAAGCAATAGCGGACCGTTTCCCTCGGAGTGAACGCGAAAGAGCCGTCTATATACTCGCAGACACGCGAACGTGCCTCAATGCGGTCACAGAGGCAGCAGCTTTTGCACAGATGCTCCTGGTGATTCTGGCACTTTCCAGGCACACTCCTGAAAGTCGCGCACACTGCTGTTCACTCGCTAAACGACCTCTTGGGAAACACGTCTCCGGTCGACGGACCGCTCAGATTGCTTCTCGTGTAACTGTGAACTGTGTCAGCGCAGGGAATCCGTCTCTGTTGAGCAGATGTCAATCCTGCCTCGCTTTTGCTTTGTTGCCTCTACCAAGATGATTTCCCGTTTCTCTCTTCACTGGAGCAGGCAGACACAGCCAACGCACATCAAGTGTCAAGAGACACGCTCTGCTGAGCTCAACGCTTGTGCAGATGCACATGTGCGACGAAGTCAACACACGTGCTTGTGGAGAGAAAGAAAGGGACTCCCAGGCGTGTGGAGCGACGGGGAGAAAGAGCGGGCGCTGAGGAACACAGTTTCAAACAGACTGTCTCCACACAAACAGGCACCTGTCTGCAGGTATCCTAGATCTTGATTCTTGAACTTGAGGAAACACGCGTCTGAGCAAAACTCCCAAACGCTTCCAGGAAAGACACAGGCTCTCCCACAAGCACACAAGTGTTTGCCCTCAGCTATAGATCAGGGACAAGCCTGTGAAGAGCAACCAAAGAGCTCGTCCGTCTTTCTCTCAATAGATGGGAGTAGGCGCGCTTGCGGATGTGTGCGTGTGTGTGGCCACGCGTTTGCTTAGGCATCAGTGTGTGAAAAGGTAGGTGCTTTTCTCTAGCTGCGTGTGCGTGCACGTGGTGCTGGGTGCACATCCCTGGGTGCTCGTGGAAAGGTTTCTGCATGGTTTTCGCTGAGGAATCGTGTGTGTGCACATGGACAAAGAGAAGGCGCAGCAACCAGGTTCCAGCGCCGAAGAAGGCAAAAGGCGAGGTTTCCGGCGCTATCTCCTTCTCTCCCCAGAGCTAGTCGCGCAAAGCAAGCCGCTAAGCCGGCGACCGGCAAGAGAGCTACAACGAAGCATGCCGAACGGAGAAAATAGCAGCAGCTCATCTGTTCACACCTTGTTTCTGCCATGTGCTTGAACGCCAAGACGTTCGCGCTTCTGTGAGATGAAAGACGTCCTTCTGCATATGTGGTTGCTCACACCGGTGCACTTGTTAGTGTATCCATTCAGTCCTGGGCTGCGGGGCATTCAGAAGTGGCTCTGTGGAGACGTCTGCATAGAGGCAGCTGTCAGAACACGCACACTCGATTGTTCACCAAAACATACGCAGACGCGTCCTTAGCCTGTAGATTTGGATGCACAGAGTTCCCTGTGTTCGCAAGAGACAAGGGAATCGCGTCTGTGCGCACAGAAGCAATAGCGGACCGTTTCCCTCGGAGTGAACGCGAAAGAGCCGTCTATATACTCGCAGACACGCGAACGTGCCTCAATGCGGTCACAGAGGCAGCAGCTTTTGCACAGATGCTCCTGGTGATTCTGGCACTTTCCAGGCACACTCCTGAAAGTCGCGCACACTGCTGTTCACTCGCTAAACGACCTCTTGGGAAACACGTCTCCGGTCGACGGACCGCTCAGATTGCTTCTCGTGTAACTGTGAACTGTGTCAGCGCAGGGAATCCGTCTCTGTTGAGCAGATGTCAATCCTGCCTCGCTTTTGCTTTGTTGCCTCTACCAAGATGATTTCCCGTTTCTCTCTTCACTGGAGCAGGCAGACACAGCCAACGCACATCAAGTGTCAAGAGACACGCTCTGCTGAGCTCAACGCTTGTGCAGATGCACATGTGCGACGAAGTCAACACACGTGCTTGTGGAGAGAAAGAAAGGGACTCCCAGGCGTGTGGAGCGACGGGGAGAAAGAGCGGGCGCTGAGGAACACAGTTTCAAACAGACTGTCTCCACACAAACAGGCACCTGTCTGCAGGTATCCTAGATCTTGATTCTTGAACTTGAGGAAACACGCGTCTGAGCAAAACTCCCAAACGCTTCCAGGAAAGACACAGGCTCTCCCACAAGCACACAAGTGTTTGCCCTCAGCTATAGATCAGGGACAAGCCTGTGAAGAGCAACCAAAGAGCTCGTCCGTCTTTCTCTCAATAGATGGGAGTAGGCGCGCTTGCGGATGTGTGCGTGTGTGTGGCCACGCGTTTGCTTAGGCATCAGTGTGTGAAAAGGTAGGTGCTTTTCTCTAGCTGCGTGTGCGTGCACGTGGTGCTGGGTGCACATCCCTGGGTGCTCGTGGAAAGGTTTCTGCATGGTTTTCGCTGAGGAATCGTGTGTGTGCACATGGACAAAGAGAAGGCGCAGCAACCAGGTTCCAGCGCCGAAGAAGGCAAAAGGCGAGGTTTCCGGCGCTATCTCCTTCTCTCCCCAGAGCTAGTCGCGCAAAGCAAGCCGCTAAGCCGGCGACCGGCAAGAGAGCTACAACGAAGCATGCCGAACGGAGAAAATAGCAGCAGCTCATCTGTTCACACCTTGTTTCTGCCATGTGCTTGAACGCCAAGACGTTCGCGCTTCTGTGAGATGAAAGACGTCCTTCTGCATATGTGGTTGCTCACACCGGTGCACTTGTTAGTGTATCCATTCAGTCCTGGGCTGCGGGGCATTCAGAAGTGGCTCTGTGGAGACGTCTGCATAGAGGCAGTTGTCAGAACACGCACACTCGATTGTTCACCAAAACATACGCAGACGCGTCCTTAGCCTGTAGATTTGGATGCACAGAGTTCCCTGTGTTCGCAAGAGACAAGGGAATCGCGTCTGTGCGCACAGAAGCAATAGCGGACCGTTTCCCTCGGAGTGAACGCGAAAGAGCCGTCTATATACTCGCAGACACGCGAACGTGCCTCAATGCGGTCACAGAGGCAGCAGCTTTTGCACAGATGCTCCTGGTGATTCTGGCACTTTCCAGGCACACTCCTGAAAGTCGCGCACACTGCTGTTCACTCGCTAAACGACCTCTTGGGAAACACGTCTCCGGTCGACGGACCGCTCAGATTGCTTCTCGTGTAACTGTGAACTGTGTCAGCGCAGGGAATCCGTCTCTGTTGAGCAGATGTCAATCCTGCCTCGCTTTTGCTTTGTTGCCTCTACCAAGATGATTTCCCGTTTCTCTCTTCACTGGAGCAGGCAGACACAGCCAACGCACATCAAGTGTCAAGAGACACGCTCTGCTGAGCTCAACGCTTGTGCAGATGCACATGTGCGACGAAGTCAACACACGTGCTTGTGGAGAGAAAGAAAGGGACTCCCAGGCGTGTGGAGCGACGGGGAGAAAGAGCGGGCGCTGAGGAACACAGTTTCAAACAGACTGTCTCCACACAAACAGGCACCTGTCTGCAGGTATCCTAGATCTTGATTCTTGAACTTGAGGAAACACGCGTCTGAGCAAAACTCCCAAACGCTTCCAGGAAAGACACAGGCTCTCCCACAAGCACACAAGTGTTTGCCCTCAGCTATAGATCAGGGACAAGCCTGTGAAGAGCAACCAAAGAGCTCGTCCGTCTTTCTCTCAATAGATGGGAGTAGGCGCGCTTGCGGATGTGTGCGTGTGTGTGGCCACGCGTTTGCTTAGGCATCAGTGTGTGAAAAGGTAGGTGCTTTTCTCTAGCTGCGTGTGCGTGCACGTGGTGCTGGGTGCACATCCCTGGGTGCTCGTGGAAAGGTTTCTGCATGGTTTTCGCTGAGGAATCGTGTGTGTGCACATGGACAAAGAGAAGGCGCAGCAACCAGGTTCCAGCGCCGAAGAAGGCAAAAGGCGAGGTTTCCGGCGCTATCTCCTTCTCTCCCCAGAGCTAGTCGCGCAAAGCAAGCCGCTAAGCCGGCGACCGGCAAGAGAGCTACAACGAAGCATGCCGAACGGAGAAAATAGCAGCAGCTCATCTGTTCACACCTTGTTTCTGCCATGTGCTTGAACGCCAAGACGTTCGCGCTTCTGTGAGATGAAAGACGTCCTTCTGCATATGTGCTTGCTCACACCGGTGCACTTGTTAGTGTATCCATTCAGTCCTGGGCTGCGGGGCATTCAGAAGTGGCTCTGTGGAGACGTCTGCATAGAGGCAGCTGTCAGAACACGCACACTCGATTGTTCACCAAAACATATGCAGACGCGTCCTTAGCCTGTAGATTTGGATGCACAGAGTTCCCTGTGTTCGCAAGAGACAAGGGAATCGCGTCTGTGCGCACAGAAGCAATAGCGGACCGTTTCCCTCGGAGTGAACGCGAAAGAGCCGTCTATATACTCGCAGACACGCGAACGTGCCTCAATGCGGTCACAGAGGCAGCAGCTTTTGCACAGATGCTCCTGGTGATTCTGGCACTTTCCAGGCACACTCCTGAAAGTCGCGCACACTGCTGTTCACTCGCTAAACGACCTCTTGGGAAACACGTCTCCGGTCGACGGACCGCTCAGATTGCTTCTCGTGTAACTGTGAACTGTGTCAGCGCAGGGAATCCGTCTCTGTTGAGCAGATGTCAATCCTGCCTCGCTTTTGCTTTGTTGCCTCTACCAAGATGATTTCCCGTTTCTCTCTTCACTGGAGCAGGCAGACACAGCCAACGCACATCAAGTGTCAAGAGACACGCTCTGCTGAGCTCAACGCTTGTGCAGATGCACATGTGCGACGAAGTCAACACACGTGCTTGTGGAGAGAAAGAAAGGGACTCCCAGGCGTGTGGAGCGACGGGGAGAAAGAGCGGGCGCTGAGGAACACAGTTTCAAACAGACTGTCTCCACACAAACAGGCACCTGTCTGCAGGTATCCTAGATCTTGATTCTTGAACTTGAGGAAACACGCGTCTGAGCAAAACTCCCAAACGCTTCCAGGAAAGACACAGGCTCTCCCACAAGCACACAAGTGTTTGCCCTCAGCTATAGATCAGGGACAAGCCTGTGAAGAGCAACCAAAGAGCTCGTCCGTCTTTCCCTCAATAGATGGGAGTAGGCGCGCTTGCGGATGTGTGCGTGTGTGTGGCCACGCGTTTGCTTAGGCATCAGTGTGTGAAAAGGTAGGTGCTTTTCTCTAGCTGCGTGTGCGTGCACGTGGTGCTGGGTGCACATCCCTGGGTGCTCGTGGAAAGGTTTCTGCATGGTTTTCGCTGAGGAATCGTGTGTGTGCACATGGACAAAGAGAAGGCGCAGCAACCAGGTTCCAGCGCCGAAGAAGGCAAAAGGCGAGGTTTCCGGCGCTATCTCCTTCTCTCCCCAGAGCTAGTCGCGCAAAGCAAGCCGCTAAGCCGGCGACCGGCAAGAGAGCTACAACGAAGCATGCCGAACGGAGAAAATAGCAGCAGCTCATCTGTTCACACCTTGTTTCTGCCATGTGCTTGAACGCCAAGACGTTCGCGCTTCTGTGAGATGAAAGACGTCCTTCTGCATATGTGGTTGCTCACACCGGTGCACTTGTTAGTGTATCCATTCAGTCCTGGGCTGCGGGACATTCAGAAGTGGCTCTGTGGAGACGTCTGCATAGAGGCAGTTGTCAGAACACGCACACTCGATTGTTCACCAAAACATACGCAGACGCGTCCTTAGCCTGTAGATTTGGATGCACAGAGTTCCCTGTGTTCGCAAGAGACAAGGGAATCGCGTCTGTGCGCACAGAAGCAATAGCGGACCGTTTCCCTCGGAGTGAACGCGAAAGAGCCGTCTATATACTCGCAGACACGCGAACGTGCCTCAATGCGGTCACAGAGGCAGCAGCTTTTGCACAGATGCTCCTGGTGATTCTGGCACTTTCCAGGCACACTCCTGAAAGTCGCGCACACTGCTGTTCACTCGCTAAACGACCTCTTGGGAAACACGTCTCCGGTCGACGGACCGCTCAGATTGCTTCTCGTGTAACTGTGAACTGTGTCAGCGCAGGGAATCCATCTCTGTTGAGCAGATGTCAATCCTGCCTCGCTTTTGCTTTGTTGCCTCTACCAAGATGATTTCCCGTTTCTCTCTTCACTGGAGCAGGCAGACACAGCCAACGCACATCAAGTGTCAAGAGACACGCTCTGCTGAGCTCAACGCTTGTGCAGATGCACATGTGCGACGAAGTCAACACACGTGCTTGTGGAGAGAAAGAAAGGGACTCCCAGGCGTGTGGAGCGACGGGGAGAAAGAGCGGGCGCTGAGGAACACAGTTTCAAACAGACTGTCTCCACACAAACAGGCACCTGTCTGCAGGTATCCTAGATCTTGATTCTTGAACTTGAGGAAACACGCGTCTGAGCAAAACTCCCAAACGCTTCCAGGAAAGACACAGGCTCTCCCACAAGCACACAAGTGTTTGCCCTCAGCTATAGATCAGGGACAAGCCTGTGAAGAGCAACCAAAGAGCTCGTCCGTCTTTCCCTCAATAGATGGGAGTAGGCGCGCTTGCGGATGTGTGCGTGTGTGTGGCCACGCGTTTGCTTAGGCATCAGTGTGTGAAAAGGTAGGTGCTTTTCTCTAGCTGCGTGTGCGTGCACGTGGTGCTGGGTGCACATCCCTGGGTGCTCGTGGAAAGGTTTCTGCATGGTTTTCGCTGAGGAATCGTGTGTGTGCACATGGACAAAGAGAAGGCGCAGCAACCAGGTTCCAGCGCCGAAGAAGGCAAAAGGCGAGGTTTCCGGCGCTATCTCCTTCTCTCCCCAGAGCTAGTCGCGCAAAGCAAGCCGCTAAGCCGGCGACCGGCAAGAGAGCTACAACGAAGCATGCCGAACGGAGAAAATAGCAGCAGCTCATCTGTTCACACCTTGTTTCTGCCATGTGCTTGAACGCCAAGACGTTCGCGCTTCTGTGAGATGAAAGACGTCCTTCTGCATATGTGGTTGCTCACACCGGTGCACTTGTTAGTGTATCCATTCAGTCCTGGGCTGCGGGACATTCAGAAGTGGCTCTGTGGAGACGTCTGCATAGAGGCAGTTGTCAGAACACGCACACTCGATTGTTCACCAAAACATACGCAGACGCGTCCTTAGCCTGTAGATTTGGATGCACAGAGTTCCCTGTGTTCGCAAGAGACAAGGGAATCGCGTCTGTGCGCACAGAAGCAATAGCGGACCGTTTCCCTCGGAGTGAACGCGAAAGAGCCGTCTATATACTCGCAGACACGCGAACGTGCCTCAATGCGGTCACAGAGGCAGCAGCTTTTGCACAGATGCTCCTGGTGATTCTGGCACTTTCCAGGCACACTCCTGAAAGTCGCGCACACTGCTGTTCACTCGCTAAACGACCTCTTGGGAAACACGTCTCCGGTCGACGGACCGCTCAGATTGCTTCTCGTGTAACTGTGAACTGTGTCAGCGCAGGGAATCCATCTCTGTTGAGCAGATGTCAATCCTGCCTCGCTTTTGCTTTGTTGCCTCTACCAAGATGATTTCCCGTTTCTCTCTTCACTGGAGCAGGCAGACACAGCCAACGCACATCAAGTGTCAAGAGACACGCTCTGCTGAGCTCAACGCTTGTGCAGATGCACATGTGCGACGAAGTCAACACACGTGCTTGTGGAGAGAAAGAAAGGGACTCCCAGGCGTGTGGAGCGACGGGGAGAAAGAGCGGGCGCTGAGGAACACAGTTTCAAACAGACTGTCTCCACACAAACAGGCACCTGTCTGCAGGTATCCTAGATCTTGATTCTTGAACTTGAGGAAACACGCGTCTGAGCAAAACTCCCAAACGCTTCCGGGAAAGACACAGGCTCTCCCACAAGCACACAAGTGTTTGCCCTCAGCTATAGATCAGGGACAAGCCTGTGAAGAGCAACCAAAGAGCTCGTCCGTCTTTCCCTCAATAGATGGGAGTAGGCGCGCTTGCGGATGTGTGCGTGTGTGTGGCCACGCGTTTGCTTAGGCATCAGTGTGTGAAAAGGTAGGTGCTTTTCTCTAGCTGCGTGTGCGTGCACGTGGTGCTGGGTGCACATCCCTGGGTGCTCGTGGAAAGGTTTCTGCATGGTTTTCGCTGAGGAATCGTGTGTGTGCACATGGACAAAGAGAAGGCGCAGCAACCAGGTTCCAGCGCCGAAGAAGGCAAAAGGCGAGGTTTCCGGCGCTATCTCCTTCTCTCCCCAGAGCTAGTCGCGCAAAGCAAGCCGCTAAGCCGGCGACCGGCAAGAGAGCTACAACGAAGCATGCCGAACGGAGAAAATAGCAGCAGCTCATCTGTTCACACCTTGTTTCTGCCATGTGCTTGAACGCCAAGACGTTCGCGCTTCTGTGAGATGAAAGACGTCCTTCTGCATATGTGGTTGCTCACACCGGTGCACTTGTTAGTGTATCCATTCAGTCCTGGGCTGCGGGGCATTCAGAAGTGGCTCTGTGGAGACGTCTGCATAGAGGCAGCTGTCAGAACACGCACACTCGATTGTTCACCAAAACATATGCAGACGCGTCCTTAGCCTGTAGATTTGGATGCACAGAGTTCCCTGTGTTCGCAAGAGACAAGGGAATCGCGTCTGTGCGCACAGAAGCAATAGCGGACCGTTTCCCTCGGAGTGAACGCGAAAGAGCCGTCTATATACTCGCAGACACGCGAACGTGCCTCAATGCGGTCACAGAGGCAGCAGCTTTTGCACAGATGCTCCTGGTGATTCTGGCACTTTCCAGGCACACTCCTGAAAGTCGCGCACACTGCTGTTCACTCGCTAAACGACCTCTTGGGAAACACGTCTCCGGTCGACGGACCGCTCAGATTGCTTCTCGTGTAACTGTGAACTGTGTCAGCGCAGGGAATCCGTCTCTGTTGAGCAGATGTCAATCCTGCCTCGCTTTTGCTTTGTTGCCTCTACCAAGATGATTTCCCGTTTCTCTCTTCACTGGAGCAGGCAGACACAGCCAACGCACATCAAGTGTCAAGAGACACGCTCTGCTGAGCTCAACGCTTGTGCAGATGCACATGTGCGACGAAGTCAACACACGTGCTTGTGGAGAGAAAGAAAGGGACTCCCAGGCGTGTGGAGCGACGGGGAGAAAGAGCGGGCGCTGAGGAACACAGTTTCAAACAGACTGTCTCCACACAAACAGGCACCTGTCTGCAGGTATCCTAGATCTTGATTCTTGAACTTGAGGAAACACGCGTCTGAGCAAAACTCCCAAACGCTTCCAGGAAAGACACAGGCTCTCCCACAAGCACACAAGTGTTTGCCCTCAGCTATAGATCAGGGACAAGCCTGTGAAGAGCAACCAAAGAGCTCGTCCGTCTTTCCCTCAATAGATGGGAGTAGGCGCGCTTGCGGATGTGTGCGTGTGTGTGGCCACGCGTTTGCTTAGGCATCAGTGTGTGAAAAGGTAGGTGCTTTTCTCTAGCTGCGTGTGCGTGCACGTGGTGCTGGGTGCACATCCCTGGGTGCTCGTGGAAAGGTTTCTGCATGGTTTTCGCTGAGGAATCGTGTGTGTGCACATGGACAAAGAGAAGGCGCAGCAACCAGGTTCCAGCGCCGAAGAAGGCAAAAGGCGAGGTTTCCGGCGCTATCTCCTTCTCTCCCCAGAGCTAGTCGCGCAAAGCAAGCCGCTAAGCCGGCGACCGGCAAGAGAGCTACAACGAAGCATGCCGAACGGAGAAAATAGCAGCAGCTCATCTGTTCACACCTTGTTTCTGCCATGTGCTTGAACGCCAAGACGTTCGCGCTTCTGTGAGATGAAAGACGTCCTTCTGCATATGTGCTTGCTCACACCGGTGCACTTGTTAGTGTATCCATTCAGTCCTGGGCTGCGGGGCATTCAGAAGTGGCTCTGTGGAGACGTCTGCATAGAGGCAGCTGTCAGAACACGCACACTCGATTGTTCACCAAAACATACGCAGACGCGTCCTTAGCCTGTAGATTTGGATGCACAGAGTTCCCTGTGTTCGCAAGAGACAAGGGAATCGCGTCTGTGCGCACAGAAGCAATAGCGGACCGTTTCCCTCGGAGTGAACGCGAAAGAGCCGTCTATATACTCGCAGACACGCGAACGTGCCTCAATGCGGTCACAGAGGCAGCAGCTTTTGCACAGATGCTCCTGGTGATTCTGGCACTTTCCAGGCACACTCCTGAAAGTCGCGCACACTGCTGTTCACTCGCTAAACGACCTCTTGGGAAACACGTCTCCGGTCGACGGACCGCTCAGATTGCTTCTCGTGTAACTGTGAACTGTGTCAGCGCAGGGAATCCGTCTCTGTTGAGCAGATGTCAATCCTGCCTCGCTTTTGCTTTGTTGCCTCTACCAAGATGATTTCCCGTTTCTCTCTTCACTGGAGCAGGCAGACACAGCCAACGCACATCAAGTGTCAAGAGACACGCTCTGCTGAGCTCAACGCTTGTGCAGATGCACATGTGCGACGAAGTCAACACACGTGCTTGTGGAGAGAAAGAAAGGGACTCCCAGGCGTGTGGAGCGACGGGGAGAAAGAGCGGGCGCTGAGGAACACAGTTTCAAACAGACTGTCTCCACACAAACAGGCACCTGTCTGCAGGTATCCTAGATCTTGATTCTTGAACTTGAGGAAACACGCGTCTGAGCAAAACTCCCAAACGCTTCCGGGAAAGACACAGGCTCTCCCACAAGCACACAAGTGTTTGCCCTCAGCTATAGATCAGGGACAAGCCTGTGAAGAGCAACCAAAGAGCTCGTCCGTCTTTCCCTCAATAGATGGGAGTAGGCGCGCTTGCGGATGTGTGCGTGTGTGTGGCCACGCGTTTGCTTAGGCATCAGTGTGTGAAAAGGTAGGTGCTTTTCTCTAGCTGCGTGTGCGTGCACGTGGTGCTGGGTGCACATCCCTGGGTGCTCGTGGAAAGGTTTCTGCATGGTTTTCGCTGAGGAATCGTGTGTGTGCACATGGACAAAGAGAAGGCGCAGCAACCAGGTTCCAGCGCCGAAGAAGGCAAAAGGCGAGGTTTCCGGCGCTATCTCCTTCTCTCCCCAGAGCTAGTCGCGCAAAGCAAGCCGCTAAGCCGGCGACCGGCAAGAGAGCTACAACGAAGCATGCCGAACGGAGAAAATAGCAGCAGCTCATCTGTTCACACCTTGTTTCTGCCATGTGCTTGAACGCCAAGACGTTCGCGCTTCTGTGAGATGAAAGACGTCCTTCTGCATATGTGGTTGCTCACACCGGTGCACTTGTTAGTGTATCCATTCAGTCCTGGGCTGCGGGGCATTCAGAAGTGGCTCTGTGGAGACGTCTGCATAGAGGCAGCTGTCAGAACACGCACACTCGATTGTTCACCAAAACATATGCAGACGCGTCCTTAGCCTGTAGATTTGGATGCACAGAGTTCCCTGTGTTCGCAAGAGACAAGGGAATCGCGTCTGTGCGCACAGAAGCAATAGCGGACCGTTTCCCTCGGAGTGAACGCGAAAGAGCCGTCTATATACTCGCAGACACGCGAACGTGCCTCAATGCGGTCACAGAGGCAGCAGCTTTTGCACAGATGCTCCTGGTGATTCTGGCACTTTCCAGGCACACTCCTGAAAGTCGCGCACACTGCTGTTCACTCGCTAAACGACCTCTTGGGAAACACGTCTCCGGTCGACGGACCGCTCAGATTGCTTCTCGTGTAACTGTGAACTGTGTCAGCGCAGGGAATCCGTCTCTGTTGAGCAGATGTCAATCCTGCCTCGCTTTTGTTTTGTTGCCTCTACCAAGATGATTTCCCGTTTCTCTCTTCACTGGAGCAGGCAGACACAGCCAACGCACATCAAGTGTCAAGAGACACGCTCTGCTGAGCTCAACGCTTGTGCAGATGCACATGTGCGACGAAGTCAACACACGTGCTTGTGGAGAGAAAGAAAGGGACTCCCAGGCGTGTGGAGCGACGGGGAGAAAGAGCGGGCGCTGAGGAACACAGTTTCAAACAGACTGTCTCCACACAAACAGGCACCTGTCTGCAGGTATCCTAGATCTTGATTCTTGAACTTGAGGAAACACGCGTCTGAGCAAAACTCCCAAACGCTTCCAGGAAAGACACAGGCTCTCCCACAAGCACACAAGTGTTTGCCCTCAGCTATAGATCAGGGACAAGCCTGTGAAGAGCAACCAAAGAGCTCGTCCGTCTTTCCCTCAATAGATGGGAGTAGGCGCGCTTGCGGATGTGTGCGTGTGTGTGGCCACGCGTTTGCTTAGGCATCAGTGTGTGAAAAGGTAGGTGCTTTTCTCTAGCTGCGTGTGCGTGCACGTGGTGCTGGGTGCACATCCCTGGGTGCTCGTGGAAAGGTTTCTGCATGGTTTTCGCTGAGGAATCGTGTGTGTGCACATGGACAAAGAGAAGGCGCAGCAACCAGGTTCCAGCGCCGAAGAAGGCAAAAGGCGAGGTTTCCGGCGCTATCTCCTTCTCTCCCCAGAGCTAGTCGCGCAAAGCAAGCCGCTAAGCCGGCGACCGGCAAGAGAGCTACAACGAAGCATGCCGAACGGAGAAAATAGCAGCAGCTCATCTGTTCACACCTTGTTTCTGCCATGTGCTTGAACGCCAAGACGTTCGCGCTTCTGTGAGATGAAAGACGTCCTTCTGCATATGTGGTTGCTCACACCGGTGCACTTGTTAGTGTATCCATTCAGTCCTGGGCTGCGGGGCATTCAGAAGTGGCTCTGTGGAGACGTCTGCATAGAGGCAGCTGTCAGAACACGCACACTCGATTGTTCACCAAAACATATGCAGACGCGTCCTTAGCCTGTAGATTTGGATGCACAGAGTTCCCTGTGTTCGCAAGAGACAAGGGAATCGCGTCTGTGCGCACAGAAGCAATAGCGGACCGTTTCCCTCGGAGTGAACGCGAAAGAGCCGTCTATATACTCGCAGACACGCGAACGTGCCTCAATGCGGTCACAGAGGCAGCAGCTTTTGCACAGATGCTCCTGGTGATTCTGGCACTTTCCAGGCACACTCCTGAAAGTCGCGCACACTGCTGTTCACTCGCTAAACGACCTCTTGGGAAACACGTCTCCGGTCGACGGACCGCTCAGATTGCTTCTCGTGTAACTGTGAACTGTGTCAGCGCAGGGAATCCGTCTCTGTTGAGCAGATGTCAATCCTGCCTCGCTTTTGCTTTGTTGCCTCTACCAAGATGATTTCCCGTTTCTCTCTTCACTGGAGCAGGCAGACACAGCCAACGCACATCAAGTGTCAAGAGACACGCTCTGCTGAGCTCAACGCTTGTGCAGATGCACATGTGCGACGAAGTCAACACACGTGCTTGTGGAGAGAAAGAAAGGGACTCCCAGGCGTGTGGAGCGACGGGGAGAAAGAGCGGGCGCTGAGGAACACAGTTTCAAACAGACTGTCTCCACACAAACAGGCACCTGTCTGCAGGTATCCTAGATCTTGATTCTTGAACTTGAGGAAACACGCGTCTGAGCAAAACTCCCAAACGCTTCCAGGAAAGACACAGGCTCTCCCACAAGCACACAAGTGTTTGCCCTCAGCTATAGATCAGGGACAAGCCTGTGAAGAGCAACCAAAGAGCTCGTCCGTCTTTCCCTCAATAGATGGGAGTAGGCGCGCTTGCGGATGTGTGCGTGTGTGTGGCCACGCGTTTGCTTAGGCATCAGTGTGTGAAAAGGTAGGTGCTTTTCTCTAGCTGCGTGTGCGTGCACGTGGTGCTGGGTGCACATCCCTGGGTGCTCGTGGAAAGGTTTCTGCATGGTTTTCGCTGAGGAATCGTGTGTGTGCACATGGACAAAGAGAAGGCGCAGCAACCAGGTTCCAGCGCCGAAGAAGGCAAAAGGCGAGGTTTCCGGCGCTATCTCCTTCTCTCCCCAGAGCTAGTCGCGCAAAGCAAGCCGCTAAGCCGGCGACCGGCAAGAGAGCTACAACGAAGCATGCCGAACGGAGAAAATAGCAGCAGCTCATCTGTTCACACCTTGTTTCTGCCATGTGCTTGAACGCCAAGACGTTCGCGCTTCTGTGAGATGAAAGACGTCCTTCTGCATATGTGGTTGCTCACACCGGTGCACTTGTTAGTGTATCCATTCAGTCCTGGGCTGCGGGGCATTCAGAAGTGGCTCTGTGGAGACGTCTGCATAGAGGCAGCTGTCAGAACACGCACACTCGATTGTTCACCAAAACATACGCAGACGCGTCCTTAGCCTGTAGATTTGGATGCACAGAGTTCCCTGTGTTCGCAAGAGACAAGGGAATCGCGTCTGTGCGCACAGAAGCAATAGCGGACCGTTTCCCTCGGAGTGAACGCGAAAGAGCCGTCTATATACTCGCAGACACGCGAACGTGCCTCAATGCGGTCACAGAGGCAGCAGCTTTTGCACAGATGCTCCTGGTGATTCTGGCACTTTCCAGGCACACTCCTGAAAGTCGCGCACACTGCTGTTCACTCGCTAAACGACCTCTTGGGAAACACGTCTCCGGTCGACGGACCGCTCAGATTGCTTCTCGTGTAACTGTGAACTGTGTCAGCGCAGGGAATCCGTCTCTGTTGAGCAGATGTCAATCCTGCCTCGCTTTTGCTTTGTTGCCTCTACCAAGATGATTTCCCGTTTCTCTCTTCACTGGAGCAGGCAGACACAGCCAACGCACATCAAGTGTCAAGAGACACGCTCTGCTGAGCTCAACGCTTGTGCAGATGCACATGTGCGACGAAGTCAACACACGTGCTTGTGGAGAGAAAGAAAGGGACTCCCAGGCGTGTGGAGCGACGGGGAGAAAGAGCGGGCGCTGAGGAACACAGTTTCAAACAGACTGTCTCCACACAAACAGGCACCTGTCTGCAGGTATCCTAGATCTTGATTCTTGAACTTGAGGAAACACGCGTCTGAGCAAAACTCCCAAACGCTTCCAGGAAAGACACAGGCTCTCCCACAAGCACACAAGTGTTTGCCCTCAGCTATAGATCAGGGACAAGCCTGTGAAGAGCAACCAAAGAGCTCGTCCGTCTTTCCCTCAATAGATGGGAGTAGGCGCGCTTGCGGATGTGTGCGTGTGTGTGGCCACGCGTTTGCTTAGGCATCAGTGTGTGAAAAGGTAGGTGCTTTTCT
Source organism: Patagioenas fasciata (assembly GCF_037038585.1). Classification (NCBI taxonomy): domain Eukaryota; kingdom Metazoa; phylum Chordata; class Aves; order Columbiformes; family Columbidae; genus Patagioenas; species Patagioenas fasciata. Next base: position 172,769 of record NW_027288801.1, read on the forward strand.
CTAGCTGCGTGTGCGTGCACGTGGTGCTGGGTGCACATCCCTGGGTGCTCGTGGAAAGGTTTCTGCATGGTTTTCGCTGAGGAATCGTGTGTGTGCACATGGACAAAGAGAAGGCGCAGCAACCAGGTTCCAGCGCCGAAGAAGGCAAAAGGCGAGGTTTCCGGCGCTATCTCCTTCTCTCCCCAGAGCTAGTCGCGCAAAGCAAGCCGCTAAGCCGGCGACCGGCAAGAGAGCTACAACGAAGCATGCCGAACGGAGAAAATAGCAGCAGCTCATCTGTTCACACCTTGTTTCTGCCATGTGCTTGAACGCCAAGACGTTCGCGCTTCTGTGAGATGAAAGACGTCCTTCTGCATATGTGGTTGCTCACACCGGTGCACTTGTTAGTGTATCCATTCAGTCCTGGGCTGCGGGGCATTCAGAAGTGGCTCTGTGGAGACGTCTGCATAGAGGCAGCTGTCAGAACACGCACACTCGATTGTTCACCAAAACATATGCAGACGCGTCCTTAGCCTGTAGATTTGGATGCACAGAGTTCCCTGTGTTCGCAAGAGACAAGGGAATCGCGTCTGTGCGCACAGAAGCAATAGCGGACCGTTTCCCTCGGAGTGAACGCGAAAGAGCCGTCTATATACTCGCAGACACGCGAACGTGCCTCAATGCGGTCACAGAGGCAGCAGCTTTTGCACAGATGCTCCTGGTGATTCTGGCACTTTCCAGGCACACTCCTGAAAGTCGCGCACACTGCTGTTCACTCGCTAAACGACCTCTTGGGAAACACGTCTCCGGTCGACGGACCGCTCAGATTGCTTCTCGTGTAACTGTGAACTGTGTCAGCGCAGGGAATCCGTCTCTGTTGAGCAGATGTCAATCCTGCCTCGCTTTTGCTTTGTTGCCTCTACCAAGATGATTTCCCGTTTCTCTCTTCACTGGAGCAGGCAGACACAGCCAACGCACATCAAGTGTCAAGAGACACGCTCTGCTGAGCTCAACGCTTGTGCAGATGCACATGTGCGACGAAGTCAACACACGTGCTTGTGGAGAGAAAGAAAGGGACTCCCAGGCGTGTGGAGCGACGGGGAGAAAGAGCGGGCGCTGAGGAACACAGTTTCAAACAGACTGTCTCCACACAAACAGGCACCTGTCTGCAGGTATCCTAGATCTTGATTCTTGAACTTGAGGAAACACGCGTCTGAGCAAAACTCCCAAACGCTTCCAGGAAAGACACAGGCTCTCCCACAAGCACACAAGTGTTTGCCCTCAGCTATAGATCAGGGACAAGCCTGTGAAGAGCAACCAAAGAGCTCGTCCGTCTTTCCCTCAATAGATGGGAGTAGGCGCGCTTGCGGATGTGTGCGTGTGTGTGGCCACGCGTTTGCTTAGGCATCAGTGTGTGAAAAGGTAGGTGCTTTTCTCTAGCTGCGTGTGCGTGCACGTGGTGCTGGGTGCACATCCCTGGGTGCTCGTGGAAAGGTTTCTGCATGGTTTTCGCTGAGGAATCGTGTGTGTGCACATGGACAAAGAGAAGGCGCAGCAACCAGGTTCCAGCGCCGAAGAAGGCAAAAGGCGAGGTTTCCGGCGCTATCTCCTTCTCTCCCCAGAGCTAGTCGCGCAAAGCAAGCCGCTAAGCCGGCGACCGGCAAGAGAGCTACAACGAAGCATGCCGAACGGAGAAAATAGCAGCAGCTCATCTGTTCACACCTTGTTTCTGCCATGTGCTTGAACGCCAAGACGTTCGCGCTTCTGTGAGATGAAAGACGTCCTTCTGCATATGTGGTTGCTCACACCGGTGCACTTGTTAGTGTATCCATTCAGTCCTGGGCTGCGGGGCATTCAGAAGTGGCTCTGTGGAGACGTCTGCATAGAGGCAGCTGTCAGAACACGCACACTCGATTGTTCACCAAAACATACGCAGACGCGTCCTTAGCCTGTAGATTTGGATGCACAGAGTTCCCTGTGTTCGCAAGAGACAAGGGAATCGCGTCTGTGCGCACAGAAGCAATAGCGGACCGTTTCCCTCGGAGTGAACGCGAAAGAGCCGTCTATATACTCGCAGACACGCGAACGTGCCTCAATGCGGTCACAGAGGCAGCAGCTTTTGCACAGATGCTCCTGGTGATTCTGGCACTTTCCAGGCACACTCCTGAAAGTCGCGCACACTGCTGTTCACTCGCTAAACGACCTCTTGGGAAACACGTCTCCGGTCGACGGACCGCTCAGATTGCTTCTCGTGTAACTGTGAACTGTGTCAGCGCAGGGAATCCGTCTCTGTTGAGCAGATGTCAATCCTGCCTCGCTTTTGCTTTGTTGCCTCTACCAAGATGATTTCCCGTTTCTCTCTTCACTGGAGCAGGCAGACACAGCCAACGCACATCAAGTGTCAAGAGACACGCTCTGCTGAGCTCAACGCTTGTGCAGATGCACATGTGCGACGAAGTCAACACACGTGCTTGTGGAGAGAAAGAAAGGGACTCCCAGGCGTGTGGAGCGACGGGGAGAAAGAGCGGGCGCTGAGGAACACAGTTTCAAACAGACTGTCTCCACACAAACAGGCACCTGTCTGCAGGTATCCTAGATCTTGATTCTTGAACTTGAGGAAACACGCGTCTGAGCAAAACTCCCAAACGCTTCCAGGAAAGACACAGGCTCTCCCACAAGCACACAAGTGTTTGCCCTCAGCTATAGATCAGGGACAAGCCTGTGAAGAGCAACCAAAGAGCTCGTCCGTCTTTCCCTCAATAGATGGGAGTAGGCGCGCTTGCGGATGTGTGCGTGTGTGTGGCCACGCGTTTGCTTAGGCATCAGTGTGTGAAAAGGTAGGTGCTTTTCTCTAGCTGCGTGTGCGTGCACGTGGTGCTGGGTGCACATCCCTGGGTGCTCGTGGAAAGGTTTCTGCATGGTTTTCGCTGAGGAATCGTGTGTGTGCACATGGACAAAGAGAAGGCGCAGCAACCAGGTTCCAGCGCCGAAGAAGGCAAAAGGCGAGGTTTCCGGCGCTATCTCCTTCTCTCCCCAGAGCTAGTCGCGCAAAGCAAGCCGCTAAGCCGGCGACCGGCAAGAGAGCTACAACGAAGCATGCCGAACGGAGAAAATAGCAGCAGCTCATCTGTTCACACCTTGTTTCTGCCATGTGCTTGAACGCCAAGACGTTCGCGCTTCTGTGAGATGAAAGACGTCCTTCTGCATATGTGGTTGCTCACACCGGTGCACTTGTTAGTGTATCCATTCAGTCCTGGGCTGCGGGGCATTCAGAAGTGGCTCTGTGGAGACGTCTGCATAGAGGCAGCTGTCAGAACACGCACACTCGATTGTTCACCAAAACATATGCAGACGCGTCCTTAGCCTGTAGATTTGGATGCACAGAGTTCCCTGTGTTCGCAAGAGACAAGGGAATCGCGTCTGTGCGCACAGAAGCAATAGCGGACCGTTTCCCTCGGAGTGAACGCGAAAGAGCCGTCTATATACTCGCAGACACGCGAACGTGCCTCAATGCGGTCACAGAGGCAGCAGCTTTTGCACAGATGCTCCTGGTGATTCTGGCACTTTCCAGGCACACTCCTGAAAGTCGCGCACACTGCTGTTCACTCGCTAAACGACCTCTTGGGAAACACGTCTCCGGTCGACGGACCGCTCAGATTGCTTCTCGTGTAACTGTGAACTGTGTCAGCGCAGGGAATCCGTCTCTGTTGAGCAGATGTCAATCCTGCCTCGCTTTTGCTTTGTTGCCTCTACCAAGATGATTTCCCGTTTCTCTCTTCACTGGAGCAGGCAGACACAGCCAACGCACATCAAGTGTCAAGAGACACGCTCTGCTGAGCTCAACGCTTGTGCAGATGCACATGTGCGACGAAGTCAACACACGTGCTTGTGGAGAGAAAGAAAGGGACTCCCAGGCGTGTGGAGCGACGGGGAGAAAGAGCGGGCGCTGAGGAACACAGTTTCAAACAGACTGTCTCCACACAAACAGGCACCTGTCTGCAGGTATCCTAGATCTTGATTCTTGAACTTGAGGAAACACGCGTCTGAGCAAAACTCCCAAACGCTTCCAGGAAAGACACAGGCTCTCCCACAAGCACACAAGTGTTTGCCCTCAGCTATAGATCAGGGACAAGCCTGTGAAGAGCAACCAAAGAGCTCGTCCGTCTTTCCCTCAATAGATGGGAGTAGGCGCGCTTGCGGATGTGTGCGTGTGTGTGGCCACGCGTTTGCTTAGGCATCAGTGTGTGAAAAGGTAGGTGCTTTTCTCTAGCTGCGTGTGCGTGCACGTGGTGCTGGGTGCACATCCCTGGGTGCTCGTGGAAAGGTTTCTGCATGGTTTTCGCTGAGGAATCGTGTGTGTGCACATGGACAAAGAGAAGGCGCAGCAACCAGGTTCCAGCGCCGAAGAAGGCAAAAGGCGAGGTTTCCGGCGCTATCTCCTTCTCTCCCCAGAGCTAGTCGCGCAAAGCAAGCCGCTAAGCCGGCGACCGGCAAGAGAGCTACAACGAAGCATGCCGAACGGAGAAAATAGCAGCAGCTCATCTGTTCACACCTTGTTTCTGCCATGTGCTTGAACGCCAAGACGTTCGCGCTTCTGTGAGATGAAAGACGTCCTTCTGCATATGTGGTTGCTCACACCGGTGCACTTGTTAGTGTATCCATTCAGTCCTGGGCTGCGGGGCATTCAGAAGTGGCTCTGTGGAGACGTCTGCATAGAGGCAGCTGTCAGAACACGCACACTCGATTGTTCACCAAAACATACGCAGACGCGTCCTTAGCCTGTAGATTTGGATGCACAGAGTTCCCTGTGTTCGCAAGAGACAAGGGAATCGCGTCTGTGCGCACAGAAGCAATAGCGGACCGTTTCCCTCGGAGTGAACGCGAAAGAGCCGTCTATATACTCGCAGACACGCGAACGTGCCTCAATGCGGTCACAGAGGCAGCAGCTTTTGCACAGATGCTCCTGGTGATTCTGGCACTTTCCAGGCACACTCCTGAAAGTCGCGCACACTGCTGTTCACTCGCTAAACGACCTCTTGGGAAACACGTCTCCGGTCGACGGACCGCTCAGATTGCTTCTCGTGTAACTGTGAACTGTGTCAGCGCAGGGAATCCGTCTCTGTTGAGCAGATGTCAATCCTGCCTCGCTTTTGCTTTGTTGCCTCTACCAAGATGATTTCCCGTTTCTCTCTTCACTGGAGCAGGCAGACACAGCCAACGCACATCAAGTGTCAAGAGACACGCTCTGCTGAGCTCAACGCTTGTGCAGATGCACATGTGCGACGAAGTCAACACACGTGCTTGTGGAGAGAAAGAAAGGGACTCCCAGGCGTGTGGAGCGACGGGGAGAAAGAGCGGGCGCTGAGGAACACAGTTTCAAACAGACTGTCTCCACACAAACAGGCACCTGTCTGCAGGTATCCTAGATCTTGATTCTTGAACTTGAGGAAACACGCGTCTGAGCAAAACTCCCAAACGCTTCCAGGAAAGACACAGGCTCTCCCACAAGCACACAAGTGTTTGCCCTCAGCTATAGATCAGGGACAAGCCTGTGAAGAGCAACCAAAGAGCTCGTCCGTCTTTCCCTCAATAGATGGGAGTAGGCGCGCTTGCGGATGTGTGCGTGTGTGTGGCCACGCGTTTGCTTAGGCATCAGTGTGTGAAAAGGTAGGTGCTTTTCTCTAGCTGCGTGTGCGTGCACGTGGTGCTGGGTGCACATCCCTGGGTGCTCGTGGAAAGGTTTCTGCATGGTTTTCGCTGAGGAATCGTGTGTGTGCACATGGACAAAGAGAAGGCGCAGCAACCAGGTTCCAGCGCCGAAGAAGGCAAAAGGCGAGGTTTCCGGCGCTATCTCCTTCTCTCCCCAGAGCTAGTCGCGCAAAGCAAGCCGCTAAGCCGGCGACCGGCAAGAGAGCTACAACGAAGCATGCCGAACGGAGAAAATAGCAGCAGCTCATCTGTTCACACCTTGTTTCTGCCATGTGCTTGAACGCCAAGACGTTCGCGCTTCTGTGAGATGAAAGACGTCCTTCTGCATATGTGGTTGCTCACACCGGTGCACTTGTTAGTGTATCCATTCAGTCCTGGGCTGCGGGGCATTCAGAAGTGGCTCTGTGGAGACGTCTGCATAGAGGCAGCTGTCAGAACACGCACACTCGATTGTTCACCAAAACATATGCAGACGCGTCCTTAGCCTGTAGATTTGGATGCACAGAGTTCCCTGTGTTCGCAAGAGACAAGGGAATCGCGTCTGTGCGCACAGAAGCAATAGCGGACCGTTTCCCTCGGAGTGAACGCGAAAGAGCCGTCTATATACTCGCAGACACGCGAACGTGCCTCAATGCGGTCACAGAGGCAGCAGCTTTTGCACAGATGCTCCTGGTGATTCTGGCACTTTCCAGGCACACTCCTGAAAGTCGCGCACACTGCTGTTCACTCGCTAAACGACCTCTTGGGAAACACGTCTCCGGTCGACGGACCGCTCAGATTGCTTCTCGTGTAACTGTGAACTGTGTCAGCGCAGGGAATCCGTCTCTGTTGAGCAGATGTCAATCCTGCCTCGCTTTTGCTTTGTTGCCTCTACCAAGATGATTTCCCGTTTCTCTCTTCACTGGAGCAGGCAGACACAGCCAACGCACATCAAGTGTCAAGAGACACGCTCTGCTGAGCTCAACGCTTGTGCAGATGCACATGTGCGACGAAGTCAACACACGTGCTTGTGGAGAGAAAGAAAGGGACTCCCAGGCGTGTGGAGCGACGGGGAGAAAGAGCGGGCGCTGAGGAACACAGTTTCAAACAGACTGTCTCCACACAAACAGGCACCTGTCTGCAGGTATCCTAGATCTTGATTCTTGAACTTGAGGAAACACGCGTCTGAGCAAAACTCCCAAACGCTTCCAGGAAAGACACAGGCTCTCCCACAAGCACACAAGTGTTTGCCCTCAGCTATAGATCAGGGACAAGCCTGTGAAGAGCAACCAAAGAGCTCGTCCGTCTTTCCCTCAATAGATGGGAGTAGGCGCGCTTGCGGATGTGTGCGTGTGTGTGGCCACGCGTTTGCTTAGGCATCAGTGTGTGAAAAGGTAGGTGCTTTTCTCTAGCTGCGTGTGCGTGCACGTGGTGCTGGGTGCACATCCCTGGGTGCTCGTGGAAAGGTTTCTGCATGGTTTTCGCTGAGGAATCGTGTGTGTGCACATGGACAAAGAGAAGGCGCAGCAACCAGGTTCCAGCGCCGAAGAAGGCAAAAGGCGAGGTTTCCGGCGCTATCTCCTTCTCTCCCCAGAGCTAGTCGCGCAAAGCAAGCCGCTAAGCCGGCGACCGGCAAGAGAGCTACAACGAAGCATGCCGAACGGAGAAAATAGCAGCAGCTCATCTGTTCACACCTTGTTTCTGCCATGTGCTTGAACGCCAAGACGTTCGCGCTTCTGTGAGATGAAAGACGTCCTTCTGCATATGTGGTTGCTCACACCGGTGCACTTGTTAGTGTATCCATTCAGTCCTGGGCTGCGGGGCATTCAGAAGTGGCTCTGTGGAGACGTCTGCATAGAGGCAGCTGTCAGAACACGCACACTCGATTGTTCACCAAAACATACGCAGACGCGTCCTTAGCCTGTAGATTTGGATGCACAGAGTTCCCTGTGTTCGCAAGAGACAAGGGAATCGCGTCTGTGCGCACAGAAGCAATAGCGGACCGTTTCCCTCGGAGTGAACGCGAAAGAGCCGTCTATATACTCGCAGACACGCGAACGTGCCTCAATGCGGTCACAGAGGCAGCAGCTTTTGCACAGATGCTCCTGGTGATTCTGGCACTTTCCAGGCACACTCCTGAAAGTCGCGCACACTGCTGTTCACTCGCTAAACGACCTCTTGGGAAACACGTCTCCGGTCGACGGACCGCTCAGATTGCTTCTCGTGTAACTGTGAACTGTGTCAGCGCAGGGAATCCGTCTCTGTTGAGCAGATGTCAATCCTGCCTCGCTTTTGCTTTGTTGCCTCTACCAAGATGATTTCCCGTTTCTCTCTTCACTGGAGCAGGCAGACACAGCCAACGCACATCAAGTGTCAAGAGACACGCTCTGCTGAGCTCAACGCTTGTGCAGATGCACATGTGCGACGAAGTCAACACACGTGCTTGTGGAGAGAAAGAAAGGGACTCCCAGGCGTGTGGAGCGACGGGGAGAAAGAGCGGGCGCTGAGGAACACAGTTTCAAACAGACTGTCTCCACACAAACAGGCACCTGTCTGCAGGTATCCTAGATCTTGATTCTTGAACTTGAGGAAACACGCGTCTGAGCAAAACTCCCAAACGCTTCCAGGAAAGACACAGGCTCTCCCACAAGCACACAAGTGTTTGCCCTCAGCTATAGATCAGGGACAAGCCTGTGAAGAGCAACCAAAGAGCTCGTCCGTCTTTCCCTCAATAGATGGGAGTAGGCGCGCTTGCGGATGTGTGCGTGTGTGTGGCCACGCGTTTGCTTAGGCATCAGTGTGTGAAAAGGTAGGTGCTTTTCTCTAGCTGCGTGTGCGTGCACGTGGTGCTGGGTGCACATCCCTGGGTGCTCGTGGAAAGGTTTCTGCATGGTTTTCGCTGAGGAATCGTGTGTGTGCACATGGACAAAGAGAAGGCGCAGCAACCAGGTTCCAGCGCCGAAGAAGGCAAAAGGCGAGGTTTCCGGCGCTATCTCCTTCTCTCCCCAGAGCTAGTCGCGCAAAGCAAGCCGCTAAGCCGGCGACCGGCAAGAGAGCTACAACGAAGCATGCCGAACGGAGAAAATAGCAGCAGCTCATCTGTTCACACCTTGTTTCTGCCATGTGCTTGAACGCCAAGACGTTCGCGCTTCTGTGAGATGAAAGACGTCCTTCTGCATATGTGGTTGCTCACACCGGTGCACTTGTTAGTGTATCCATTCAGTCCTGGGCTGCGGGGCATTCAGAAGTGGCTCTGTGGAGACGTCTGCATAGAGGCAGCTGTCAGAACACGCACACTCGATTGTTCACCAAAACATACGCAGACGCGTCCTTAGCCTGTAGATTTGGATGCACAGAGTTCCCTGTGTTCGCAAGAGACAAGGGAATCGCGTCTGTGCGCACAGAAGCAATAGCGGACCGTTTCCCTCGGAGTGAACGCGAAAGAGCCGTCTATATACTCGCAGACACGCGAACGTGCCTCAATGCGGTCACAGAGGCAGCAGCTTTTGCACAGATGCTCCTGGTGATTCTGGCACTTTCCAGGCACACTCCTGAAAGTCGCGCACACTGCTGTTCACTCGCTAAACGACCTCTTGGGAAACACGTCTCCGGTCGACGGACCGCTCAGATTGCTTCTCGTGTAACTGTGAACTGTGTCAGCGCAGGGAATCCGTCTCTGTTGAGCAGATGTCAATCCTGCCTCGCTTTTGCTTTGTTGCCTCTACCAAGATGATTTCCCGTTTCTCTCTTCACTGGAGCAGGCAGACACAGCCAACGCACATCAAGTGTCAAGAGACACGCTCTGCTGAGCTCAACGCTTGTGCAGATGCACATGTGCGACGAAGTCAACACACGTGCTTGTGGAGAGAAAGAAAGGGACTCCCAGGCGTGTGGAGCGACGGGGAGAAAGAGCGGGCGCTGAGGAACACAGTTTCAAACAGACTGTCTCCACACAAACAGGCACCTGTCTGCAGGTATCCTAGATCTTGATTCTTGAACTTGAGGAAACACGCGTCTGAGCAAAACTCCCAAACGCTTCCAGGAAAGACACAGGCTCTCCCACAAGCACACAAGTGTTTGCCCTCAGCTATAGATCAGGGACAAGCCTGTGAAGAGCAACCAAAGAGCTCGTCCGTCTTTCCCTCAATAGATGGGAGTAGGCGCGCTTGCGGATGTGTGCGTGTGTGTGGCCACGCGTTTGCTTAGGCATCAGTGTGTGAAAAGGTAGGTGCTTTTCTCTAGCTGCGTGTGCGTGCACGTGGTGCTGGGTGCACATCCCTGGGTGCTCGTGGAAAGGTTTCTGCATGGTTTTCGCTGAGGAATCGTGTGTGTGCACATGGACAAAGAGAAGGCGCAGCAACCAGGTTCCAGCGCCGAAGAAGGCAAAAGGCGAGGTTTCCGGCGCTATCTCCTTCTCTCCCCAGAGCTAGTCGCGCAAAGCAAGCCGCTAAGCCGGCGACCGGCAAGAGAGCTACAACGAAGCATGCCGAACGGAGAAAATAGCAGCAGCTCATCTGTTCACACCTTGTTTCTGCCATGTGCTTGAACGCCAAGACGTTCGCGCTTCTGTGAGATGAAAGACGTCCTTCTGCATATGTGGTTGCTCACACCGGTGCACTTGTTAGTGTATCCATTCAGTCCTGGGCTGCGGGGCATTCAGAAGTGGCTCTGTGGAGACGTCTGCATAGAGGCAGCTGTCAGAACACGCACACTCGATTGTTCACCAAAACATACGCAGACGCGTCCTTAGCCTGTAGATTTGGATGCACAGAGTTCCCTGTGTTCGCAAGAGACAAGGGAATCGCGTCTGTGCGCACAGAAGCAATAGCGGACCGTTTCCCTCGGAGTGAACGCGAAAGAGCCGTCTATATACTCGCAGACACGCGAACGTGCCTCAATGCGGTCACAGAGGCAGCAGCTTTTGCACAGATGCTCCTGGTGATTCTGGCACTTTCCAGGCACACTCCTGAAAGTCGCGCACACTGCTGTTCACTCGCTAAACGACCTCTTGGGAAACACGTCTCCGGTCGACGGACCGCTCAGATTGCTTCTCGTGTAACTGTGAACTGTGTCAGCGCAGGGAATCCGTCTCTGTTGAGCAGATGTCAATCCTGCCTCGCTTTTGCTTTGTTGCCTCTACCAAGATGATTTCCCGTTTCTCTCTTCACTGGAGCAGGCAGACACAGCCAACGCACATCAAGTGTCAAGAGACACGCTCTGCTGAGCTCAACGCTTGTGCAGATGCACATGTGCGACGAAGTCAACACACGTGCTTGTGGAGAGAAAGAAAGGGACTCCCAGGCGTGTGGAGCGACGGGGAGAAAGAGCGGGCGCTGAGGAACACAGTTTCAAACAGACTGTCTCCACACAAACAGGCACCTGTCTGCAGGTATCCTAGATCTTGATTCTTGAACTTGAGGAAACACGCGTCTGAGCAAAACTCCCAAACGCTTCCAGGAAAGACACAGGCTCTCCCACAAGCACACAAGTGTTTGCCCTCAGCTATAGATCAGGGACAAGCCTGTGAAGAGCAACCAAAGAGCTCGTCCGTCTTTCCCTCAATAGATGGGAGTAGGCGCGCTTGCGGATGTGTGCGTGTGTGTGGCCACGCGTTTGCTTAGGCATCAGTGTGTGAAAAGGTAGGTGCTTTTCTCTAGCTGCGTGTGCGTGCACGTGGTGCTGGGTGCACATCCCTGGGTGCTCGTGGAAAGGTTTCTGCATGGTTTTCGCTGAGGAATCGTGTGTGTGCACATGGACAAAGAGAAGGCGCAGCAACCAGGTTCCAGCGCCGAAGAAGGCAAAAGGCGAGGTTTCCGGCGCTATCTCCTTCTCTCCCCAGAGCTAGTCGCGCAAAGCAAGCCGCTAAGCCGGCGACCGGCAAGAGAGCTACAACGAAGCATGCCGAACGGAGAAAATAGCAGCAGCTCATCTGTTCACACCTTGTTTCTGCCATGTGCTTGAACGCCAAGACGTTCGCGCTTCTGTGAGATGAAAGACGTCCTTCTGCATATGTGGTTGCTCACACCGGTGCACTTGTTAGTGTATCCATTCAGTCCTGGGCTGCGGGGCATTCAGAAGTGGCTCTGTGGAGACGTCTGCATAGAGGCAGCTGTCAGAACACGCACACTCGATTGTTCACCAAAACATATGCAGACGCGTCCTTAGCCTGTAGATTTGGATGCACAGAGTTCCCTGTGTTCGCAAGAGACAAGGGAATCGCGTCTGTGCGCACAGAAGCAATAGCGGACCGTTTCCCTCGGAGTGAACGCGAAAGAGCCGTCTATATACTCGCAGACACGCGAACGTGCCTCAATGCGGTCACAGAGGCAGCAGCTTTTGCACAGATGCTCCTGGTGATTCTGGCACTTTCCAGGCACACTCCTGAAAGTCGCGCACACTGCTGTTCACTCGCTAAACGACCTCTTGGGAAACACGTCTCCGGTCGACGGACCGCTCAGATTGCTTCTCGTGTAACTGTGAACTGTGTCAGCGCAGGGAATCCGTCTCTGTTGAGCAGATGTCAATCCTGCCTCGCTTTTGCTTTGTTGCCTCTACCAAGATGATTTCCCGTTTCTCTCTTCACTGGAGCAGGCAGACACAGCCAACGCACATCAAGTGTCAAGAGACACGCTCTGCTGAGCTCAACGCTTGTGCAGATGCACATGTGCGACGAAGTCAACACACGTGCTTGTGGAGAGAAAGAAAGGGACTCCCAGGCGTGTGGAGCGACGGGGAGAAAGAGCGGGCGCTGAGGAACACAGTTTCAAACAGACTGTCTCCACACAAACAGGCACCTGTCTGCAGGTATCCTAGATCTTGATTCTTGAACTTGAGGAAACACGCGTCTGAGCAAAACTCCCAAACGCTTCCAGGAAAGACACAGGCTCTCCCACAAGCACACAAGTGTTTGCCCTCAGCTATAGATCAGGGACAAGCCTGTGAAGAGCAACCAAAGAGCTCGTCCGTCTTTCCCTCAATAGATGGGAGTAGGCGCGCTTGCGGATGTGTGCGTGTGTGTGGCCACGCGTTTGCTTAGGCATCAGTGTGTGAAAAGGTAGGTGCTTTTCTCTAGCTGCGTGTGCGTGCACGTGGTGCTGGGTGCACATCCCTGGGTGCTCGTGGAAAGGTTTCTGCATGGTTTTCGCTGAGGAATCGTGTGTGTGCACATGGACAAAGAGAAGGCGCAGCAACCAGGTTCCAGCGCCGAAGAAGGCAAAAGGCGAGGTTTCCGGCGCTATCTCCTTCTCTCCCCAGAGCTAGTCGCGCAAAGCAAGCCGCTAAGCCGGCGACCGGCAAGAGAGCTACAACGAAGCATGCCGAACGGAGAAAATAGCAGCAGCTCATCTGTTCACACCTTGTTTCTGCCATGTGCTTGAACGCCAAGACGTTCGCGCTTCTGTGAGATGAAAGACGTCCTTCTGCATATGTGGTTGCTCACACCGGTGCACTTGTTAGTGTATCCATTCAGTCCTGGGCTGCGGGGCATTCAGAAGTGGCTCTGTGGAGACGTCTGCATAGAGGCAGCTGTCAGAACACGCACACTCGATTGTTCACCAAAACATACGCAGACGCGTCCTTAGCCTGTAGATTTGGATGCACAGAGTTCCCTGTGTTCGCAAGAGACAAGGGAATCGCGTCTGTGCGCACAGAAGCAATAGCGGACCGTTTCCCTCGGAGTGAACGCGAAAGAGCCGTCTATATACTCGCAGACACGCGAACGTGCCTCAATGCGGTCACAGAGGCAGCAGCTTTTGCACAGATGCTCCTGGTGATTCTGGCACTTTCCAGGCACACTCCTGAAAGTCGCGCACACTGCTGTTCACTCGCTAAACGACCTCTTGGGAAACACGTCTCCGGTCGACGGACCGCTCAGATTGCTTCTCGTGTAACTGTGAACTGTGTCAGCGCAGGGAATCCGTCTCTGTTGAGCAGATGTCAATCCTGCCTCGCTTTTGCTTTGTTGCCTCTACCAAGATGATTTCCCGTTTCTCTCTTCACTGGAGCAGGCAGACACAGCCAACGCACATCAAGTGTCAAGAGACACGCTCTGCTGAGCTCAACACTTGTGCAGATGCACATGTGCGACGAAGTCAACACACGTGCTTGTGGAGAGAAAGAAAGGGACTCCCAGGCGTGTGGAGCGACGGGGAGAAAGAGCGGGCGCTGAGGAACACAGTTTCAAACAGACTGTCTCCACACAAACAGGCACCTGTCTGCAGGTATCCTAGATCTTGATTCTTGAACTTGAGGAAACACGCGTCTGAGCAAAACTCCCAAACGCTTCCAGGAAAGACACAGGCTCTCCCACAAGCACACAAGTGTTTGCCCTCAGCTATAGATCAGGGACAAGCCTGTGAAGAGCAACCAAAGAGCTCGTCCGTCTTTCTCTCAATAGATGGGAGTAGGCGCGCTTGCGGATGTGTGCGTGTGTGTGGCCACGCGTTTGCTTAGGCATCAGTGTGTGAAAAGGTAGGTGCTTTTCTCTAGCTGCGTGTGCGTGCACGTGGTGCTGGGTGCACATCCCTGGGTGCTCGTGGAAAGGTTTCTGCATGGTTTTCGCTGAGGAATCGTGTGTGTGCACATGGACAAAGAGAAGGCGCAGCAACCAGGTTCCAGCGCCGAAGAAGGCAAAAGGCGAGGTTTCCGGCGCTATCTCCTTCTCTCCCCAGAGCTAGTCGCGCAAAGCAAGCCGCTAAGCCGGCGACCGGCAAGAGAGCTACAACGAAGCATGCCGAACGGAGAAAATAGCAGCAGCTCATCTGTTCACACCTTGTTTCTGCCATGTGCTTGAACGCCAAGACGTTCGCGCTTCTGTGAGATGAAAGACGTCCTTCTGCATATGTGGTTGCTCACACCGGTGCACTTGTTAGTGTATCCATTCAGTCCTGGGCTGCGGGGCATTCAGAAGTGGCTCTGTGGAGACGTCTGCATAGAGGCAGCTGTCAGAACACGCACACTCGATTGTTCACCAAAACATACGCAGACGCGTCCTTAGCCTGTAGATTTGGATGCACAGAGTTCCCTGTGTTCGCAAGAGACAAGGGAATCGCGTCTGTGCGCACAGAAGCAATAGCGGACCGTTTCCCTCGGAGTGAACGCGAAAGAGCCGTCTATATACTCGCAGACACGCGAACGTGCCTCAATGCGGTCACAGAGGCAGCAGCTTTTGCACAGATGCTCCTGGTGATTCTGGCACTTTCCAGGCACACTCCTGAAAGTCGCGCACACTGCTGTTCACTCGCTAAACGACCTCTTGGGAAACACGTCTCCGGTCGACGGACCGCTCAGATTGCTTCTCGTGTAACTGTGAACTGTGTCAGCGCAGGGAATCCGTCTCTGTTGAGCAGATGTCAATCCTGCCTCGCTTTTGCTTTGTTGCCTCTACCAAGATGATTTCCCGTTTCTCTCTTCACTGGAGCAGGCAGACACAGCCAACGCACATCAAGTGTCAAGAGACACGCTCTGCTGAGCTCAACGCTTGTGCAGATGCACATGTGCGACGAAGTCAACACACGTGCTTGTGGAGAGAAAGAAAGGGACTCCCAGGCGTGTGGAGCGACGGGGAGAAAGAGCGGGCGCTGAGGAACACAGTTTCAAACAGACTGTCTCCACACAAACAGGCACCTGTCTGCAGGTATCCTAGATCTTGATTCTTGAACTTGAGGAAACACGCGTCTGAGCAAAACTCCCAAACGCTTCCAGGAAAGACACAGGCTCTCCCACAAGCACACAAGTGTTTGCCCTCAGCTATAGATCAGGGACAAGCCTGTGAAGAGCAACCAAAGAGCTCGTCCGTCTTTCCCTCAATAGATGGGAGTAGGCGCGCTTGCGGATGTGTGCGTGTGTGTGGCCACGCGTTTGCTTAGGCATCAGTGTGTGAAAAGGTAGGTGCTTTTCTCTAGCTGCGTGTGCGTGCACGTGGTGCTGGGTGCACATCCCTGGGTGCTCGTGGAAAGGTTTCTGCATGGTTTTCGCTGAGGAATCGTGTGTGTGCACATGGACAAAGAGAAGGCGCAGCAACCAGGTTCCAGCGCCGAAGAAGGCAAAAGGCGAGGTTTCCGGCGCTATCTCCTTCTCTCCCCAGAGCTAGTCGCGCAAAGCAAGCCGCTAAGCCGGCGACCGGCAAGAGAGCTACAACGAAGCATGCCGAACGGAGAAAATAGCAGCAGCTCATCTGTTCACACCTTGTTTCTGCCATGTGCTTGAACGCCAAGACGTTCGCGCTTCTGTGAGATGAAAGACGTCCTTCTGCATATGTGGTTGCTCACACCGGTGCACTTGTTAGTGTATCCATTCAGTCCTGGGCTGCGGGGCATTCAGAAGTGGCTCTGTGGAGACGTCTGCATAGAGGCAGCTGTCAGAACACGCACACTCGATTGTTCACCAAAACATATGCAGACGCGTCCTTAGCCTGTAGATTTGGATGCACAGAGTTCCCTGTGTTCGCAAGAGACAAGGGAATCGCGTCTGTGCGCACAGAAGCAATAGCGGACCGTTTCCCTCGGAGTGAACGCGAAAGAGCCGTCTATATACTCGCAGACACGCGAACGTGCCTCAATGCGGTCACAGAGGCAGCAGCTTTTGCACAGATGCTCCTGGTGATTCTGGCACTTTCCAGGCACACTCCTGAAAGTCGCGCACACTGCTGTTCACTCGCTAAACGACCTCTTGGGAAACACGTCTCCGGTCGACGGACCGCTCAGATTGCTTCTCGTGTAACTGTGAACTGTGTCAGCGCAGGGAATCCGTCTCTGTTGAGCAGATGTCAATCCTGCCTCGCTTTTGCTTTGTTGCCTCTACCAAGATGATTTCCCGTTTCTCTCTTCACTGGAGCAGGCAGACACAGCCAACGCACATCAAGTGTCAAGAGACACGCTCTGCTGAGCTCAACGCTTGTGCAGATGCACATGTGCGACGAAGTCAACACACGTGCTTGTGGAGAGAAAGAAAGGGACTCCCAGGCGTGTGGAGCGACGGGGAGAAAGAGCGGGCGCTGAGGAACACAGTTTCAAACAGACTGTCTCCACACAAACAGGCACCTGTCTGCAGGTATCCTAGATCTTGATTCTTGAACTTGAGGAAACACGCGTCTGAGCAAAACTCCCAAACGCTTCCAGGAAAGACACAGGCTCTCCCACAAGCACACAAGTGTTTGCCCTCAGCTATAGATCAGGGACAAGCCTGTGAAGAGATGCCCTGCTATTCTTTCGCCTTATGGCATCATGTGTTTCGTTCCTCTTGGAGATCGATTGTTAAACGTCTTTCCTCGGGCGACTGTGAAGCATTTGCCAGCGGAGGAGAAGTAGCACGGAGCAGCATTCAGTACTGCCTACGAATGTCTTTGCTACCCTACTAGCGGAGCTCCAAGAACAGGCACACATCTTCAGGTACCTTCCAAATGTGGATTCCCCTGCAGCCCCGTAGGCGGGCGTGCAGTACGCCAACCGTCAACGGACGTTTTTCCCCTCAAGCCTGTCAGGACGTTGCTCGTCCGTCTTTCCCTCAAGAGATGGGAGTAGGCGCGCTTGCGGATGTGTGCGTGTGTGTGGCCACGCGTTTGCTTAGGCATCAGTGTGTGAAAAGGTAGGTGCTTTTCTCTAGCTGCGTGTGCGTGCACGTGGTGCTGGGTGCACATCCCTGGGTGCTCGTGGAAAGGTTTCTGCATGGTTTTCGCTGAGGAATCGTGTGTGTGCACATGGACAAAGAGAAGGCGCAGCAACCAGGTTCCAGCGCCGAAGAAGGCAAAAGGCGAGGTTTCCGGCGCTATCTCCTTCTCTCCCCAGAGCTAGTCGCGCAAAGCAAGCCGCTAAGCCGGCGACCGGCAAGAGAGCTACAACGAAGCATGCCGAACGGAGAAAATAGCAGCAGCTCATCTGTTCACACCTTGTTTCTGCCATGTGCTTGAACGCCAAGACGTTCGCGCTTCTGTGAGATGAAAGACGTCCTTCTGCATATGTGGTTGCTCACACCGGTGCACTTGTTAGTGTATCCATTCAGTCCTGGGCTGCGGGGCATTCAGAAGTGGCTCTGTGGAGACGTCTGCATAGAGGCAGCTGTCAGAACACGCACACTCGATTGTTCACCAAAACATATGCAGACGCGTCCTTAGCCTGTAGATTTGGATGCACAGAGTTCCCTGTGTTCGCAAGAGACAAGGGAATCGCGTCTGTGCGCACAGAAGCAATAGCGGACCGTTTCCCTCGGAGTGAACGCGAAAGAGCCGTCTATATACTCGCAGACACGCGAACGTGCCTCAATGCGGTCACAGAGGCAGCAGCTTTTGCACAGATGCTCCTGGTGATTCTGGCACTTTCCAGGCACACTCCTGAAAGTCGCGCACACTGCTGTTCACTCGCTAAACGACCTCTTGGGAAACACGTCTCCGGTCGACGGACCGCTCAGATTGCTTCTCGTGTAACTGTGAACTGTGTCAGCGCAGGGAATCCGTCTCTGTTGAGCAGATGTCAATCCTGCCTCGCTTTTGCTTTGTTGCCTCTACCAAGATGATTTCCCGTTTCTCTCTTCACTGGAGCAGGCAGACACAGCCAACGCACATCAAGTGTCAAGAGACACGCTCTGCTGAGCTCAACGCTTGTGCAGATGCACATGTGCGACGAAGTCAACACACGTGCTTGTGGAGAGAAAGAAAGGGACTCCCAGGCGTGTGGAGCGACGGGGAGAAAGAGCGGGCGCTGAGGAACACAGTTTCAAACAGACTGTCTCCACACAAACAGGCACCTGTCTGCAGGTATCCTAGATCTTGATTCTTGAACTTGAGGAAACACGCGTCTGAGCAAAACTCCCAAACGCTTCCAGGAAAGACACAGGCTCTCCCACAAGCACACAAGTGTTTGCCCTCAGCTATAGATCAGGGACAAGCCTGTGAAGAGCAACCAAAGAGCTCGTCCGTCTTTCCCTCAATAGATGGGAGTAGGCGCGCTTGCGGATGTGTGCGTGTGTGTGGCCACGCGTTTGCTTAGGCATCAGTGTGTGAAAAGGTAGGTGCTTTTCTCTAGCTGCGTGTGCGTGCACGTGGTGCTGGGTGCACATCCCTGGGTGCTCGTGGAAAGGTTTCTGCATGGTTTTCGCTGAGGAATCGTGTGTGTGCACATGGACAAAGAGAAGGCGCAGCAACCAGGTTCCAGCGCCGAAGAAGGCAAAAGGCGAGGTTTCCGGCGCTATCTCCTTCTCTCCCCAGAGCTAGTCGCGCAAAGCAAGCCGCTAAGCCGGCGACCGGCAAGAGAGCTACAACGAAGCATGCCGAACGGAGAAAATAGCAGCAGCTCATCTGTTCACACCTTGTTTCTGCCATGTGCTTGAACGCCAAGACGTTCGCGCTTCTGTGAGATGAAAGACGTCCTTCTGCATATGTGGTTGCTCACACCGGTGCACTTGTTAGTGTATCCATTCAGTCCTGGGCTGCGGGGCATTCAGAAGTGGCTCTGTGGAGACGTCTGCATAGAGGCAGCTGTCAGAACACGCACACTCGATTGTTCACCAAAACATATGCAGACGCGTCCTTAGCCTGTAGATTTGGATGCACAGAGTTCCCTGTGTTCGCAAGAGACAAGGGAATCGCGTCTGTGCGCACAGAAGCAATAGCGGACCGTTTCCCTCGGAGTGAACGCGAAAGAGCCGTCTATATACTCGCAGACACGCGAACGTGCCTCAATGCGGTCACAGAGGCAGCAGCTTTTGCACAGATGCTCCTGGTGATTCTGGCACTTTCCAGGCACACTCCTGAAAGTCGCGCACACTGCTGTTCACTCGCTAAACGACCTCTTGGGAAACACGTCTCCGGTCGACGGACCGCTCAGATTGCTTCTCGTGTAACTGTGAACTGTGTCAGCGCAGGGAATCCGTCTCTGTTGAGCAGATGTCAATCCTGCCTCGCTTTTGCTTTGTTGCCTCTACCAAGATGATTTCCCGTTTCTCTCTTCACTGGAGCAGGCAGACACAGCCAACGCACATCAAGTGTCAAGAGACACGCTCTGCTGAGCTCAACGCTTGTGCAGATGCACATGTGCGACGAAGTCAACACACGTGCTTGTGGAGAGAAAGAAAGGGACTCCCAGGCGTGTGGAGCGACGGGGAGAAAGAGCGGGCGCTGAGGAACACAGTTTCAAACAGACTGTCTCCACACAAACAGGCACCTGTCTGCAGGTATCCTAGATCTTGATTCTTGAACTTGAGGAAACACGCGTCTGAGCAAAACTCCCAAACGCTTCCAGGAAAGACACAGGCTCTCCCACAAGCACACAAGTGTTTGCCCTCAGCTATAGATCAGGGACAAGCCTGTGAAGAGCAACCAAAGAGCTCGTCCGTCTTTCCCTCAATAGATGGGAGTAGGCGCGCTTGCGGATGTGTGCGTGTGTGTGGCCACGCGTTTGCTTAGGCATCAGTGTGTGAAAAGGTAGGTGCTTTTCTCTAGCTGCGTGTGCGTGCACGTGGTGCTGGGTGCACATCCCTGGGTGCTCGTGGAAAGGTTTCTGCATGGTTTTCGCTGAGGAATCGTGTGTGTGCACATGGACAAAGAGAAGGCGCAGCAACCAGGTTCCAGCGCCGAAGAAGGCAAAAGGCGAGGTTTCCGGCGCTATCTCCTTCTCTCCCCAGAGCTAGTCGCGCAAAGCAAGCCGCTAAGCCGGCGACCGGCAAGAGAGCTACAACGAAGCATGCCGAACGGAGAAAATAGCAGCAGCTCATCTGTTCACACCTTGTTTCTGCCATGTGCTTGAACGCCAAGACGTTCGCGCTTCTGTGAGATGAAAGACGTCCTTCTGCATATGTGGTTGCTCACACCGGTGCACTTGTTAGTGTATCCATTCAGTCCTGGGCTGCGGGGCATTCAGAAGTGGCTCTGTGGAGACGTCTGCATAGAGGCAGCTGTCAGAACACGCACACTCGATTGTTCACCAAAACATATGCAGACGCGTCCTTAGCCTGTAGATTTGGATGCACAGAGTTCCCTGTGTTCGCAAGAGACAAGGGAATCGCGTCTGTGCGCACAGAAGCAATAGCGGACCGTTTCCCTCGGAGTGAACGCGAAAGAGCCGTCTATATACTCGCAGACACGCGAACGTGCCTCAATGCGGTCACAGAGGCAGCAGCTTTTGCACAGATGCTCCTGGTGATTCTGGCACTTTCCAGGCACACTCCTGAAAGTCGCGCACACTGCTGTTCACTCGCTAAACGACCTCTTGGGAAACACGTCTCCGGTCGACGGACCGCTCAGATTGCTTCTCGTGTAACTGTGAACTGTGTCAGCGCAGGGAATCCGTCTCTGTTGAGCAGATGTCAATCCTGCCTCGCTTTTGCTTTGTTGCCTCTACCAAGATGATTTCCCGTTTCTCTCTTCACTGGAGCAGGCAGACACAGCCAACGCACATCAAGTGTCAAGAGACACGCTCTGCTGAGCTCAACGCTTGTGCAGATGCACATGTGCGACGAAGTCAACACACGTGCTTGTGGAGAGAAAGAAAGGGACTCCCAGGCGTGTGGAGCGACGGGGAGAAAGAGCGGGCGCTGAGGAACACAGTTTCAAACAGACTGTCTCCACACAAACAGGCACCTGTCTGCAGGTATCCTAGATCTTGATTCTTGAACTTGAGGAAACACGCGTCTGAGCAAAACTCCCAAACGCTTCCAGGAAAGACACAGGCTCTCCCACAAGCACACAAGTGTTTGCCCTCAGCTATAGATCAGGGACAAGCCTGTGAAGAGCAACCAAAGAGCTCGTCCGTCTTTCCCTCAATAGATGGGAGTAGGCGCGCTTGCGGATGTGTGCGTGTGTGTGGCCACGCGTTTGCTTAGGCATCAGTGTGTGAAAAGGTAGGTGCTTTTCTCTAGCTGCGTGTGCGTGCACGTGGTGCTGGGTGCACATCCCTGGGTGCTCGTGGAAAGGTTTCTGCATGGTTTTCGCTGAGGAATCGTGTGTGTGCACATGGACAAAGAGAAGGCGCAGCAACCAGGTTCCAGCGCCGAAGAAGGCAAAAGGCGAGGTTTCCGGCGCTATCTCCTTCTCTCCCCAGAGCTAGTCGCGCAAAGCAAGCCGCTAAGCCGGCGACCGGCAAGAGAGCTACAACGAAGCATGCCGAACGGAGAAAATAGCAGCAGCTCATCTGTTCACACCTTGTTTCTGCCATGTGCTTGAACGCCAAGACGTTCGCGCTTCTGTGAGATGAAAGACGTCCTTCTGCATATGTGGTTGCTCACACCGGTGCACTTGTTAGTGTATCCATTCAGTCCTGGGCTGCGGGGCATTCAGAAGTGGCTCTGTGGAGACGTCTGCATAGAGGCAGCTGTCAGAACACGCACACTCGATTGTTCACCAAAACATATGCAGACGCGTCCTTAGCCTGTAGATTTGGATGCACAGAGTTCCCTGTGTTCGCAAGAGACAAGGGAATCGCGTCTGTGCGCACAGAAGCAATAGCGGACCGTTTCCCTCGGAGTGAACGCGAAAGAGCCGTCTATATACTCGCAGACACGCGAACGTGCCTCAATGCGGTCACAGAGGCAGCAGCTTTTGCACAGATGCTCCTGGTGATTCTGGCACTTTCCAGGCACACTCCTGAAAGTCGCGCACACTGCTGTTCACTCGCTAAACGACCTCTTGGGAAACACGTCTCCGGTCGACGGACCGCTCAGATTGCTTCTCGTGTAACTGTGAACTGTGTCAGCGCAGGGAATCCGTCTCTGTTGAGCAGATGTCAATCCTGCCTCGCTTTTGCTTTGTTGCCTCTACCAAGATGATTTCCCGTTTCTCTCTTCACTGGAGCAGGCAGACACAGCCAACGCACATCAAGTGTCAAGAGACACGCTCTGCTGAGCTCAACGCTTGTGCAGATGCACATGTGCGACGAAGTCAACACACGTGCTTGTGGAGAGAAAGAAAGGGACTCCCAGGCGTGTGGAGCGACGGGGAGAAAGAGCGGGCGCTGAGGAACACAGTTTCAAACAGACTGTCTCCACACAAACAGGCACCTGTCTGCAGGTATCCTAGATCTTGATTCTTGAACTTGAGGAAACACGCGTCTGAGCAAAACTCCCAAACGCTTCCAGGAAAGACACAGGCTCTCCCACAAGCACACAAGTGTTTGCCCTCAGCTATAGATCAGGGACAAGCCTGTGAAGAGCAACCAAAGAGCTCGTCCGTCTTTCCCTCAATAGATGGGAGTAGGCGCGCTTGCGGATGTGTGCGTGTGTGTGGCCACGCGTTTGCTTAGGCATCAGTGTGTGAAAAGGTAGGTGCTTTTCTCTAGCTGCGTGTGCGTGCACGTGGTGCTGGGTGCACATCCCTGGGTGCTCGTGGAAAGGTTTCTGCATGGTTTTCGCTGAGGAATCGTGTGTGTGCACATGGACAAAGAGAAGGCGCAGCAACCAGGTTCCAGCGCCGAAGAAGGCAAAAGGCGAGGTTTCCGGCGCTATCTCCTTCTCTCCCCAGAGCTAGTCGCGCAAAGCAAGCCGCTAAGCCGGCGACCGGCAAGAGAGCTACAACGAAGCATGCCGAACGGAGAAAATAGCAGCAGCTCATCTGTTCACACCTTGTTTCTGCCATGTGCTTGAACGCCAAGACGTTCGCGCTTCTGTGAGATGAAAGACGTCCTTCTGCATATGTGGTTGCTCACACCGGTGCACTTGTTAGTGTATCCATTCAGTCCTGGGCTGCGGGGCATTCAGAAGTGGCTCTGTGGAGACGTCTGCATAGAGGCAGCTGTCAGAACACGCACACTCGATTGTTCACCAAAACATATGCAGACGCGTCCTTAGCCTGTAGATTTGGATGCACAGAGTTCCCTGTGTTCGCAAGAGACAAGGGAATCGCGTCTGTGCGCACAGAAGCAATAGCGGACCGTTTCCCTCGGAGTGAACGCGAAAGAGCCGTCTATATACTCGCAGACACGCGAACGTGCCTCAATGCGGTCACAGAGGCAGCAGCTTTTGCACAGATGCTCCTGGTGATTCTGGCACTTTCCAGGCACACTCCTGAAAGTCGCGCACACTGCTGTTCACTCGCTAAACGACCTCTTGGGAAACACGTCTCCGGTCGACGGACCGCTCAGATTGCTTCTCGTGTAACTGTGAACTGTGTCAGCGCAGGGAATCCGTCTCTGTTGAGCAGATGTCAATCCTGCCTCGCTTTTGCTTTGTTGCCTCTACCAAGATGATTTCCCGTTTCTCTCTTCACTGGAGCAGGCAGACACAGCCAACGCACATCAAGTGTCAAGAGACACGCTCTGCTGAGCTCAACGCTTGTGCAGATGCACATGTGCGACGAAGTCAACACACGTGCTTGTGGAGAGAAAGAAAGGGACTCCCAGGCGTGTGGAGCGACGGGGAGAAAGAGCGGGCGCTGAGGAACACAGTTTCAAACAGACTGTCTCCACACAAACAGGCACCTGTCTGCAGGTATCCTAGATCTTGATTCTTGAACTTGAGGAAACACGCGTCTGAGCAAAACTCCCAAACGCTTCCAGGAAAGACACAGGCTCTCCCACAAGCACACAAGTGTTTGCCCTCAGCTATAGATCAGGGACAAGCCTGTGAAGAGCAACCAAAGAGCTCGTCCGTCTTTCCCTCAATAGATGGGAGTAGGCGCGCTTGCGGATGTGTGCGTGTGTGTGGCCACGCGTTTGCTTAGGCATCAGTGTGTGAAAAGGTAGGTGCTTTTCTCTAGCTGCGTGTGCGTGCACGTGGTGCTGGGTGCACATCCCTGGGTGCTCGTGGAAAGGTTTCTGCATGGTTTTCGCTGAGGAATCGTGTGTGTGCACATGGACAAAGAGAAGGCGCAGCAACCAGGTTCCAGCGCCGAAGAAGGCAAAAGGCGAGGTTTCCGGCGCTATCTCCTTCTCTCCCCAGAGCTAGTCGCGCAAAGCAAGCCGCTAAGCCGGCGACCGGCAAGAGAGCTACAACGAAGCATGCCGAACGGAGAAAATAGCAGCAGCTCATCTGTTCACACCTTGTTTCTGCCATGTGCTTGAACGCCAAGACGTTCGCGCTTCTGTGAGATGAAAGACGTCCTTCTGCATATGTGGTTGCTCACACCGGTGCACTTGTTAGTGTATCCATTCAGTCCTGGGCTGCGGGGCATTCAGAAGTGGCTCTGTGGAGACGTCTGCATAGAGGCAGCTGTCAGAACACGCACACTCGATTGTTCACCAAAACATATGCAGACGCGTCCTTAGCCTGTAGATTTGGATGCACAGAGTTCCCTGTGTTCGCAAGAGACAAGGGAATTGCGTCTGTGCGCACAGAAGCAATAGCGGACCGTTTCCCTCGGAGTGAACGCGAAAGAGCCGTCTATATACTCGCAGACACGCGAACGTGCCTCAATGCGGTCACAGAGGCAGCAGCTTTTGCACAGATGCTCCTGGTGATTCTGGCACTTTCCAGGCACACTCCTGAAAGTCGCGCACACTGCTGTTCACTCGCTAAACGACCTCTTGGGAAACACGTCTCCGGTCGACGGACCGCTCAGATTGCTTCTCGTGTAACTGTGAACTGTGTCAGCGCAGGGAATCCGTCTCTGTTGAGCAGATGTCAATCCTGCCTCGCTTTTGCTTTGTTGCCTCTACCAAGATGATTTCCCGTTTCTCTCTTCACTGGAGCAGGCAGACACAGCCAACGCACATCAAGTGTCAAGAGACACGCTCTGCTGAGCTCAACGCTTGTGCAGATGCACATGTGCGACGAAGTCAACACACGTGCTTGTGGAGAGAAAGAAAGGGACTCCCAGGCGTGTGGAGCGACGGGGAGAAAGAGCGGGCGCTGAGGAACACAGTTTCAAACAGACTGTCTCCACACAAACAGGCACCTGTCTGCAGGTATCCTAGATCTTGATTCTTGAACTTGAGGAAACACGCGTCTGAGCAAAACTCCCAAACGCTTCCAGGAAAGACACAGGCTCTCCCACAAGCACACAAGTGTTTGCCCTCAGCTATAGATCAGGGACAAGCCTGTGAAGAGCAACCAAAGAGCTCGTCCGTCTTTCCCTCAATAGATGGGAGTAGGCGCGCTTGCGGATGTGTGCGTGTGTGTGGCCACGCGTTTGCTTAGGCATCAGTGTGTGAAAAGGTAGGTGCTTTTCTCTAGCTGCGTGTGCGTGCACGTGGTGCTGGGTGCACATCCCTGGGTGCTCGTGGAAAGGTTTCTGCATGGTTTTCGCTGAGGAATCGTGTGTGTGCACATGGACAAAGAGAAGGCGCAGCAACCAGGTTCCAGCGCCGAAGAAGGCAAAAGGCGAGGTTTCCGGCGCTATCTCCTTCTCTCCCCAGAGCTAGTCGCGCAAAGCAAGCCGCTAAGCCGGCGACCGGCAAGAGAGCTACAACGAAGCATGCCGAACGGAGAAAATAGCAGCAGCTCATCTGTTCACACCTTGTTTCTGCCATGTGCTTGAACGCCAAGACGTTCGCGCTTCTGTGAGATGAAAGACGTCCTTCTGCATATGTGGTTGCTCACACCGGTGCACTTGTTAGTGTATCCATTCAGTCCTGGGCTGCGGGGCATTCAGAAGTGGCTCTGTGGAGACGTCTGCATAGAGGCAGCTGTCAGAACACGCACACTCGATTGTTCACCAAAACATACGCAGACGCGTCCTTAGCCTGTAGATTTGGATGCACAGAGTTCCCTGTGTTCGCAAGAGACAAGGGAATCGCGTCTGTGCGCACAGAAGCAATAGCGGACCGTTTCCCTCGGAGTGAACGCGAAAGAGCCGTCTATATACTCGCAGACACGCGAACGTGCCTCAATGCGGTCACAGAGGCAGCAGCTTTTGCACAGATGCTCCTGGTGATTCTGGCACTTTCCAGGCACACTCCTGAAAGTCGCGCACACTGCTGTTCACTCGCTAAACGACCTCTTGGGAAACACGTCTCCGGTCGACGGACCGCTCAGATTGCTTCTCGTGTAACTGTGAACTGTGTCAGCGCAGGGAATCCGTCTCTGTTGAGCAGATGTCAATCCTGCCTCGCTTTTGCTTTGTTGCCTCTACCAAGATGATTTCCCGTTTCTCTCTTCACTGGAGCAGGCAGACACAGCCAACGCACATCAAGTGTCAAGAGACACGCTCTGCTGAGCTCAACGCTTGTGCAGATGCACATGTGCGACGAAGTCAACACACGTGCTTGTGGAGAGAAAGAAAGGGACTCCCAGGCGTGTGGAGCGACGGGGAGAAAGAGCGGGCGCTGAGGAACACAGTTTCAAACAGACTGTCTCCACACAAACAGGCACCTGTCTGCAGGTATCCTAGATCTTGATTCTTGAACTTGAGGAAACACGCGTCTGAGCAAAACTCCCAAACGCTTCCAGGAAAGACACAGGCTCTCCCACAAGCACACAAGTGTTTGCCCTCAGCTATAGATCAGGGACAAGCCTGTGAAGAGCAACCAAAGAGCTCGTCCGTCTTTCCCTCAATAGATGGGAGTAGGCGCGCTTGCGGATGTGTGCGTGTGTGTGGCCACGCGTTTGCTTAGGCATCAGTGTGTGAAAAGGTAGGTGCTTTTCTCTAGCTGCGTGTGCGTGCACGTGGTGCTGGGTGCACATCCCTGGGTGCTCGTGGAAAGGTTTCTGCATGGTTTTCGCTGAGGAATCGTGTGTGTGCACATGGACAAAGAGAAGGCGCAGCAACCAGGTTCCAGCGCCGAAGAAGGCAAAAGGCGAGGTTTCCGGCGCTATCTCCTTCTCTCCCCAGAGCTAGTCGCGCAAAGCAAGCCGCTAAGCCGGCGACCGGCAAGAGAGCTACAACGAAGCATGCCGAACGGAGAAAATAGCAGCAGCTCATCTGTTCACACCTTGTTTCTGCCATGTGCTTGAACGCCAAGACGTTCGCGCTTCTGTGAGATGAAAGACGTCCTTCTGCATATGTGGTTGCTCACACCGGTGCACTTGTTAGTGTATCCATTCAGTCCTGGGCTGCGGGGCATTCAGAAGTGGCTCTGTGGAGACGTCTGCATAGAGGCAGCTGTCAGAACACGCACACTCGATTGTTCACCAAAACATACGCAGACGCGTCCTTAGCCTGTAGATTTGGATGCACAGAGTTCCCTGTGTTCGCAAGAGACAAGGGAATCGCGTCTGTGCGCACAGAAGCAATAGCGGACCGTTTCCCTCGGAGTGAACGCGAAAGAGCCGTCTATATACTCGCAGACACGCGAACGTGCCTCAATGCGGTCACAGAGGCAGCAGCTTTTGCACAGATGCTCCTGGTGATTCTGGCACTTTCCAGGCACACTCCTGAAAGTCGCGCACACTGCTGTTCACTCGCTAAACGACCTCTTGGGAAACACGTCTCCGGTCGACGGACCGCTCAGATTGCTTCTCGTGTAACTGTGAACTGTGTCAGCGCAGGGAATCCGTCTCTGTTGAGCAGATGTCAATCCTGCCTCGCTTTTGCTTTGTTGCCTCTACCAAGATGATTTCCCGTTTCTCTCTTCACTGGAGCAGGCAGACACAGCCAACGCACATCAAGTGTCAAGAGACACGCTCTGCTGAGCTCAACGCTTGTGCAGATGCACATGTGCGACGAAGTCAACACACGTGCTTGTGGAGAGAAAGAAAGGGACTCCCAGGCGTGTGGAGCGACGGGGAGAAAGAGCGGGCGCTGAGGAACACAGTTTCAAACAGACTGTCTCCACACAAACAGGCACCTGTCTGCAGGTATCCTAGATCTTGATTCTTGAACTTGAGGAAACACGCGTCTGAGCAAAACTCCCAAACGCTTCCAGGAAAGACACAGGCTCTCCCACAAGCACACAAGTGTTTGCCCTCAGCTATAGATCAGGGACAAGCCTGTGAAGAGCAACCAAAGAGCTCGTCCGTCTTTCCCTCAATAGATGGGAGTAGGCGCGCTTGCGGATGTGTGCGTGTGTGTGGCCACGCGTTTGCTTAGGCATCAGTGTGTGAAAAGGTAGGTGCTTTTCTCTAGCTGCGTGTGCGTGCACGTGGTGCTGGGTGCACATCCCTGGGTGCTCGTGGAAAGGTTTCTGCATGGTTTTCGCTGAGGAATCGTGTGTGTGCACATGGACAAAGAGAAGGCGCAGCAACCAGGTTCCAGCGCCGAAGAAGGCAAAAGGCGAGGTTTCCGGCGCTATCTCCTTCTCTCCCCAGAGCTAGTCGCGCAAAGCAAGCCGCTAAGCCGGCGACCGGCAAGAGAGCTACAACGAAGCATGCCGAACGGAGAAAATAGCAGCAGCTCATCTGTTCACACCTTGTTTCTGCCATGTGCTTGAACGCCAAGACGTTCGCGCTTCTGTGAGATGAAAGACGTCCTTCTGCATATGTGGTTGCTCACACCGGTGCACTTGTTAGTGTATCCATTCAGTCCTGGGCTGCGGGGCATTCAGAAGTGGCTCTGTGGAGACGTCTGCATAGAGGCAGCTGTCAGAACACGCACACTCGATTGTTCACCAAAACATATGCAGACGCGTCCTTAGCCTGTAGATTTGGATGCACAGAGTTCCCTGTGTTCGCAAGAGACAAGGGAATCGCGTCTGTGCGCACAGAAGCAATAGCGGACCGTTTCCCTCGGAGTGAACGCGAAAGAGCCGTCTATATACTCGCAGACACGCGAACGTGCCTCAATGCGGTCACAGAGGCAGCAGCTTTTGCACAGATGCTCCTGGTGATTCTGGCACTTTCCAGGCACACTCCTGAAAGTCGCGCACACTGCTGTTCACTCGCTAAACGACCTCTTGGGAAACACGTCTCCGGTCGACGGACCGCTCAGATTGCTTCTCGTGTAACTGTGAACTGTGTCAGCGCAGGGAATCCGTCTCTGTTGAGCAGATGTCAATCCTGCCTCGCTTTTGCTTTGTTGCCTCTACCAAGATGATTTCCCGTTTCTCTCTTCACTGGAGCAGGCAGACACAGCCAACGCACATCAAGTGTCAAGAGACACGCTCTGCTGAGCTCAACGCTTGTGCAGATGCACATGTGCGACGAAGTCAACACACGTGCTTGTGGAGAGAAAGAAAGGGACTCCCAGGCGTGTGGAGCGACGGGGAGAAAGAGCGGGCGCTGAGGAACACAGTTTCAAACAGACTGTCTCCACACAAACAGGCACCTGTCTGCAGGTATCCTAGATCTTGATTCTTGAACTTGAGGAAACACGCGTCTGAGCAAAACTCCCAAACGCTTCCAGGAAAGACACAGGCTCTCCCACAAGCACACAAGTGTTTGCCCTCAGCTATAGATCAGGGACAAGCCTGTGAAGAGCAACCAAAGAGCTCGTCCGTCTTTCCCTCAATAGATGGGAGTAGGCGCGCTTGCGGATGTGTGCGTGTGTGTGGCCACGCGTTTGCTTAGGCATCAGTGTGTGAAAAGGTAGGTGCTTTTCTCTAGCTGCGTGTGCGTGCACGTGGTGCTGGGTGCACATCCCTGGGTGCTCGTGGAAAGGTTTCTGCATGGTTTTCGCTGAGGAATCGTGTGTGTGCACATGGACAAAGAGAAGGCGCAGCAACCAGGTTCCAGCGCCGAAGAAGGCAAAAGGCGAGGTTTCCGGCGCTATCTCCTTCTCTCCCCAGAGCTAGTCGCGCAAAGCAAGCCGCTAAGCCGGCGACCGGCAAGAGAGCTACAACGAAGCATGCCGAACGGAGAAAATAGCAGCAGCTCATGTGTTCACACCTTGTTTCTGCCATGTGCTTGAACGCCAAGACGTTCGCGCTTCTGTGAGATGAAAGACGTCCTTCTGCATATGTGGTTGCTCACACCGGTGCACTTGTTAGTGTATCCATTCAGTCCTGGGCTGCGGGGCATTCAGAAGTGGCTCTGTGGAGACGTCTGCATAGAGGCAGCTGTCAGAACACGCACACTCGATTGTTCACCAAAACATATGCAGACGCGTCCTTAGCCTGTAGATTTGGATGCACAGAGTTCCCTGTGTTCGCAAGAGACAAGGGAATCGCGTCTGTGCGCACAGAAGCAATAGCGGACCGTTTCCCTCGGAGTGAACGCGAAAGAGCCGTCTATATACTCGCAGACACGCGAACGTGCCTCAATGCGGTCACAGAGGCAGCAGCTTTTGCACAGATGCTCCTGGTGATTCTGGCACTTTCCAGGCACACTCCTGAAAGTCGCGCACACTGCTGTTCACTCGCTAAACGACCTCTTGGGAAACACGTCTCCGGTCGACGGACCGCTCAGATTGCTTCTCGTGTAACTGTGAACTGTGTCAGCGCAGGGAATCCGTCTCTGTTGAGCAGATGTCAATCCTGCCTCGCTTTTGCTTTGTTGCCTCTACCAAGATGATTTCCCGTTTCTCTCTTCACTGGAGCAGGCAGACACAGCCAACGCACATCAAGTGTCAAGAGACACGCTCTGCTGAGCTCAACGCTTGTGCAGATGCACATGTGCGACGAAGTCAACACACGTGCTTGTGGAGAGAAAGAAAGGGACTCCCAGGCGTGTGGAGCGACGGGGAGAAAGAGCGGGCGCTGAGGAACACAGTTTCAAACAGACTGTCTCCACACAAACAGGCACCTGTCTGCAGGTATCCTAGATCTTGATTCTTGAACTTGAGGAAACACGCGTCTGAGCAAAACTCCCAAACGCTTCCAGGAAAGACACAGGCTCTCCCACAAGCACACAAGTGTTTGCCCTCAGCTATAGATCAGGGACAAGCCTGTGAAGAGCAACCAAAGAGCTCGTCCGTCTTTCCCTCAATAGATGGGAGTAGGCGCGCTTGCGGATGTGTGCGTGTGTGTGGCCACGCGTTTGCTTAGGCATCAGTGTGTGAAAAGGTAGGTGCTTTTCTCTAGCTGCGTGTGCGTGCACGTGGTGCTGGGTGCACATCCCTGGGTGCTCGTGGAAAGGTTTCTGCATGGTTTTCGCTGAGGAATCGTGTGTGTGCACATGGACAAAGAGAAGGCGCAGCAACCAGGTTCCAGCGCCGAAGAAGGCAAAAGGCGAGGTTTCCGGCGCTATCTCCTTCTCTCCCCAGAGCTAGTCGCGCAAAGCAAGCCGCTAAGCCGGCGACCGGCAAGAGAGCTACAACGAAGCATGCCGAACGGAGAAAATAGCAGCAGCTCATCTGTTCACACCTTGTTTCTGCCATGTGCTTGAACGCCAAGACGTTCGCGCTTCTGTGAGATGAAAGACGTCCTTCTGCATATGTGGTTGCTCACACCGGTGCACTTGTTAGTGTATCCATTCAGTCCTGGGCTGCGGGGCATTCAGAAGTGGCTCTGTGGAGACGTCTGCATAGAGGCAGCTGTCAGAACACGCACACTCGATTGTTCACCAAAACATATGCAGACGCGTCCTTAGCCTGTAGATTTGGATGCACAGAGTTCCCTGTGTTCGCAAGAGACAAGGGAATCGCGTCTGTGCGCACAGAAGCAATAGCGGACCGTTTCCCTCGGAGTGAACGCGAAAGAGCCGTCTATATACTCGCAGACACGCGAACGTGCCTCAATGCGGTCACAGAGGCAGCAGCTTTTGCACAGATGCTCCTGGTGATTCTGGCACTTTCCAGGCACACTCCTGAAAGTCGCGCACACTGCTGTTCACTCGCTAAACGACCTCTTGGGAAACACGTCTCCGGTCGACGGACCGCTCAGATTGCTTCTCGTCTAACTGTGAACTGTGTCAGCGCAGGGAATCCGTCTCTGTTGAGCAGATGTCAATCCTGCCTCGCTTTTGCTTTGTTGCCTCTACCAAGATGATTTCCCGTTTCTCTCTTCACTGGAGCAGGCAGACACAGCCAACGCACATCAAGTGTCAAGAGACACGCTCTGCTGAGCTCAACGCTTGTGCAGATGCACATGTGCGACGAAGTCAACACACGTGCTTGTGGAGAGAAAGAAAGGGACTCCCAGGCGTGTGGAGCGACGGGGAGAAAGAGCGGGCGCTGAGGAACACAGTTTCAAACAGACTGTCTCCACACAAACAGGCACCTGTCTGCAGGTATCCTAGATCTTGATTCTTGAACTTGAGGAAACACGCGTCTGAGCAAAACTCCCAAACGCTTCCAGGAAAGACACAGGCTCTCCCACAAGCACACAAGTGTTTGCCCTCAGCTATAGATCAGGGACAAGCCTGTGAAGAGCAACCAAAGAGCTCGTCCGTCTTTCCCTCAATAGATGGGAGTAGGCGCGCTTGCGGATGTGTGCGTGTGTGTGGCCACGCGTTTGCTTAGGCATCAGTGTGTGAAAAGGTAGGTGCTTTTCTCTAGCTGCGTGTGCGTGCACGTGGTGCTGGGTGCACATCCCTGGGTGCTCGTGGAAAGGTTTCTGCATGGTTTTCGCTGAGGAATCGTGTGTGTGCACATGGACAAAGAGAAGGCGCAGCAACCAGGTTCCAGCGCCGAAGAAGGCAAAAGGCGAGGTTTCCGGCGCTATCTCCTTCTCTCCCCAGAGCTAGTCGCGCAAAGCAAGCCGCTAAGCCGGCGACCGGCAAGAGAGCTACAACGAAGCATGCCGAACGGAGAAAATAGCAGCAGCTCATCTGTTCACACCTTGTTTCTGCCATGTGCTTGAACGCCAAGACGTTCGCGCTTCTGTGAGATGAAAGACGTCCTTCTGCATATGTGGTTGCTCACACCGGTGCACTTGTTAGTGTATCCATTCAGTCCTGGGCTGCGGGGCATTCAGAAGTGGCTCTGTGGAGACGTCTGCATAGAGGCAGCTGTCAGAACACGCACACTCGATTGTTCACCAAAACATACGCAGACGCGTCCTTAGCCTGTAGATTTGGATGCACAGAGTTCCCTGTGTTCGCAAGAGACAAGGGAATCGCGTCTGTGCGCACAGAAGCAATAGCGGACCGTTTCCCTCGGAGTGAACGCGAAAGAGCCGTCTATATACTCGCAGACACGCGAACGTGCCTCAATGCGGTCACAGAGGCAGCAGCTTTTGCACAGATGCTCCTGGTGATTCTGGCACTTTCCAGGCACACTCCTGAAAGTCGCGCACACTGCTGTTCACTCGCTAAACGACCTCTTGGGAAACACGTCTCCGGTCGACGGACCGCTCAGATTGCTTCTCGTGTAACTGTGAACTGTGTCAGCGCAGGGAATCCGTCTCTGTTGAGCAGATGTCAATCCTGCCTCGCTTTTGCTTTGTTGCCTCTACCAAGATGATTTCCCGTTTCTCTCTTCACTGGAGCAGGCAGACACAGCCAACGCACATCAAGTGTCAAGAGACACGCTCTGCTGAGCTCAACGCTTGTGCAGATGCACATGTGCGACGAAGTCAACACACGTGCTTGTGGAGAGAAAGAAAGGGACTCCCAGGCGTGTGGAGCGACGGGGAGAAAGAGCGGGCGCTGAGGAACACAGTTTCAAACAGACTGTCTCCACACAAACAGGCACCTGTCTGCAGGTATCCTAGATCTTGATTCTTGAACTTGAGGAAACACGCGTCTGAGCAAAACTCCCAAACGCTTCCAGGAAAGACACAGGCTCTCCCACAAGCACACAAGTGTTTGCCCTCAGCTATAGATCAGGGACAAGCCTGTGAAGAGCAACCAAAGAGCTCGTCCGTCTTTCCCTCAATAGATGGGAGTAGGCGCGCTTGCGGATGTGTGCGTGTGTGTGGCCACGCGTTTGCTTAGGCATCAGTGTGTGAAAAGGTAGGTGCTTTTCTCTAGCTGCGTGTGCGTGCACGTGGTGCTGGGTGCACATCCCTGGGTGCTCGTGGAAAGGTTTCTGCATGGTTTTCGCTGAGGAATCGTGTGTGTGCACATGGACAAAGAGAAGGCGCAGCAACCAGGTTCCAGCGCCGAAGAAGGCAAAAGGCGAGGTTTCCGGCGCTATCTCCTTCTCTCCCCAGAGCTAGTCGCGCAAAGCAAGCCGCTAAGCCGGCGACCGGCAAGAGAGCTACAACGAAGCATGCCGAACGGAGAAAATAGCAGCAGCTCATCTGTTCACACCTTGTTTCTGCCATGTGCTTGAACGCCAAGACGTTCGCGCTTCTGTGAGATGAAAGACGTCCTTCTGCATATGTGGTTGCTCACACCGGTGCACTTGTTAGTGTATCCATTCAGTCCTGGGCTGCGGGGCATTCAGAAGTGGCTCTGTGGAGACGTCTGCATAGAGGCAGCTGTCAGAACACGCACACTCGATTGTTCACCAAAACATACGCAGACGCGTCCTTAGCCTGTAGATTTGGATGCACAGAGTTCCCTGTGTTCGCAAGAGACAAGGGAATTGCGTCTGTGCGCACAGAAGCAATAGCGGACCGTTTCCCTCGGAGTGAACGCGAAAGAGCCGTCTATATACTCGCAGACACGCGAACGTGCCTCAATGCGGTCACAGAGGCAGCAGCTTTTGCACAGATGCTCCTGGTGATTCTGGCACTTTCCAGGCACACTCCTGAAAGTCGCGCACACTGCTGTTCACTCGCTAAACGACCTCTTGGGAAACACGTCTCCGGTCGACGGACCGCTCAGATTGCTTCTCGTGTAACTGTGAACTGTGTCAGCGCAGGGAATCCGTCTCTGTTGAGCAGATGTCAATCCTGCCTCGCTTTTGCTTTGTTGCCTCTACCAAGATGATTTCCCGTTTCTCTCTTCACTGGAGCAGGCAGACACAGCCAACGCACATCAAGTGTCAAGAGACACGCTCTGCTGAGCTCAACGCTTGTGCAGATGCACATGTGCGACGAAGTCAACACACGTGCTTGTGGAGAGAAAGAAAGGGACTCCCAGGCGTGTGGAGCGACGGGGAGAAAGAGCGGGCGCTGAGGAACACAGTTTCAAACAGACTGTCTCCACACAAACAGGCACCTGTCTGCAGGTATCCTAGATCTTGATTCTTGAACTTGAGGAAACACGCGTCTGAGCAAAACTCCCAAACGCTTCCAGGAAAGACACAGGCTCTCCCACAAGCACACAAGTGTTTGCCCTCAGCTATAGATCAGGGACAAG
This sequence comes from Patagioenas fasciata, assembly GCF_037038585.1. NCBI lineage: Eukaryota > Metazoa > Chordata > Aves > Columbiformes > Columbidae > Patagioenas > Patagioenas fasciata. The sequence goes on from NW_027288801.1 coordinate 208,295, forward strand.
CCTGTGAAGAGATGCCCTGCTATTCTTTCGCCTTATGGCATCATGTGTTTCGTTCCTCTTGGAGATCGATTGTTAAACGTCTTTCCTAGGGCGACTGTGAAGCATTTGCCAGCGGAGGAGAAGTAGCACGGAGCAGCATTCAGTACTGCCTACGAGTGTCTTTGCTACCCTACTAGCGGAGCTCCAAGAACAGGCACACATCTTCAGGTACCTTCCAAATGTGGATTCCCCTGCAGCCCCGTAGGCGGGCGTGCAGTACGCCAACCGTCAACGGACGTTTTTCCCCTCAAGCCTGTCAGGACGTTGCTCGTCCGTCTTTCCCTCAATAGATGGGAGTAGGCGCGCTTGCGGATGTGTGCGTGTGTGTGGCCACGCGTTTGCTTAGGCTTCAGTGTGTGAAAAGGTAGGTGCTTTTCTCTAGCTGCGTGTGCGTGCACGTGGTGCTGGGTGCACATCCCTGGGTGCTCGTGGAAAGGTTTCTGCATGGTTTTCGCTGAGGAATCGTGTGTGTGCACATGGACAAAGAGAAGGCGCAGCAACCAGGTTCCAGCGCCGAAGAAGGCAAAAGGCGAGGTTTCCGGCGCTATCTCCTTCTCTCCCCAGAGCTAGTCGCGCAAAGCAAGCCGCTAAGCCGGCGACCGGCAAGAGAGCTACAACGAAGCATGCCGAACGGAGAAAATAGCAGCAGCTCATCTGTTCACACCTTGTTTCTGCCATGTGCTTGAACGCCAAGACGTTCGCGCTTCTGTGAGATGAAAGACGTCCTTCTGCATATGTGGTTGCTCACACCGGTGCACTTGTTAGTGTATCCATTCAGTCCTGGGCTGCGGGGCATTCAGAAGTGGCTCTGTGGAGACGTCTGCATAGAGGCAGCTGTCAGAACACGCACACTCGATTGTTCACCAAAACATATGCAGACGCGTCCTTAGCCTGTAGATTTGGATGCACAGAGTTCCCTGTGTTCGCAAGAGACAAGGGAATCGCGTCTGTGCGCACAGAAGCAATAGCGGACCGTTTCCCTCGGAGTGAACGCGAAAGAGCCGTCTATATACTCGCAGACACGCGAACGTGCCTCAATGCGGTCACAGAGGCAGCAGCTTTTGCACAGATGCTCCTGGTGATTCTGGCACTTTCCAGGCACACTCCTGAAAGTCGCGCACACTGCTGTTCACTCGCTAAACGACCTCTTGGGAAACACGTCTCCGGTCGACGGACCGCTCAGATTGCTTCTCGTGTAACTGTGAACTGTGTCAGCGCAGGGAATCCGTCTCTGTTGAGCAGATGTCAATCCTGCCTCGCTTTTGCTTTGTTGCCTCTACCAAGATGATTTCCCGTTTCTCTCTTCACTGGAGCAGGCAGACACAGCCAACGCACATCAAGTGTCAAGAGACACGCTCTGCTGAGCTCAACGCTTGTGCAGATGCACATGTGCGACGAAGTCAACACACGTGCTTGTGGAGAGAAAGAAAGGGACTCCCAGGCGTGTGGAGCGACGGGGAGAAAGAGCGGGCGCTGAGGAACACAGTTTCAAACAGACTGTCTCCACACAAACAGGCACCTGTCTGCAGGTATCCTAGATCTTGATTCTTGAACTTGAGGAAACACGCGTCTGAGCAAAACTCCCAAACGCTTCCAGGAAAGACACAGGCTCTCCCACAAGCACACAAGTGTTTGCCCTCAGCTATAGATCAGGGACAAGCCTGTGAAGAGCAACCAAAGAGCTCGTCCGTCTTTCCCTCAATAGATGGGAGTAGGCGCGCTTGCGGATGTGTGCGTGTGTGTGGCCACGCGTTTGCTTAGGCATCAGTGTGTGAAAAGGTAGGTGCTTTTCTCTAGCTGCGTGTGCGTGCACGTGGTGCTGGGTGCACATCCCTGGGTGCTCGTGGAAAGGTTTCTGCATGGTTTTCGCTGAGGAATCGTGTGTGTGCACATGGACAAAGAGAAGGCGCAGCAACCAGGTTCCAGCGCCGAAGAAGGCAAAAGGCGAGGTTTCCGGCGCTATCTCCTTCTCTCCCCAGAGCTAGTCGCGCAAAGCAAGCCGCTAAGCCGGCGACCGGCAAGAGAGCTACAACGAAGCATGCCGAACGGAGAAAATAGCAGCAGCTCATCTGTTCACACCTTGTTTCTGCCATGTGCTTGAACGCCAAGACGTTCGCGCTTCTGTGAGATGAAAGACGTCCTTCTGCATATGTGGTTGCTCACACCGGTGCACTTGTTAGTGTATCCATTCAGTCCTGGGCTGCGGGGCATTCAGAAGTGGCTCTGTGGAGACGTCTGCATAGAGGCAGCTGTCAGAACACGCACACTCGATTGTTCACCAAAACATATGCAGACGCGTCCTTAGCCTGTAGATTTGGATGCACAGAGTTCCCTGTGTTCGCAAGAGACAAGGGAATCGCGTCTGTGCGCACAGAAGCAATAGCGGACCGTTTCCCTCGGAGTGAACGCGAAAGAGCCGTCTATATACTCGCAGACACGCGAACGTGCCTCAATGCGGTCACAGAGGCAGCAGCTTTTGCACAGATGCTCCTGGTGATTCTGGCACTTTCCAGGCACACTCCTGAAAGTCGCGCACACTGCTGTTCACTCGCTAAACGACCTCTTGGGAAACACGTCTCCAGTCGACGGACCGCTCAGATTGCTTCTCGTGTAACTGTGAACTGTGTCAGCGCAGGGAATCCGTCTCTGTTGAGCAGATGTCAATCCTGCCTCGCTTTTGCTTTGTTGCCTCTACCAAGATGATTTCCCGTTTCTCTCTTCACTGGAGCAGGCAGACACAGCCAACGCACATCAAGTGTCAAGAGACACGCTCTGCTGAGCTCAACGCTTGTGCAGATGCACATGTGCGACGAAGTCAACACACGTGCTTGTGGAGAGAAAGAAAGGGACTCCCAGGCGTGTGGAGCGACGGGGAGAAAGAGCGGGCGCTGAGGAACACAGTTTCAAACAGACTGTCTCCACACAAACAGGCACCTGTCTGCAGGTATCCTAGATCTTGATTCTTGAACTTGAGGAAACACGCGTCTGAGCAAAACTCCCAAACGCTTCCAGGAAAGACACAGGCTCTCCCACAAGCACACAAGTGTTTGCCCTCAGCTATAGATCAGGGACAAGCCTGTGAAGAGATGCCCTGCTATTCTTTCGCCTTATGGCATCATGTGTTTCGTTCCTCTTGGAGATCGATTGTTAAACGTCTTTCCTAGGGCGACTGTGAAGCATTTGCCAGCGGAGGAGAAGTAGCACGGAGCAGCATTCAGTACTGCCTACGAGTGTCTTTGCTACCCTACTAGCGGAGCTCCAAGAACAGGCACACATCTTCAGGTACCTTCCAAATGTGGATTCCCCTGCAGCCCCGTAGGCGGGCGTGCAGTACGCCAACCGTCAACGGACGTTTTTCCCCTCAAGCCTGTCAGGACGTTGCTCGTCCGTCTTTCCCTCAATAGATGGGAGTAGGCGCGCTTGCGGATGTGTGCGTGTGTGTGGCCACGCGTTTGCTTAGGCTTCAGTGTGTGAAAAGGTAGGTGCTTTTCTCTAGCTGCGTGTGCGTGCACGTGGTGCTGGGTGCACATCCCTGGGTGCTCGTGGAAAGGTTTCTGCATGGTTTTCGCTGAGGAATCGTGTGTGTGCACATGGACAAAGAGAAGGCGCAGCAACCAGGTTCCAGCGCCGAAGAAGGCAAAAGGCGAGGTTTCCGGCGCTATCTCCTTCTCTCCCCAGAGCTAGTCGCGCAAAGCAAGCCGCTAAGCCGGCGACCGGCAAGAGAGCTACAACGAAGCATGCCGAACGGAGAAAATAGCAGCAGCTCATCTGTTCACACCTTGTTTCTGCCATGTGCTTGAACGCCAAGACGTTCGCGCTTCTGTGAGATGAAAGACGTCCTTCTGCATATGTGGTTGCTCACACCGGTGCACTTGTTAGTGTATCCATTCAGTCCTGGGCTGCGGGGCATTCAGAAGTGGCTCTGTGGAGACGTCTGCATAGAGGCAGCTGTCAGAACACGCACACTCGATTGTTCACCAAAACATATGCAGACGCGTCCTTAGCCTGTAGATTTGGATGCACAGAGTTCCCTGTGTTCGCAAGAGACAAGGGAATCGCGTCTGTGCGCACAGAAGCAATAGCGGACCGTTTCCCTCGGAGTGAACGCGAAAGAGCCGTCTATATACTCGCAGACACGCGAACGTGCCTCAATGCGGTCACAGAGGCAGCAGCTTTTGCACAGATGCTCCTGGTGATTCTGGCACTTTCCAGGCACACTCCTGAAAGTCGCGCACACTGCTGTTCACTCGCTAAACGACCTCTTGGGAAACACGTCTCCGGTCGACGGACCGCTCAGATTGCTTCTCGTGTAACTGTGAACTGTGTCAGCGCAGGGAATCCGTCTCTGTTGAGCAGATGTCAATCCTGCCTCGCTTTTGCTTTGTTGCCTCTACCAAGATGATTTCCCGTTTCTCTCTTCACTGGAGCAGGCAGACACAGCCAACGCACATCAAGTGTCAAGAGACACGCTCTGCTGAGCTCAACGCTTGTGCAGATGCACATGTGCGACGAAGTCAACACACGTGCTTGTGGAGAGAAAGAAAGGGACTCCCAGGCGTGTGGAGCGACGGGGAGAAAGAGCGGGCGCTGAGGAACACAGTTTCAAACAGACTGTCTCCACACAAACAGGCACCTGTCTGCAGGTATCCTAGATCTTGATTCTTGAACTTGAGGAAACACGCGTCTGAGCAAAACTCCCAAACGCTTCCAGGAAAGACACAGGCTCTCCCACAAGCACACAAGTGTTTGCCCTCAGCTATAGATCAGGGACAAGCCTGTGAAGAGCAACCAAAGAGCTCGTCCGTCTTTCCCTCAATAGATGGGAGTAGGCGCGCTTGCGGATGTGTGCGTGTGTGTGGCCACGCGTTTGCTTAGGCTTCAGTGTGTGAAAAGGTAGGTGCTTTTCTCTAGCTGCGTGTGCGTGCACGTGGTGCTGGGTGCACATCCCTGGGTGCTCGTGGAAAGGTTTCTGCATGGTTTTCGCTGAGGAATCGTGTGTGTGCACATGGACAAAGAGAAGGCGCAGCAACCAGGTTCCAGCGCCGAAGAAGGCAAAAGGCGAGGTTTCCGGCGCTATCTCCTTCTCTCCCCAGAGCTAGTCGCGCAAAGCAAGCCGCTAAGCCGGCGACCGGCAAGAGAGCTACAACGAAGCATGCCGAACGGAGAAAATAGCAGCAGCTCATCTGTTCACACCTTGTTTCTGCCATGTGCTTGAACGCCAAGACGTTCGCGCTTCTGTGAGATGAAAGACGTCCTTCTGCATATGTGGTTGCTCACACCGGTGCACTTGTTAGTGTATCCATTCAGTCCTGGGCTGCGGGGCATTCAGAAGTGGCTCTGTGGAGACGTCTGCATAGAGGCAGCTGTCAGAACACGCACACTCGATTGTTCACCAAAACATATGCAGACGCGTCCTTAGCCTGTAGATTTGGATGCACAGAGTTCCCTGTGTTCGCAAGAGACAAGGGAATCGCGTCTGTGCGCACAGAAGCAATAGCGGACCGTTTCCCTCGGAGTGAACGCGAAAGAGCCGTCTATATACTCGCAGACACGGGAACGTGCCTCAATGCGGTCACAGAGGCAGCAGCTTTTGCACAGATGCTCCTGGTGATTCTGGCACTTTCCAGGCACACTCCTGAAAGTCGCGCACACTGCTGTTCACTCGCTAAACGACCTCTTGGGAAACACGTCTCCGGTCGACGGACCGCTCAGATTGCTTCTCGTGTAACTGTGAACTGTGTCAGCGCAGGGAATCCGTCTCTGTTGAGCAGATGTCAATCCTGCCTCGCTTTTGCTTTGTTGCCTCTACCAAGATGATTTCCCGTTTCTCTCTTCACTGGAGCATGCAGACACAGCCAACGCACATCAAGTGTCAAGAGACACGCTCTGCTGAGCTCAACGCTTGTGCAGATGCACATGTGCGACGAAGTCAACACACGTGCTTGTGGAGAGAAAGAAAGGGACTCCCAGGCGTGTGGAGCGACGGGGAGAAAGAGCGGGCGCTGAGGAACACAGTTTCAAACAGACTGTCTCCACACAAACAGGCACCTGTCTGCAGGTATCCTAGATCTTGATTCTTGAACTTGAGGAAACACGCGTCTGAGCAAAACTCCCAAACGCTTCCAGGAAAGACACAGGCTCTCCCACAAGCACACAAGTGTTTGCCCTCAGCTATAGATCAGGGACAAGCCTGTGAAGAGCAACCAAAGAGCTCGTCCGTCTTTCCCTCAATAGATGGGAGTAGGCGCGCTTGCGGATGTGTGCGTGTGTGTGGCCACGCGTTTGCTTAGGCATCAGTGTGTGAAAAGGTAGGTGCTTTTCTCTAGCTGCGTGTGCGTGCACGTGGTGCTGGGTGCACATCCCTGGGTGCTCGTGGAAAGGTTTCTGCATGGTTTTCGCTGAGGAATCGTGTGTGTGCACATGGACAAAGAGAAGGCGCAGCAACCAGGTTCCAGCGCCGAAGAAGGCAAAAGGCGAGGTTTCCGGCGCTATCTCCTTCTCTCCCCAGAGCTAGTCGCGCAAAGCAAGCCGCTAAGCCGGCGACCGGCAAGAGAGCTACAACGAAGCATGCCGAACGGAGAAAATAGCAGCAGCTCATCTGTTCACACCTTGTTTCTGCCATGTGCTTGAACGCCAAGACGTTCGCGCTTCTGTGAGATGAAAGACGTCCTTCTGCATATGTGGTTGCTCACACCGGTGCACTTGTTAGTGTATCCATTCAGTCCTGGGCTGCGGGGCATTCAGAAGTGGCTCTGTGGAGACGTCTGCATAGAGGCAGCTGTCAGAACACGCACACTCGATTGTTCACCAAAACATATGCAGACGCGTCCTTAGCCTGTAGATTTGGATGCACAGAGTTCCCTGTGTTCGCAAGAGACAAGGGAATCGCGTCTGTGCGCACAGAAGCAATAGCGGACCGTTTCCCTCGGAGTGAACGCGAAAGAGCCGTCTATATACTCGCAGACACGCGAACGTGCCTCAATGCGGTCACAGAGGCAGCAGCTTTTGCACAGATGCTCCTGGTGATTCTGGCACTTTCCAGGCACACTCCTGAAAGTCGCGCACACTGCTGTTCACTCGCTAAACGACCTCTTGGGAAACACGTCTCCGGTCGACGGACCGCTCAGATTGCTTCTCGTGTAACTGTGAACTGTGTCAGCGCAGGGAATCCGTCTCTGTTGAGCAGATGTCAATCCTGCCTCGCTTTTGCTTTGTTGCCTCTACCAAGATGATTTCCCGTTTCTCTCTTCACTGGAGCAGGCAGACACAGCCAACGCACATCAAGTGTCAAGAGACACGCTCTGCTGAGCTCAACGCTTGTGCAGATGCACATGTGCGACGAAGTCAACACACGTGCTTGTGGAGAGAAAGAAAGGGACTCCCAGGCGTGTGGAGCGACGGGGAGAAAGAGCGGGCGCTGAGGAACACAGTTTCAAACAGACTGTCTCCACACAAACAGGCACCTGTCTGCAGGTATCCTAGATCTTGATTCTTGAACTTGAGGAAACACGCGTCTGAGCAAAACTCCCAAACGCTTCCAGGAAAGACACAGGCTCTCCCACAAGCACACAAGTGTTTGCCCTCAGCTATAGATCAGGGACAAGCCTGTGAAGAGCAACCAAAGAGCTCGTCCGTCTTTCCCTCAATAGATGGGAGTAGGCGCGCTTGCGGATGTGTGCGTGTGTGTGGCCACGCGTTTGCTTAGGCATCAGTGTGTGAAAAGGTAGGTGCTTTTCTCTAGCTGCGTGTGCGTGCACGTGGTGCTGGGTGCACATCCCTGGGTGCTCGTGGAAAGGTTTCTGCATGGTTTTCGCTGAGGAATCGTGTGTGTGCACATGGACAAAGAGAAGGCGCAGCAACCAGGTTCCAGCGCCGAAGAAGGCAAAAGGCGAGGTTTCCGGCGCTATCTCCTTCTCTCCCCAGAGCTAGTCGCGCAAAGCAAGCCGCTAAGCCGGCGACCGGCAAGAGAGCTACAACGAAGCATGCCGAACGGAGAAAATAGCAGCAGCTCATCTGTTCACACCTTGTTTCTGCCATGTGCTTGAACGCCAAGACGTTCGCGCTTCTGTGAGATGAAAGACGTCCTTCTGCATATGTGGTTGCTCACACCGGTGCACTTGTTAGTGTATCCATTCAGTCCTGGGCTGCGGGGCATTCAGAAGTGGCTCTGTGGAGACGTCTGCATAGAGGCAGCTGTCAGAACACGCACACTCGATTGTTCACCAAAACATATGCAGACGCGTCCTTAGCCTGTAGATTTGGATGCACAGAGTTCCCTGTGTTCGCAAGAGACAAGGGAATCGCGTCTGTGCGCACAGAAGCAATAGCGGACCGTTTCCCTCGGAGTGAACGCGAAAGAGCCGTCTATATACTCGCAGACACGCGAACGTGCCTCAATGCGGTCACAGAGGCAGCAGCTTTTGCACAGATGCTCCTGGTGATTCTGGCACTTTCCAGGCACACTCCTGAAAGTCGCGCACACTGCTGTTCACTCGCTAAACGACCTCTTGGGAAACACGTCTCCGGTCGACGGACCGCTCAGATTGCTTCTCGTGTAACTGTGAACTGTGTCAGCGCAGGGAATCCGTCTCTGTTGAGCAGATGTCAATCCTGCCTCGCTTTTGCTTTGTTGCCTCTACCAAGATGATTTCCCGTTTCTCTCTTCACTGGAGCAGGCAGACACAGCCAACGCACATCAAGTGTCAAGAGACACGCTCTGCTGAGCTCAACGCTTGTGCAGATGCACATGTGCGACGAAGTCAACACACGTGCTTGTGGAGAGAAAGAAAGGGACTCCCAGGCGTGTGGAGCGACGGGGAGAAAGAGCGGGCGCTGAGGAACACAGTTTCAAACAGACTGTCTCCACACAAACAGGCACCTGTCTGCAGGTATCCTAGATCTTGATTCTTGAACTTGAGGAAACACGCGTCTGAGCAAAACTCCCAAACGCTTCCAGGAAAGACACAGGCTCTCCCACAAGCACACAAGTGTTTGCCCTCAGCTATAGATCAGGGACAAGCCTGTGAAGAGCAACCAAAGAGCTCGTCCGTCTTTCCCTCAATAGATGGGAGTAGGCGCGCTTGCGGATGTGTGCGTGTGTGTGGCCACGCGTTTGCTTAGGCATCAGTGTGTGAAAAGGTAGGTGCTTTTCTCTAGCTGCGTGTGCGTGCACGTGGTGCTGGGTGCACATCCCTGGGTGCTCGTGGAAAGGTTTCTGCATGGTTTTCGCTGAGGAATCGTGTGTGTGCACATGGACAAAGAGAAGGCGCAGCAACCAGGTTCCAGCGCCGAAGAAGGCAAAAGGCGAGGTTTCCGGCGCTATCTCCTTCTCTCCCCAGAGCTAGTCGCGCAAAGCAAGCCGCTAAGCCGGCGACCGGCAAGAGAGCTACAACGAAGCATGCCGAACGGAGAAAATAGCAGCAGCTCATCTGTTCACACCTTGTTTCTGCCATGTGCTTGAACGCCAAGACGTTCGCGCTTCTGTGAGATGAAAGACGTCCTTCTGCATATGTGGTTGCTCACACCGGTGCACTTGTTAGTGTATCCATTCAGTCCTGGGCTGCGGGGCATTCAGAAGTGGCTCTGTGGAGACGTCTGCATAGAGGCAGCTGTCAGAACACGCACACTCGATTGTTCACCAAAACATACGCAGACGCGTCCTTAGCCTGTAGATTTGGATGCACAGAGTTCCCTGTGTTCGCAAGAGACAAGGGAATCGCGTCTGTGCGCACAGAAGCAATAGCGGACCGTTTCCCTCGGAGTGAACGCGAAAGAGCCGTCTATATACTCGCAGACACGCGAACGTGCCTCAATGCGGTCACAGAGGCAGCAGCTTTTGCACAGATGCTCCTGGTGATTCTGGCACTTTCCAGGCACACTCCTGAAAGTCGCGCACACTGCTGTTCACTCGCTAAACGACCTCTTGGGAAACACGTCTCCGGTCGACGGACCGCTCAGATTGCTTCTCGTGTAACTGTGAACTGTGTCAGCGCAGGGAATCCGTCTCTGTTGAGCAGATGTCAATCCTGCCTCGCTTTTGCTTTGTTGCCTCTACCAAGATGATTTCCCGTTTCTCTCTTCACTGGAGCAGGCAGACACAGCCAACGCACATCAAGTGTCAAGAGACACGCTCTGCTGAGCTCAACGCTTGTGCAGATGCACATGTGCGACGAAGTCAACACACGTGCTTGTGGAGAGAAAGAAAGGGACTCCCAGGCGTGTGGAGCGACGGGGAGAAAGAGCGGGCGCTGAGGAACACAGTTTCAAACAGACTGTCTCCACACAAACAGGCACCTGTCTGCAGGTATCCTAGATCTTGATTCTTGAACTTGAGGAAACACGCGTCTGAGCAAAACTCCCAAACGCTTCCAGGAAAGACACAGGCTCTCCCACAAGCACACAAGTGTTTGCCCTCAGCTATAGATCAGGGACAAGCCTGTGAAGAGATGCCCTGCTATTCTTTCGCCTTATGGCATCATGTGTTTCGTTCCTCTTGGAGATCGATTGTTAAACGTCTTTCCTAGGGCGACTGTGAAGCATTTGCCAGCGGAGGAGAAGTAGCACGGAGCAGCATTCAGTACTGCCTACGAGTGTCTTTGCTACCCTACTAGCGGAGCTCCAAGAACAGGCACACATCTTCAGGTACCTTCCAAATGTGGATTCCCCTGCAGCCCCGTAGGCGGGCGTGCAGTACGCCAACCGTCAACGGACGTTTTTCCCCTCAAGCCTGTCAGGACGTTGCTCGTCCGTCTTTCCCTCAATAGATGGGAGTAGGCGCGCTTGCGGATGTGTGCGTGTGTGTGGCCACGCGTTTGCTTAGGCATCAGTGTGTGAAAAGGTAGGTGCTTTTCTCTAGCTGCGTGTGCGTGCACGTGGTGCTGGGTGCACATCCCTGGGTGCTCGTGGAAAGGTTTCTGCATGGTTTTCGCTGAGGAATCGTGTGTGTGCACATGGACAAAGAGAAGGCGCAGCAACCAGGTTCCAGCGCCGAAGAAGGCAAAAGGCGAGGTTTCCGGCGCTATCTCCTTCTCTCCCCAGAGCTAGTCGCGCAAAGCAAGCCGCTAAGCCGGCGACCGGCAAGAGAGCTACAACGAAGCATGCCGAACGGAGAAAATAGCAGCAGCTCATCTGTTCACACCTTGTTTCTGCCATGTGCTTGAACGCCAAGACGTTCGCGCTTCTGTGAGATGAAAGACGTCCTTCTGCATATGTGGTTGCTCACACCGGTGCACTTGTTAGTGTATCCATTCAGTCCTGGGCTGCGGGGCATTCAGAAGTGGCTCTGTGGAGACGTCTGCATAGAGGCAGCTGTCAGAACACGCACACTCGATTGTTCACCAAAACATATGCAGACGCGTCCTTAGCCTGTAGATTTGGATGCACAGAGTTCCCTGTGTTCGCAAGAGACAAGGGAATCGCGTCTGTGCGCACAGAAGCAATAGCGGACCGTTTCCCTCGGAGTGAACGCGAAAGAGCCGTCTATATACTCGCAGACACGCGAACGTGCCTCAATGCGGTCACAGAGGCAGCAGCTTTTGCACAGATGCTCCTGGTGATTCTGGCACTTTCCAGGCACACTCCTGAAAGTCGCGCACACTGCTGTTCACTCGCTAAACGACCTCTTGGGAAACACGTCTCCGGTCGACGGACCGCTCAGATTGCTTCTCGTGTAACTGTGAACTGTGTCAGCGCAGGGAATCCGTCTCTGTTGAGCAGATGTCAATCCTGCCTCGCTTTTGCTTTGTTGCCTCTACCAAGATGATTTCCCGTTTCTCTCTTCACTGGAGCAGGCAGACACAGCCAACGCACATCAAGTGTCAAGAGACACGCTCTGCTGAGCTCAACGCTTGTGCAGATGCACATGTGCGACGAAGTCAACACACGTGCTTGTGGAGAGAAAGAAAGGGACTCCCAGGCGTGTGGAGCGACGGGGAGAAAGAGCGGGCGCTGAGGAACACAGTTTCAAACAGACTGTCTCCACACAAACAGGCACCTGTCTGCAGGTATCCTAGATCTTGATTCTTGAACTTGAGGAAACACGCGTCTGAGCAAAACTCCCAAACGCTTCCAGGAAAGACACAGGCTCTCCCACAAGCACACAAGTGTTTGCCCTCAGCTATAGATCAGGGACAAGCCTGTGAAGAGATGCCCTGCTATTCTTTCGCCTTATGGCATCATGTGTTTCGTTCCTCTTGGAGATCGATTGTTAAACGTCTTTCCTAGGGCGACTGTGAAGCATTTGCCAGCGGAGGAGAAGTAGCACGGAGCAGCATTCAGTACTGCCTACGAGTGTCTTTGCTACCCTACTAGCGGAGCTCCAAGAACAGGCACACATCTTCAGGTACCTTCCAAATGTGGATTCCCCTGCAGCCCCGTAGGCGGGCGTGCAGTACGCCAACCGTCAACGGACGTTTTTCCCCTCAAGCCTGTCAGGACGTTGCTCGTCCGTCTTTCCCTCAATAGATGGGAGTAGGCGCGCTTGCGGATGTGTGCGTGTGTGTGGCCACGCGTTTGCTTAGGCATCAGTGTGTGAAAAGGTAGGTGCTTTTCTCTAGCTGCGTGTGCGTGCACGTGGTGCTGGGTGCACATCCCTGGGTGCTCGTGGAAAGGTTTCTGCATGGTTTTCGCTGAGGAATCGTGTGTGTGCACATGGACAAAGAGAAGGCGCAGCAACCAGGTTCCAGCGCCGAAGAAGGCAAAAGGCGAGGTTTCCGGCGCTATCTCCTTCTCTCCCCAGAGCTAGTCGCGCAAAGCAAGCCGCTAAGCCGGCGACCGGCAAGAGAGCTACAACGAAGCATGCCGAACGGAGAAAATAGCAGCAGCTCATCTGTTCACACCTTGTTTCTGCCATGTGCTTGAACGCCAAGACGTTCGCGCTTCTGTGAGATGAAAGACGTCCTTCTGCATATGTGGTTGCTCACACCGGTGCACTTGTTAGTGTATCCATTCAGTCCTGGGCTGCGGGGCATTCAGAAGTGGCTCTGTGGAGACGTCTGCATAGAGGCAGCTGTCAGAACACGCACACTCGATTGTTCACCAAAACATACGCAGACGCGTCCTTAGCCTGTAGATTTGGATGCACAGAGTTCCCTGTGTTCGCAAGAGACAAGGGAATCGCGTCTGTGCGCACAGAAGCAATAGCGGACCGTTTCCCTCGGAGTGAACGCGAAAGAGCCGTCTATATACTCGCAGACACGCGAACGTGCCTCAATGCGGTCACAGAGGCAGCAGCTTTTGCACAGATGCTCCTGGTGATTCTGGCACTTTCCAGGCACACTCCTGAAAGTCGCGCACACTGCTGTTCACTCGCTAAACGACCTCTTGGGAAACACGTCTCCGGTCGACGGACCGCTCAGATTGCTTCTCGTGTAACTGTGAACTGTGTCAGCGCAGGGAATCCGTCTCTGTTGAGCAGATGTCAATCCTGCCTCGCTTTTGCTTTGTTGCCTCTACCAAGATGATTTCCCGTTTCTCTCTTCACTGGAGCAGGCAGACACAGCCAACGCACATCAAGTGTCAAGAGACACGCTCTGCTGAGCTCAACGCTTGTGCAGATGCACATGTGCGACGAAGTCAACACACGTGCTTGTGGAGAGAAAGAAAGGGACTCCCAGGCGTGTGGAGCGACGGGGAGAAAGAGCGGGCGCTGAGGAACACAGTTTCAAACAGACTGTCTCCACACAAACAGGCACCTGTCTGCAGGTATCCTAGATCTTGATTCTTGAACTTGAGGAAACACGCGTCTGAGCAAAACTCCCAAACGCTTCCAGGAAAGACACAGGCTCTCCCACAAGCACACAAGTGTTTGCCCTCAGCTATAGATCAGGGACAAGCCTGTGAAGAGATGCCCTGCTATTCTTTCGCCTTATGGCATCATGTGTTTCGTTCCTCTTGGAGATCGATTGTTAAACGTCTTTCCTAGGGCGACTGTGAAGCATTTGCCAGCGGAGGAGAAGTAGCACGGAGCAGCATTCAGTACTGCCTACGAGTGTCTTTGCTACCCTACTAGCGGAGCTCCAAGAACAGGCACACATCTTCAGGTACCTTCCAAATGTGGATTCCCCTGCAGCCCCGTAGGCGGGCGTGCAGTACGCCAACCGTCAACGGACGTTTTTCCCCTCAAGCCTGTCAGGACGTTGCTCGTCCGTCTTTCCCTCAATAGATGGGAGTAGGCGCGCTTGCGGATGTGTGCGTGTGTGTGGCCACGCGTTTGCTTAGGCATCAGTGTGTGAAAAGGTAGGTGCTTTTCTCTAGCTGCGTGTGCGTGCACGTGGTGCTGGGTGCACATCCCTGGGTGCTCGTGGAAAGGTTTCTGCATGGTTTTCGCTGAGGAATCGTGTGTGTGCACATGGACAAAGAGAAGGCGCAGCAACCAGGTTCCAGCGCCGAAGAAGGCAAAAGGCGAGGTTTCCGGCGCTATCTCCTTCTCTCCCCAGAGCTAGTCGCGCAAAGCAAGCCGCTAAGCCGGCGACCGGCAAGAGAGCTACAACGAAGCATGCCGAACGGAGAAAATAGCAGCAGCTCATCTGTTCACACCTTGTTTCTGCCATGTGCTTGAACGCCAAGACGTTCGCGCTTCTGTGAGATGAAAGACGTCCTTCTGCATATGTGGTTGCTCACACCGGTGCACTTGTTAGTGTATCCATTCAGTCCTGGGCTGCGGGGCATTCAGAAGTGGCTCTGTGGAGACGTCTGCATAGAGGCAGCTGTCAGAACACGCACACTCGATTGTTCACCAAAACATATGCAGACGCGTCCTTAGCCTGTAGATTTGGATGCACAGAGTTCCCTGTGTTCGCAAGAGACAAGGGAATCGCGTCTGTGCGCACAGAAGCAATAGCGGACCGTTTCCCTCGGAGTGAACGCGAAAGAGCCGTCTATATACTCGCAGACACGCGAACGTGCCTCAATGCGGTCACAGAGGCAGCAGCTTTTGCACAGATGCTCCTGGTGATTCTGGCACTTTCCAGGCACACTCCTGAAAGTCGCGCACACTGCTGTTCACTCGCTAAACGACCTCTTGGGAAACACGTCTCCGGTCGACGGACCGCTCAGATTGCTTCTCGTGTAACTGTGAACTGTGTCAGCGCAGGGAATCCGTCTCTGTTGAGCAGATGTCAATCCTGCCTCGCTTTTGCTTTGTTGCCTCTACCAAGATGATTTCCCGTTTCTCTCTTCACTGGAGCAGGCAGACACAGCCAACGCACATCAAGTGTCAAGAGACACGCTCTGCTGAGCTCAACGCTTGTGCAGATGCACATGTGCGACGAAGTCAACACACGTGCTTGTGGAGAGAAAGAAAGGGACTCCCAGGCGTGTGGAGCGACGGGGAGAAAGAGCGGGCGCTGAGGAACACAGTTTCAAACAGACTGTCTCCACACAAACAGGCACCTGTCTGCAGGTATCCTAGATCTTGATTCTTGAACTTGAGGAAACACGCGTCTGAGCAAAACTCCCAAACGCTTCCAGGAAAGACACAGGCTCTCCCACAAGCACACAAGTGTTTGCCCTCAGCTATAGATCAGGGACAAGCCTGTGAAGAGATGCCCTGCTATTCTTTCGCCTTATGGCATCATGTGTTTCGTTCCTCTTGGAGATCGATTGTTAAACGTCTTTCCTAGGGCGACTGTGAAGCATTTGCCAGCGGAGGAGAAGTAGCACGGAGCAGCATTCAGTACTGCCTACGAGTGTCTTTGCTACCCTACTAGCGGAGCTCCAAGAACAGGCACACATCTTCAGGTACCTTCCAAATGTGGATTCCCCTGCAGCCCCGTAGGCGGGCGTGCAGTACGCCAACCGTCAACGGACGTTTTTCCCCTCAAGCCTGTCAGGACGTTGCTCGTCCGTCTTTCCCTCAATAGATGGGAGTAGGCGCGCTTGCGGATGTGTGCGTGTGTGTGGCCACGCGTTTGCTTAGGCATCAGTGTGTGAAAAGGTAGGTGCTTTTCTCTAGCTGCGTGTGCGTGCACGTGGTGCTGGGTGCACATCCCTGGGTGCTCGTGGAAAGGTTTCTGCATGGTTTTCGCTGAGGAATCGTGTGTGTGCACATGGACAAAGAGAAGGCGCAGCAACCAGGTTCCAGCGCCGAAGAAGGCAAAAGGCGAGGTTTCCGGCGCTATCTCCTTCTCTCCCCAGAGCTAGTCGCGCAAAGCAAGCCGCTAAGCCGGCGACCGGCAAGAGAGCTACAACGAAGCATGCCGAACGGAGAAAATAGCAGCAGCTCATCTGTTCACACCTTGTTTCTGCCATGTGCTTGAACGCCAAGACGTTCGCGCTTCTGTGAGATGAAAGACGTCCTTCTGCATATGTGGTTGCTCACACCGGTGCACTTGTTAGTGTATCCATTCAGTCCTGGGCTGCGGGGCATTCAGAAGTGGCTCTGTGGAGACGTCTGCATAGAGGCAGCTGTCAGAACACGCACACTCGATTGTTCACCAAAACATATGCAGACGCGTCCTTAGCCTGTAGATTTGGATGCACAGAGTTCCCTGTGTTCGCAAGAGACAAGGGAATCGCGTCTGTGCGCACAGAAGCAATAGCGGACCGTTTCCCTCGGAGTGAACGCGAAAGAGCCGTCTATATACTCGCAGACACGCGAACGTGCCTCAATGCGGTCACAGAGGCAGCAGCTTTTGCACAGATGCTCCTGGTGATTCTGGCACTTTCCAGGCACACTCCTGAAAGTCGCGCACACTGCTGTTCACTCGCTAAACGACCTCTTGGGAAACACGTCTCCGGTCGACGGACCGCTCAGATTGCTTCTCGTGTAACTGTGAACTGTGTCAGCGCAGGGAATCCGTCTCTGTTGAGCAGATGTCAATCCTGCCTCGCTTTTGCTTTGTTGCCTCTACCAAGATGATTTCCCGTTTCTCTCTTCACTGGAGCAGGCAGACACAGCCAACGCACATCAAGTGTCAAGAGACACGCTCTGCTGAGCTCAACGCTTGTGCAGATGCACATGTGCGACGAAGTCAACACACGTGCTTGTGGAGAGAAAGAAAGGGACTCCCAGGCGTGTGGAGCGACGGGGAGAAAGAGCGGGCGCTGAGGAACACAGTTTCAAACAGACTGTCTCCACACAAACAGGCACCTGTCTGCAGGTATCCTAGATCTTGATTCTTGAACTTGAGGAAACACGCGTCTGAGCAAAACTCCCAAACGCTTCCAGGAAAGACACAGGCTCTCCCACAAGCACACAAGTGTTTGCCCTCAGCTATAGATCAGGGACAAGCCTGTGAAGAGCAACCAAAGAGCTCGTCCGTCTTTCCCTCAATAGATGGGAGTAGGCGCGCTTGCGGATGTGTGCGTGTGTGTGGCCACGCGTTTGCTTAGGCATCAGTGTGTGAAAAGGTAGGTGCTTTTCTCTAGCTGCGTGTGCGTGCACGTGGTGCTGGGTGCACATCCCTGGGTGCTCGTGGAAAGGTTTCTGCATGGTTTTCGCTGAGGAATCGTGTGTGTGCACATGGACAAAGAGAAGGCGCAGCAACCAGGTTCCAGCGCCGAAGAAGGCAAAAGGCGAGGTTTCCGGCGCTATCTCCTTCTCTCCCCAGAGCTAGTCGCGCAAAGCAAGCCGCTAAGCCGGCGACCGGCAAGAGAGCTACAACGAAGCATGCCGAACGGAGAAAATAGCAGCAGCTCATCTGTTCACACCTTGTTTCTGCCATGTGCTTGAACGCCAAGACGTTCGCGCTTCTGTGAGATGAAAGACGTCCTTCTGCATATGTGGTTGCTCACACCGGTGCACTTGTTAGTGTATCCATTCAGTCCTGGGCTGCGGGGCATTCAGAAGTGGCTCTGTGGAGACGTCTGCATAGAGGCAGCTGTCAGAACACGCACACTCGATTGTTCACCAAAACATATGCAGACGCGTCCTTAGCCTGTAGATTTGGATGCACAGAGTTCCCTGTGTTCGCAAGAGACAAGGGAATCGCGTCTGTGCGCACAGAAGCAATAGCGGACCGTTTCCCTCGGAGTGAACGCGAAAGAGCCGTCTATATACTCGCAGACACGCGAACGTGCCTCAATGCGGTCACAGAGGCAGCAGCTTTTGCACAGATGCTCCTGGTGATTCTGGCACTTTCCAGGCACACTCCTGAAAGTCGCGCACACTGCTGTTCACTCGCTAAACGACCTCTTGGGAAACACGTCTCCGGTCGACGGACCGCTCAGATTGCTTCTCGTGTAACTGTGAACTGTGTCAGCGCAGGGAATCCGTCTCTGTTGAGCAGATGTCAATCCTGCCTCGCTTTTGCTTTGTTGCCTCTACCAAGATGATTTCCCGTTTCTCTCTTCACTGGAGCAGGCAGACACAGCCAACGCACATCAAGTGTCAAGAGACACGCTCTGCTGAGCTCAACGCTTGTGCAGATGCACATGTGCGACGAAGTCAACACACGTGCTTGTGGAGAGAAAGAAAGGGACTCCCAGGCGTGTGGAGCGACGGGGAGAAAGAGCGGGCGCTGAGGAACACAGTTTCAAACAGACTGTCTCCACACAAACAGGCACCTGTCTGCAGGTATCCTAGATCTTGATTCTTGAACTTGAGGAAACACGCGTCTGAGCAAAACTCCCAAACGCTTCCAGGAAAGACACAGGCTCTCCCACAAGCACACAAGTGTTTGCCCTCAGCTATAGATCAGGGACAAGCCTGTGAAGAGCAACCAAAGAGCTCGTCCGTCTTTCCCTCAATAGATGGGAGTAGGCGCGCTTGCGGATGTGTGCGTGTGTGTGGCCACGCGTTTGCTTAGGCATCAGTGTGTGAAAAGGTAGGTGCTTTTCTCTAGCTGCGTGTGCGTGCACGTGGTGCTGGGTGCACATCCCTGGGTGCTCGTGGAAAGGTTTCTGCATGGTTTTCGCTGAGGAATCGTGTGTGTGCACATGGACAAAGAGAAGGCGCAGCAACCAGGTTCCAGCGCCGAAGAAGGCAAAAGGCGAGGTTTCCGGCGCTATCTCCTTCTCTCCCCAGAGCTAGTCGCGCAAAGCAAGCCGCTAAGCCGGCGACCGGCAAGAGAGCTACAACGAAGCATGCCGAACGGAGAAAATAGCAGCAGCTCATCTGTTCACACCTTGTTTCTGCCATGTGCTTGAACGCCAAGACGTTCGCGCTTCTGTGAGATGAAAGACGTCCTTCTGCATATGTGGTTGCTCACACCGGTGCACTTGTTAGTGTATCCATTCAGTCCTGGGCTGCGGGGCATTCAGAAGTGGCTCTGTGGAGACGTCTGCATAGAGGCAGCTGTCAGAACACGCACACTCGATTGTTCACCAAAACATATGCAGACGCGTCCTTAGCCTGTAGATTTGGATGCACAGAGTTCCCTGTGTTCGCAAGAGACAAGGGAATCGCGTCTGTGCGCACAGAAGCAATAGCGGACCGTTTCCCTCGGAGTGAACGCGAAAGAGCCGTCTATATACTCGCAGACACGCGAACGTGCCTCAATGCGGTCACAGAGGCAGCAGCTTTTGCACAGATGCTCCTGGTGATTCTGGCACTTTCCAGGCACACTCCTGAAAGTCGCGCACACTGCTGTTCACTCGCTAAACGACCTCTTGGGAAACACGTCTCCGGTCGACGGACCGCTCAGATTGCTTCTCGTGTAACTGTGAACTGTGTCAGCGCAGGGAATCCGTCTCTGTTGAGCAGATGTCAATCCTGCCTCGCTTTTGCTTTGTTGCCTCTACCAAGATGATTTCCCGTTTCTCTCTTCACTGGAGCAGGCAGACACAGCCAACGCACATCAAGTGTCAAGAGACACGCTCTGCTGAGCTCAACGCTTGTGCAGATGCACATGTGCGACGAAGTCAACACACGTGCTTGTGGAGAGAAAGAAAGGGACTCCCAGGCGTGTGGAGCGACGGGGAGAAAGAGCGGGCGCTGAGGAACACAGTTTCAAACAGACTGTCTCCACACAAACAGGCACCTGTCTGCAGGTATCCTAGATCTTGATTCTTGAACTTGAGGAAACACGCGTCTGAGCAAAACTCCCAAACGCTTCCAGGAAAGACACAGGCTCTCCCACAAGCACACAAGTGTTTGCCCTCAGCTATAGATCAGGGACAAGCCTGTGAAGAGCAACCAAAGAGCTCGTCCGTCTTTCCCTCAATAGATGGGAGTAGGCGCGCTTGCGGATGTGTGCGTGTGTGTGGCCACGCGTTTGCTTAGGCATCAGTGTGTGAAAAGGTAGGTGCTTTTCTCTAGCTGCGTGTGCGTGCACGTGGTGCTGGGTGCACATCCCTGGGTGCTCGTGGAAAGGTTTCTGCATGGTTTTCGCTGAGGAATCGTGTGTGTGCACATGGACAAAGAGAAGGCGCAGCAACCAGGTTCCAGCGCCGAAGAAGGCAAAAGGCGAGGTTTCCGGCGCTATCTCCTTCTCTCCCCAGAGCTAGTCGCGCAAAGCAAGCCGCTAAGCCGGCGACCGGCAAGAGAGCTACAACGAAGCATGCCGAACGGAGAAAATAGCAGCAGCTCATCTGTTCACACCTTGTTTCTGCCATGTGCTTGAACGCCAAGACGTTCGCGCTTCTGTGAGATGAAAGACGTCCTTCTGCATATGTGGTTGCTCACACCGGTGCACTTGTTAGTGTATCCATTCAGTCCTGGGCTGCGGGGCATTCAGAAGTGGCTCTGTGGAGACGTCTGCATAGAGGCAGCTGTCAGAACACGCACACTCGATTGTTCACCAAAACATATGCAGACGCGTCCTTAGCCTGTAGATTTGGATGCACAGAGTTCCCTGTGTTCGCAAGAGACAAGGGAATCGCGTCTGTGCGCACAGAAGCAATAGCGGACCGTTTCCCTCGGAGTGAACGCGAAAGAGCCGTCTATATACTCGCAGACACGCGAACGTGCCTCAATGCGGTCACAGAGGCAGCAGCTTTTGCACAGATGCTCCTGGTGATTCTGGCACTTTCCAGGCACACTCCTGAAAGTCGCGCACACTGCTGTTCACTCGCTAAACGACCTCTTGGGAAACACGTCTCCGGTCGACGGACCGCTCAGATTGCTTCTCGTGTAACTGTGAACTGTGTCAGCGCAGGGAATCCGTCTCTGTTGAGCAGATGTCAATCCTGCCTCGCTTTTGCTTTGTTGCCTCTACCAAGATGATTTCCCGTTTCTCTCTTCACTGGAGCAGGCAGACACAGCCAACGCACATCAAGTGTCAAGAGACACGCTCTGCTGAGCTCAACGCTTGTGCAGATGCACATGTGCGACGAAGTCAACACACGTGCTTGTGGAGAGAAAGAAAGGGACTCCCAGGCGTGTGGAGCGACGGGGAGAAAGAGCGGGCGCTGAGGAACACAGTTTCAAACAGACTGTCTCCACACAAACAGGCACCTGTCTGCAGGTATCCTAGATCTTGATTCTTGAACTTGAGGAAACACGCGTCTGAGCAAAACTCCCAAACGCTTCCAGGAAAGACACAGGCTCTCCCACAAGCACACAAGTGTTTGCCCTCAGCTATAGATCAGGGACAAGCCTGTGAAGAGATGCCCTGCTATTCTTTCGCCTTATGGCATCATGTGTTTCGTTCCTCTTGGAGATCGATTGTTAAACGTCTTTCCTCGGGCGACACTGAAGCATTTGCCAGCGGAGGAGAAGTAGCACGGAGCAGCATTCAGTACTGCCTACGAGTGTCTTTGCTACCCTACTAGCGGAGCTCCAAGAACAGGCACACATCTTCAGGTACCTTCCAAATGTGGATTCCCCTGCAGCCCCGTAGGCGGGCGTGCAGTACGCCAACCGTCAACGGACGTTTTTCCCCTCAAGCCTGTCAGGACGTTGCTCGTCCGTCTTTCCCTCAATAGATGGGAGTAGGCGCGCTTGCGGATGTGTGCGTGTGTGTGGCCACGCGTTTGCTTAGGCTTCAGTGTGTGAAAAGGTAGGTGCTTTTCTCTAGCTGCGTGTGCGTGCACGTGGTGCTGGGTGCACATCCCTGGGTGCTCGTGGAAAGGTTTCTGCATGGTTTTCGCTGAGGAATCGTGTGTGTGCACATGGACAAAGAGAAGGCGCAGCAACCAGGTTCCAGCGCCGAAGAAGGCAAAAGGCGAGGTTTCCGGCGCTATCTCCTTCTCTCCCCAGAGCTAGTCGCGCAAAGCAAGCCGCTAAGCCGGCGACCGGCAAGAGAGCTACAACGAAGCATGCCGAACGGAGAAAATAGCAGCAGCTCATCTGTTCACACCTTGTTTCTGCCATGTGCTTGAACGCCAAGACGTTCGCGCTTCTGTGAGATGAAAGACGTCCTTCTGCATATGTGGTTGCTCACACCGGTGCACTTGTTAGTGTATCCATTCAGTCCTGGGCTGCGGGGCATTCAGAAGTGGCTCTGTGGAGACGTCTGCATAGAGGCAGCTGTCAGAACACGCACACTCGATTGTTCACCAAAACATATGCAGACGCGTCCTTAGCCTGTAGATTTGGATGCACAGAGTTCCCTGTGTTCGCAAGAGACAAGGGAATCGCGTCTGTGCGCACAGAAGCAATAGCGGACCGTTTCCCTCGGAGTGAACGCGAAAGAGCCGTCTATATACTCGCAGACACGCGAACGTGCCTCAATGCGGTCACAGAGGCAGCAGCTTTTGCACAGATGCTCCTGGTGATTCTGGCACTTTCCAGGCACACTCCTGAAAGTCGCGCACACTGCTGTTCACTCGCTAAACGACCTCTTGGGAAACACGTCTCCGGTCGACGGACCGCTCAGATTGCTTCTCGTGTAACTGTGAACTGTGTCAGCGCAGGGAATCCGTCTCTGTTGAGCAGATGTCAATCCTGCCTCGCTTTTGCTTTGTTGCCTCTACCAAGATGATTTCCCGTTTCTCTCTTCACTGGAGCAGGCAGACACAGCCAACGCACATCAAGTGTCAAGAGACACGCTCTGCTGAGCTCAACGCTTGTGCAGATGCACATGTGCGACGAAGTCAACACACGTGCTTGTGGAGAGAAAGAAAGGGACTCCCAGGCGTGTGGAGCGACGGGGAGAAAGAGCGGGCGCTGAGGAACACAGTTTCAAACAGACTGTCTCCACACAAACAGGCACCTGTCTGCAGGTATCCTAGATCTTGATTCTTGAACTTGAGGAAACACGCGTCTGAGCAAAACTCCCAAACGCTTCCAGGAAAGACACAGGCTCTCCCACAAGCACACAAGTGTTTGCCCTCAGCTATAGATCAGGGACAAGCCTGTGAAGAGCAACCAAAGAGCTCGTCCGTCTTTCCCTCAATAGATGGGAGTAGGCGCGCTTGCGGATGTGTGCGTGTGTGTGGCCACGCGTTTGCTTAGGCATCAGTGTGTGAAAAGGTAGGTGCTTTTCTCTAGCTGCGTGTGCGTGCACGTGGTGCTGGGTGCACATCCCTGGGTGCTCGTGGAAAGGTTTCTGCATGGTTTTCGCTGAGGAATCGTGTGTGTGCACATGGACAAAGAGAAGGCGCAGCAACCAGGTTCCAGCGCCGAAGAAGGCAAAAGGCGAGGTTTCCGGCGCTATCTCCTTCTCTCCCCAGAGCTAGTCGCGCAAAGCAAGCCGCTAAGCCGGCGACCGGCAAGAGAGCTACAACGAAGCATGCCGAACGGAGAAAATAGCAGCAGCTCATCTGTTCACACCTTGTTTCTGCCATGTGCTTGAACGCCAAGACGTTCGCGCTTCTGTGAGATGAAAGACGTCCTTCTGCATATGTGGTTGCTCACACCGGTGCACTTGTTAGTGTATCCATTCAGTCCTGGGCTGCGGGGCATTCAGAAGTGGCTCTGTGGAGACGTCTGCATAGAGGCAGCTGTCAGAACACGCACACTCGATTGTTCACCAAAACATATGCAGACGCGTCCTTAGCCTGTAGATTTGGATGCACAGAGTTCCCTGTGTTCGCAAGAGACAAGGGAATCGCGTCTGTGCGCACAGAAGCAATAGCGGACCGTTTCCCTCGGAGTGAACGCGAAAGAGCCGTCTATATACTCGCAGACACGCGAACGTGCCTCAATGCGGTCACAGAGGCAGCAGCTTTTGCACAGATGCTCCTGGTGATTCTGGCACTTTCCAGGCACACTCCTGAAAGTCGCGCACACTGCTGTTCACTCGCTAAACGACCTCTTGGGAAACACGTCTCCGGTCGACGGACCGCTCAGATTGCTTCTCGTGTAACTGTGAACTGTGTCAGCGCAGGGAATCCGTCTCTGTTGAGCAGATGTCAATCCTGCCTCGCTTTTGCTTTGTTGCCTCTACCAAGATGATTTCCCGTTTCTCTCTTCACTGGAGCAGGCAGACACAGCCAACGCACATCAAGTGTCAAGAGACACGCTCTGCTGAGCTCAACGCTTGTGCAGATGCACATGTGCGACGAAGTCAACACACGTGCTTGTGGAGAGAAAGAAAGGGACTCCCAGGCGTGTGGAGCGACGGGGAGAAAGAGCGGGCGCTGAGGAACACAGTTTCAAACAGACTGTCTCCACACAAACAGGCACCTGTCTGCAGGTATCCTAGATCTTGATTCTTGAACTTGAGGAAACACGCGTCTGAGCAAAACTCCCAAACGCTTCCAGGAAAGACACAGGCTCTCCCACAAGCACACAAGTGTTTGCCCTCAGCTATAGATCAGGGACAAGCCTGTGAAGAGCAACCAAAGAGCTCGTCCGTCTTTCCCTCAATAGATGGGAGTAGGCGCGCTTGCGGATGTGTGCGTGTGTGTGGCCACGCGTTTGCTTAGGCATCAGTGTGTGAAAAGGTAGGTGCTTTTCTCTAGCTGCGTGTGCGTGCACGTGGTGCTGGGTGCACATCCCTGGGTGCTCGTGGAAAGGTTTCTGCATGGTTTTCGCTGAGGAATCGTGTGTGTGCACATGGACAAAGAGAAGGCGCAGCAACCAGGTTCCAGCGCCGAAGAAGGCAAAAGGCGAGGTTTCCGGCGCTATCTCCTTCTCTCCCCAGAGCTAGTCGCGCAAAGCAAGCCGCTAAGCCGGCGACCGGCAAGAGAGCTACAACGAAGCATGCCGAACGGAGAAAATAGCAGCAGCTCATCTGTTCACACCTTGTTTCTGCCATGTGCTTGAACGCCAAGACGTTCGCGCTTCTGTGAGATGAAAGACGTCCTTCTGCATATGTGGTTGCTCACACCGGTGCACTTGTTAGTGTATCCATTCAGTCCTGGGCTGCGGGGCATTCAGAAGTGGCTCTGTGGAGACGTCTGCATAGAGGCAGCTGTCAGAACACGCACACTCGATTGTTCACCAAAACATATGCAGACGCGTCCTTAGCCTGTAGATTTGGATGCACAGAGTTCCCTGTGTTCGCAAGAGACAAGGGAATCGCGTCTGTGCGCACAGAAGCAATAGCGGACCGTTTCCCTCGGAGTGAACGCGAAAGAGCCGTCTATATACTCGCAGACACGCGAACGTGCCTCAATGCGGTCACAGAGGCAGCAGCTTTTGCACAGATGCTCCTGGTGATTCTGGCACTTTCCAGGCACACTCCTGAAAGTCGCGCACACTGCTGTTCACTCGCTAAACGACCTCTTGGGAAACACGTCTCCGGTCGACGGACCGCTCAGATTGCTTCTCGTGTAACTGTGAACTGTGTCAGCGCAGGGAATCCGTCTCTGTTGAGCAGATGTCAATCCTGCCTCGCTTTTGCTTTGTTGCCTCTACCAAGATGATTTCCCGTTTCTCTCTTCACTGGAGCAGGCAGACACAGCCAACGCACATCAAGTGTCAAGAGACACGCTCTGCTGAGCTCAACGCTTGTGCAGATGCACATGTGCGACGAAGTCAACACACGTGCTTGTGGAGAGAAAGAAAGGGACTCCCAGGCGTGTGGAGCGACGGGGAGAAAGAGCGGGCGCTGAGGAACACAGTTTCAAACAGACTGTCTCCACACAAACAGGCACCTGTCTGCAGGTATCCTAGATCTTGATTCTTGAACTTGAGGAAACACGCGTCTGAGCAAAACTCCCAAACGCTTCCAGGAAAGACACAGGCTCTCCCACAAGCACACAAGTGTTTGCCCTCAGCTATAGATCAGGGACAAGCCTGTGAAGAGCAACCAAAGAGCTCGTCCGTCTTTCCCTCAATAGATGGGAGTAGGCGCGCTTGCGGATGTGTGCGTGTGTGTGGCCACGCGTTTGCTTAGGCATCAGTGTGTGAAAAGGTAGGTGCTTTTCTCTAGCTGCGTGTGCGTGCACGTGGTGCTGGGTGCACATCCCTGGGTGCTCGTGGAAAGGTTTCTGCATGGTTTTCGCTGAGGAATCGTGTGTGTGCACATGGACAAAGAGAAGGCGCAGCAACCAGGTTCCAGCGCCGAAGAAGGCAAAAGGCGAGGTTTCCGGCGCTATCTCCTTCTCTCCCCAGAGCTAGTCGCGCAAAGCAAGCCGCTAAGCCGGCGACCGGCAAGAGAGCTACAACGAAGCATGCCGAACGGAGAAAATAGCAGCAGCTCATCTGTTCACACCTTGTTTCTGCCATGTGCTTGAACGCCAAGACGTTCGCGCTTCTGTGAGATGAAAGACGTCCTTCTGCATATGTGGTTGCTCACACCGGTGCACTTGTTAGTGTATCCATTCAGTCCTGGGCTGCGGGGCATTCAGAAGTGGCTCTGTGGAGACGTCTGCATAGAGGCAGCTGTCAGAACACGCACACTCGATTGTTCACCAAAACATATGCAGACGCGTCCTTAGCCTGTAGATTTGGATGCACAGAGTTCCCTGTGTTCGCAAGAGACAAGGGAATCGCGTCTGTGCGCACAGAAGCAATAGCGGACCGTTTCCCTCGGAGTGAACGCGAAAGAGCCGTCTATATACTCGCAGACACGCGAACGTGCCTCAATGCGGTCACAGAGGCAGCAGCTTTTGCACAGATGCTCCTGGTGATTCTGGCACTTTCCAGGCACACTCCTGAAAGTCGCGCACACTGCTGTTCACTCGCTAAACGACCTCTTGGGAAACACGTCTCCGGTCGACGGACCGCTCAGATTGCTTCTCGTGTAACTGTGAACTGTGTCAGCGCAGGGAATCCGTCTCTGTTGAGCAGATGTCAATCCTGCCTCGCTTTTGCTTTGTTGCCTCTACCAAGACGATTTCCCGTTTCTCTCTTCACTGGAGCAGGCAGACACAGCCAACGCACATCAAGTGTCAAGAGACACGCTCTGCTGAGCTCAACGCTTGTGCAGATGCACATGTGCGACGAAGTCAACACACGTGCTTGTGGAGAGAAAGAAAGGGACTCCCAGGCGTGTGGAGCGACGGGGAGAAAGAGCGGGCGCTGAGGAACACAGTTTCAAACAGACTGTCTCCACACAAACAGGCACCTGTCTGCAGGTATCCTAGATCTTAATTCTTGAACTTGAGGAAACACGCGTCTGAGCAAAACTCCCAAACGCTTCCAGGAAAGACACAGGCTCTCCCACAAGCACACAAGTGTTTGCCCTCAGCTATAGATCAGGGACAAGCCTGTGAAGAGCAACCAAAGAGCTCGTCCGTCTTTCCCTCAATAGATGGGAGTAGGCGCGCTTGCGGATGTGTGCGTGTGTGTGGCCACGCGTTTGCTTAGGCATCAGTGTGTGAAAAGGTAGGTGCTTTTCTCTAGCTGCGTGTGCGTGCACGTGGTGCTGGGTGCACATCCCTGGGTGCTCGTGGAAAGGTTTCTGCATGGTTTTCGCTGAGGAATCGTGTGTGTGCACATGGACAAAGAGAAGGCGCAGCAACCAGGTTCCAGCGCCGAAGAAGGCAAAAGGCGAGGTTTCCGGCGCTATCTCCTTCTCTCCCCAGAGCTAGTCGCGCAAAGCAAGCCGCTAAGCCGGCGACCGGCAAGAGAGCTACAACGAAGCATGCCGAACGGAGAAAATAGCAGCAGCTCATCTGTTCACACCTTGTTTCTGCCATGTGCTTGAACGCCAAGACGTTCGCGCTTCTGTGAGATGAAAGACGTCCTTCTGCATATGTGGTTGCTCACACCGGTGCACTTGTTAGTGTATCCATTCAGTCCTGGGCTGCGGGGCATTCAGAAGTGGCTCTGTGGAGACGTCTGCATAGAGGCAGCTGTCAGAACACGCACACTCGATTGTTCACCAAAACATATGCAGACGCGTCCTTAGCCTGTAGATTTGGATGCACAGAGTTCCCTGTGTTCGCAAGAGACAAGGGAATCGCGTCTGTGCGCACAGAAGCAATAGCGGACCGTTTCCCTCGGAGTGAACGCGAAAGAGCCGTCTATATACTCGCAGACACGCGAACGTGCCTCAATGCGGTCACAGAGGCAGCAGCTTTTGCACAGATGCTCCTGGTGATTCTGGCACTTTCC
The DNA here is from genome assembly GCF_037038585.1 of Patagioenas fasciata. NCBI lineage: Eukaryota > Metazoa > Chordata > Aves > Columbiformes > Columbidae > Patagioenas > Patagioenas fasciata. The sequence continues at coordinate 236,604 of NW_027288801.1, forward strand.
AGGCACACTCCTGAAAGTCGCGCACACTGCTGTTCACTCGCTAAACGACCTCTTGGGAAACACGTCTCCGGTCGACGGACCGCTCAGATTGCTTCTCGTGTAACTGTGAACTGTGTCAGCGCAGGGAATCCGTCTCTGTTGAGCAGATGTCAATCCTGCCTCGCTTTTGCTTTGTTGCCTCTACCAAGACGATTTCCCGTTTCTCTCTTCACTGGAGCAGGCAGACACAGCCAACGCACATCAAGTGTCAAGAGACACGCTCTGCTGAGCTCAACGCTTGTGCAGATGCACATGTGCGACGAAGTCAACACACGTGCTTGTGGAGAGAAAGAAAGGGACTCCCAGGCGTGTGGAGCGACGGGGAGAAAGAGCGGGCGCTGAGGAACACAGTTTCAAACAGACTGTCTCCACACAAACAGGCACCTGTCTGCAGGTATCCTAGATCTTGATTCTTGAACTTGAGGAAACACGCGTCTGAGCAAAACTCCCAAACGCTTCCAGGAAAGACACAGGCTCTCCCACAAGCACACAAGTGTTTGCCCTCAGCTATAGATCAGGGACAAGCCTGTGAAGAGATGCCCTGCTATTCTTTCGCCTTATGGCATCATGTGTTTCGTTCCTCTTGGAGATCGATTGTTAAACGTCTTTCCTCGGGCGACACTGAAGCATTTGCCAGCGGAGGAGAAGTAGCACGGAGCAGCATTCAGTACTGCCTACGAGTGTCTTTGCTACCCTACTAGCGGAGCTCCAAGAACAGGCACACATCTTCAGGTACCTTCCAAATGTGGATTCCCCTGCAGCCCCGTAGGCGGGCGTGCAGTACGCCAACCGTCAACGGACGTTTTTCCCCTCAAGCCTGTCAGGACGTTGCTCGTCCGTCTTTCCCTCAATAGATGGGAGTAGGCGCGCTTGCGGATGTGTGCGTGTGTGTGGCCACGCGTTTGCTTAGGCTTCAGTGTGTGAAAAGGTAGGTGCTTTTCTCTAGCTGCGTGTGCGTGCACGTGGTGCTGGGTGCACATCCCTGGGTGCTCGTGGAAAGGTTTCTGCATGGTTTTCGCTGAGGAATCGTGTGTGTGCACATGGACAAAGAGAAGGCGCAGCAACCAGGTTCCAGCGCCGAAGAAGGCAAAAGGCGAGGTTTCCGGCGCTATCTCCTTCTCTCCCCAGAGCTAGTCGCGCAAAGCAAGCCGCTAAGCCGGCGACCGGCAAGAGAGCTACAACGAAGCATGCCGAACGGAGAAAATAGCAGCAGCTCATCTGTTCACACCTTGTTTCTGCCATGTGCTTGAACGCCAAGACGTTCGCGCTTCTGTGAGATGAAAGACGTCCTTCTGCATATGTGGTTGCTCACACCGGTGCACTTGTTAGTGTATCCATTCAGTCCTGGGCTGCGGGGCATTCAGAAGTGGCTCTGTGGAGACGTCTGCATAGAGGCAGCTGTCAGAACACGCACACTCGATTGTTCACCAAAACATATGCAGACGCGTCCTTAGCCTGTAGATTTGGATGCACAGAGTTCCCTGTGTTCGCAAGAGACAAGGGAATCGCGTCTGTGCGCACAGAAGCAATAGCGGACCGTTTCCCTCGGAGTGAACGCGAAAGAGCCGTCTATATACTCGCAGACACGCGAACGTGCCTCAATGCGGTCACAGAGGCAGCAGCTTTTGCACAGATGCTCCTGGTGATTCTGGCACTTTCCAGGCACACTCCTGAAAGTCGCGCACACTGCTGTTCACTCGCTAAACGACCTCTTGGGAAACACGTCTCCGGTCGACGGACCGCTCAGATTGCTTCTCGTGTAACTGTGAACTGTGTCAGCGCAGGGAATCCGTCTCTGTTGAGCAGATGTCAATCCTGCCTCGCTTTTGCTTTGTTGCCTCTACCAAGATGATTTCCCGTTTCTCTCTTCACTGGAGCAGGCAGACACAGCCAACGCACATCAAGTGTCAAGAGACACGCTCTGCTGAGCTCAACGCTTGTGCAGATGCACATGTGCGACGAAGTCAACACACGTGCTTGTGGAGAGAAAGAAAGGGACTCCCAGGCGTGTGGAGCGACGGGGAGAAAGAGCGGGCGCTGAGGAACACAGTTTCAAACAGACTGTCTCCACACAAACAGGCACCTGTCTGCAGGTATCCTAGATCTTGATTCTTGAACTTGAGGAAACACGCGTCTGAGCAAAACTCCCAAACGCTTCCAGGAAAGACACAGGCTCTCCCACAAGCACACAAGTGTTTGCCCTCAGCTATAGATCAGGGACAAGCCTGTGAAGAGCAACCAAAGAGCTCGTCCGTCTTTCTCTCAATAGATGGGAGTAGGCGCGCTTGCGGATGTGTGCGTGTGTGTGGCCACGCGTTTGCTTAGGCATCAGTGTGTGAAAAGGTAGGTGCTTTTCTCTAGCTGCGTGTGCGTGCACGTGGTGCTGGGTGCACATCCCTGGGTGCTCGTGGAAAGGTTTCTGCATGGTTTTCGCTGAGGAATCGTGTGTGTGCACATGGACAAAGAGAAGGCGCAGCAACCAGGTTCCAGCGCCGAAGAAGGCAAAAGGCGAGGTTTCCGGCGCTATCTCCTTCTCTCCCCAGAGCTAGTCGCGCAAAGCAAGCCGCTAAGCCGGCGACCGGCAAGAGAGCTACAACGAAGCATGCCGAACGGAGAAAATAGCAGCAGCTCATGTGTTCACACCTTGTTTCTGCCATGTGCTTGAACGCCAAGACGTTCGCGCTTCTGTGAGATGAAAGACGTCCTTCTGCATATGTGGTTGCTCACACCGGTGCACTTGTTAGTGTATCCATTCAGTCCTGGGCTGCGGGGCATTCAGAAGTGGCTCTGTGGAGACGTCTGCATAGAGGCAGCTGTCAGAACACGCACACTCGATTGTTCACCAAAACATATGCAGACGCGTCCTTAGCCTGTAGATTTGGATGCACAGAGTTCCCTGTGTTCGCAAGAGACAAGGGAATCGCGTCTGTGCGCACAGAAGCAATAGCGGACCGTTTCCCTCGGAGTGAACGCGAAAGAGCCGTCTATATACTCGCAGACACGCGAACGTGCCTCAATGCGGTCACAGAGGCAGCAGCTTTTGCACAGATGCTCCTGGTGATTCTGGCACTTTCCAGGCACACTCCTGAAAGTCGCGCACACTGCTGTTCACTCGCTAAACGACCTCTTGGGAAACACGTCTCCGGTCGACGGACCGCTCAGATTGCTTCTCGTGTAACTGTGAACTGTGTCAGCGCAGGGAATCCGTCTCTGTTGAGCAGATGTCAATCCTGCCTCGCTTTTGCTTTGTTGCCTCTACCAAGATGATTTCCCGTTTCTCTCTTCACTGGAGCAGGCAGACACAGCCAACGCACATCAAGTGTCAAGAGACACGCTCTGCTGAGCTCAACGCTTGTGCAGATGCACATGTGCGACGAAGTCAACACACGTGCTTGTGGAGAGAAAGAAAGGGACTCCCAGGCGTGTGGAGCGACGGGGAGAAAGAGCGGGCGCTGAGGAACACAGTTTCAAACAGACTGTCTCCACACAAACAGGCACCTGTCTGCAGGTATCCTAGATCTTGATTCTTGAACTTGAGGAAACACGCGTCTGAGCAAAACTCCCAAACGCTTCCAGGAAAGACACAGGCTCTCCCACAAGCACACAAGTGTTTGCCCTCAGCTATAGATCAGGGACAAGCCTGTGAAGAGCAACCAAAGAGCTCGTCCGTCTTTCCCTCAATAGATGGGAATAGGCGCGCTTGCGGATGTGTGCGTGTGTGTGGCCACGCGTTTGCTTAGGCATCAGTGTGTGAAAAGGTAGGTGCTTTTCTCTAGCTGCGTGTGCGTGCACGTGGTGCTGGGTGCACATCCCTGGGTGCTCGTGGAAAGGTTTCTGCATGGTTTTCGCTGAGGAATCGTGTGTGTGCACATGGACAAAGAGAAGGCGCAGCAACCAGGTTCCAGCGCCGAAGAAGGCAAAAGGCGAGGTTTCCGGCGCTATCTCCTTCTCTCCCCAGAGCTAGTCGCGCAAAGCAAGCCGCTAAGCCGGCGACCGGCAAGAGAGCTACAACGAAGCATGCCGAACGGAGAAAATAGCAGCAGCTCATGTGTTCACACCTTGTTTCTGCCATGTGCTTGAACGCCAAGACGTTCGCGCTTCTGTGAGATGAAAGACGTCCTTCTGCATATGTGGTTGCTCACACCGGTGCACTTGTTAGTGTATCCATTCAGTCCTGGGCTGCGGGGCATTCAGAAGTGGCTCTGTGGAGACGTCTGCATAGAGGCAGCTGTCAGAACACGCACACTCGATTGTTCACCAAAACATATGCAGACGCGTCCTTAGCCTGTAGATTTGGATGCACAGAGTTCCCTGTGTTCGCAAGAGACAAGGGAATCGCGTCTGTGCGCACAGAAGCAATAGCGGACCGTTTCCCTCTGAGTGAACGCGAAAGAGCCGTCTATATACTCGCAGACACGCGAACGTGCCTCAATGCGGTCACAGAGGCAGCAGCTTTTGCACAGATGCTCCTGGTGATTCTGGCACTTTCCAGGCACACTCCTGAAAGTCGCGCACACTGCTGTTCACTCGCTAAACGACCTCTTGGGAAACACGTCTCCGGTCGACGGACCGCTCAGATTGCTTCTCGTGTAACTGTGAACTGTGTCAGCGCAGGGAATCCGTCTCTGTTGAGCAGATGTCAATCCTGCCTCGCTTTTGCTTTGTTGCCTCTACCAAGATGATTTCCCGTTTCTCTCTTCACTGGAGCAGGCAGACACAGCCAACGCACATCAAGTGTCAAGAGACACGCTCTGCTGAGCTCAACGCTTGTGCAGATGCACATGTGCGACGAAGTCAACACACGTGCTTGTGGAGAGAAAGAAAGGGACTCCCAGGCGTGTGGAGCGACGGGGAGAAAGAGCGGGCGCTGAGGAACACAGTTTCAAACAGACTGTCTCCACACAAACAGGCACCTGTCTGCAGGTATCCTAGATCTTGATTCTTGAACTTGAGGAAACACGCGTCTGAGCAAAACTCCCAAACGCTTCCAGGAAAGACACAGGCTCTCCCACAAGCACACAAGTGTTTGCCCTCAGCTATAGATCAGGGACAAGCCTGTGAAGAGATGCCCTGCTATTCTTTCGCCTTATGGCATCATGTGTTTCGTTCCTCTTGGAGATCGATTGTTAAACGTCTTTCCTCGGGCGACACTGAAGCATTTGCCAGCGGAGGAGAAGTAGCACGGAGCAGCATTCAGTACTGCCTACGAGTGTCTTTGCTACCCTACTAGCGGAGCTCCAAGAACAGGCACACATCTTCAGGTACCTTCCAAATGTGGATTCCCCTGCAGCCCCGTAGGCGGGCGTGCAGTACGCCAACCGTCAACGGACGTTTTTCCCCTCAAGCCTGTCAGGACGTTGCTCGTCCGTCTTTCCCTCAATAGATGGGAGTAGGCGCGCTTGCGGATGTGTGCGTGTGTGTGGCCACGCGTTTGCTTAGGCTTCAGTGTGTGAAAAGGTAGGTGCTTTTCTCTAGCTGCGTGTGCGTGCACGTGGTGCTGGGTGCACATCCCTGGGTGCTCGTGGAAAGGTTTCTGCATGGTTTTCGCTGAGGAATCGTGTGTGTGCACATGGACAAAGAGAAGGCGCAGCAACCAGGTTCCAGCGCCGAAGAAGGCAAAAGGCGAGGTTTCCGGCGCTATCTCCTTCTCTCCCCAGAGCTAGTCGCGCAAAGCAAGCCGCTAAGCCGGCGACCGGCAAGAGAGCTACAACGAAGCATGCCGAACGGAGAAAATAGCAGCAGCTCATCTGTTCACACCTTGTTTCTGCCATGTGCTTGAACGCCAAGACGTTCGCGCTTCTGTGAGATGAAAGACGTCCTTCTGCATATGTGGTTGCTCACACCGGTGCACTTGTTAGTGTATCCATTCAGTCCTGGGCTGCGGGGCATTCAGAAGTGGCTCTGTGGAGACGTCTGCATAGAGGCAGCTGTCAGAACACGCACACTCGATTGTTCACCAAAACATATGCAGACGCGTCCTTAGCCTGTAGATTTGGATGCACAGAGTTCCCTGTGTTCGCAAGAGACAAGGGAATCGCGTCTGTGCGCACAGAAGCAATAGCGGACCGTTTCCCTCGGAGTGAACGCGAAAGAGCCGTCTATATACTCGCAGACACGCGAACGTGCCTCAATGCGGTCACAGAGGCAGCAGCTTTTGCACAGATGCTCCTGGTGATTCTGGCACTTTCCAGGCACACTCCTGAAAGTCGCGCACACTGCTGTTCACTCGCTAAACGACCTCTTGGGAAACACGTCTCCGGTCGACGGACCGCTCAGATTGCTTCTCGTGTAACTGTGAACTGTGTCAGCGCAGGGAATCCGTCTCTGTTGAGCAGATGTCAATCCTGCCTCGCTTTTGCTTTGTTGCCTCTACCAAGATGATTTCCCGTTTCTCTCTTCACTGGAGCAGGCAGACACAGCCAACGCACATCAAGTGTCAAGAGACACGCTCTGCTGAGCTCAACGCTTGTGCAGATGCACATGTGCGACGAAGTCAACACACGTGCTTGTGGAGAGAAAGAAAGGGACTCCCAGGCGTGTGGAGCGACGGGGAGAAAGAGCGGGCGCTGAGGAACACAGTTTCAAACAGACTGTCTCCACACAAACAGGCACCTGTCTGCAGGTATCCTAGATCTTGATTCTTGAACTTGAGGAAACACGCGTCTGAGCAAAACTCCCAAACGCTTCCAGGAAAGACACAGGCTCTCCCACAAGCACACAAGTGTTTGCCCTCAGCTATAGATCAGGGACAAGCCTGTGAAGAGCAACCAAAGAGCTCGTCCGTCTTTCTCTCAATAGATGGGAGTAGGCGCGCTTGCGGATGTGTGCGTGTGTGTGGCCACGCGTTTGCTTAGGCATCAGTGTGTGAAAAGGTAGGTGCTTTTCTCTAGCTGCGTGTGCGTGCACGTGGTGCTGGGTGCACATCCCTGGGTGCTCGTGGAAAGGTTTCTGCATGGTTTTCGCTGAGGAATCGTGTGTGTGCACATGGACAAAGAGAAGGCGCAGCAACCAGGTTCCAGCGCCGAAGAAGGCAAAAGGCGAGGTTTCCGGCGCTATCTCCTTCTCTCCCCAGAGCTAGTCGCGCAAAGCAAGCCGCTAAGCCGGCGACCGGCAAGAGAGCTACAACGAAGCATGCCGAACGGAGAAAATAGCAGCAGCTCATCTGTTCACACCTTGTTTCTGCCATGTGCTTGAACGCCAAGACGTTCGCGCTTCTGTGAGATGAAAGACGTCCTTCTGCATATGTGGTTGCTCACACCGGTGCACTTGTTAGTGTATCCATTCAGTCCTGGGCTGCGGGGCATTCAGAAGTGGCTCTGTGGAGACGTCTGCATAGAGGCAGCTGTCAGAACACGCACACTCGATTGTTCACCAAAACATATGCAGACGCGTCCTTAGCCTGTAGATTTGGATGCACAGAGTTCCCTGTGTTCGCAAGAGACAAGGGAATCGCGTCTGTGCGCACAGAAGCAATAGCGGACCGTTTCCCTCGGAGTGAACGCGAAAGAGCCGTCTATATACTCGCAGACACGCGAACGTGCCTCAATGCGGTCACAGAGGCAGCAGCTTTTGCACAGATGCTCCTGGTGATTCTGGCACTTTCCAGGCACACTCCTGAAAGTCGCGCACACTGCTGTTCACTCGCTAAACGACCTCTTGGGAAACACGTCTCCGGTCGACGGACCGCTCAGATTGCTTCTCGTGTAACTGTGAACTGTGTCAGCGCAGGGAATCCGTCTCTGTTGAGCAGATGTCAATCCTGCCTCGCTTTTGCTTTGTTGCCTCTACCAAGATGATTTCCCGTTTCTCTCTTCACTGGAGCAGGCAGACACAGCCAACGCACATCAAGTGTCAAGAGACACGCTCTGCTGAGCTCAACGCTTGTGCAGATGCACATGTGCGACGAAGTCAACACACGTGCTTGTGGAGAGAAAGAAAGGGACTCCCAGGCGTGTGGAGCGACGGGGAGAAAGAGCGGGCGCTGAGGAACACAGTTTCAAACAGACTGTCTCCACACAAACAGGCACCTGTCTGCAGGTATCCTAGATCTTGATTCTTGAACTTGAGGAAACACGCGTCTGAGCAAAACTCCCAAACGCTTCCAGGAAAGACACAGGCTCTCCCACAAGCACACAAGTGTTTGCCCTCAGCTATAGATCAGGGACAAGCCTGTGAAGAGCAACCAAAGAGCTCGTCCGTCTTTCCCTCAATAGATGGGAATAGGCGCGCTTGCGGATGTGTGCGTGTGTGTGGCCACGCGTTTGCTTAGGCATCAGTGTGTGAAAAGGTAGGTGCTTTTCTCTAGCTGCGTGTGCGTGCACGTGGTGCTGGGTGCACATCCCTGGGTGCTCGTGGAAAGGTTTCTGCATGGTTTTCGCTGAGGAATCGTGTGTGTGCACATGGACAAAGAGAAGGCGCAGCAACCAGGTTCCAGCGCCGAAGAAGGCAAAAGGCGAGGTTTCCGGCGCTATCTCCTTCTCTCCCCAGAGCTAGTCGCGCAAAGCAAGCCGCTAAGCCGGCGACCGGCAAGAGAGCTACAACGAAGCATGCCGAACGGAGAAAATAGCAGCAGCTCATGTGTTCACACCTTGTTTCTGCCATGTGCTTGAACGCCAAGACGTTCGCGCTTCTGTGAGATGAAAGACGTCCTTCTGCATATGTGGTTGCTCACACCGGTGCACTTGTTAGTGTATCCATTCAGTCCTGGGCTGCGGGGCATTCAGAAGTGGCTCTGTGGAGACGTCTGCATAGAGGCAGCTGTCAGAACACGCACACTCGATTGTTCACCAAAACATATGCAGACGCGTCCTTAGCCTGTAGATTTGGATGCACAGAGTTCCCTGTGTTCGCAAGAGACAAGGGAATCGCGTCTGTGCGCACAGAAGCAATAGCGGACCGTTTCCCTCGGAGTGAACGCGAAAGAGCCGTCTATATACTCGCAGACACGCGAACGTGCCTCAATGCGGTCACAGAGGCAGCAGCTTTTGCACAGATGCTCCTGGTGATTCTGGCACTTTCCAGGCACACTCCTGAAAGTCGCGCACACTGCTGTTCACTCGCTAAACGACCTCTTGGGAAACACGTCTCCGGTCGACGGACCGCTCAGATTGCTTCTCGTGTAACTGTGAACTGTGTCAGCGCAGGGAATCCGTCTCTGTTGAGCAGATGTCAATCCTGCCTCGCTTTTGCTTTGTTGCCTCTACCAAGATGATTTCCCGTTTCTCTCTTCACTGGAGCAGGCAGACACAGCCAACGCACATCAAGTGTCAAGAGACACGCTCTGCTGAGCTCAACGCTTGTGCAGATGCACATGTGCGACGAAGTCAACACACGTGCTTGTGGAGAGAAAGAAAGGGACTCCCAGGCGTGTGGAGCGACGGGGAGAAAGAGCGGGCGCTGAGGAACACAGTTTCAAACAGACTGTCTCCACACAAACAGGCACCTGTCTGCAGGTATCCTAGATCTTGATTCTTGAACTTGAGGAAACACGCGTCTGAGCAAAACTCCCAAACGCTTCCAGGAAAGACACAGGCTCTCCCACAAGCACACAAGTGTTTGCCCTCAGCTATAGATCAGGGACAAGCCTGTGAAGAGCAACCAAAGAGCTCGTCCGTCTTTCCCTCAATAGATGGGAGTAGGCGCGCTTGCGGATGTGTGCGTGTGTGTGGCCACGCGTTTGCTTAGGCATCAGTGTGTGAAAAGGTAGGTGCTTTTCTCTAGCTGCGTGTGCGTGCACGTGGTGCTGGGTGCACATCCCTGGGTGCTCGTGGAAAGGTTTCTGCATGGTTTTCGCTGAGGAATCGTGTGTGTGCACATGGACAAAGAGAAGGCGCAGCAACCAGGTTCCAGCGCCGAAGAAGGCAAAAGGCGAGGTTTCCGGCGCTATCTCCTTCTCTCCCCAGAGCTAGTCGCGCAAAGCAAGCCGCTAAGCCGGCGACCGGCAAGAGAGCTACAACGAAGCATGCCGAACGGAGAAAATAGCAGCAGCTCATCTGTTCACACCTTGTTTCTGCCATGTGCTTGAACGCCAAGACGTTCGCGCTTCTGTGAGATGAAAGACGTCCTTCTGCATATGTGGTTGCTCACACCGGTGCACTTGTTAGTGTATCCATTCAGTCCTGGGCTGCGGGGCATTCAGAAGTGGCTCTGTGGAGACGTCTGCATAGAGGCAGCTGTCAGAACACGCACACTCGATTGTTCACCAAAACATATGCAGACGCGTCCTTAGCCTGTAGATTTGGATGCACAGAGTTCCCTGTGTTCGCAAGAGACAAGGGAATCGCGTCTGTGCGCACAGAAGCAATAGCGGACCGTTTCCCTCGGAGTGAACGCGAAAGAGCCGTCTATATACTCGCAGACACGCGAACGTGCCTCAATGCGGTCACAGAGGCAGCAGCTTTTGCACAGATGCTCCTGGTGATTCTGGCACTTTCCAGGCACACTCCTGAAAGTCGCGCACACTGCTGTTCACTCGCTAAACGACCTCTTGGGAAACACGTCTCCGGTCGACGGACCGCTCAGATTGCTTCTCGTGTAACTGTGAACTGTGTCAGCGCAGGGAATCCGTCTCTGTTGAGCAGATGTCAATCCTGCCTCGCTTTTGCTTTGTTGCCTCTACCAAGATGATTTCCCGTTTCTCTCTTCACTGGAGCAGGCAGACACAGCCAACGCACATCAAGTGTCAAGAGACGCTCTGCTGAGCTCAACGCTTGTGCAGATGCACATGTGCGACGAAGTCAACACACGTGCTTGTGGAGAGAAAGAAAGGGACTCCCAGGCGTGTGGAGCGACGGGGAGAAAGAGCGGGCGCTGAGGAACACAGTTTCAAACAGACTGTCTCCACACAAACAGGCACCTGTCTGCAGGTATCCTAGATCTTGATTCTTGAACTTGAGGAAACACGCGTCTGAGCAAAACTCCCAAACGCTTCCAGGAAAGACACAGGCTCTCCCACAAGCACACAAGTGTTTGCCCTCAGCTATAGATCAGGGACAAGCCTGTGAAGAGCAACCAAAGAGCTCGTCCGTCTTTCCCTCAATAGATGGGAGTAGGCGCGCTTGCGGATGTGTGCGTGTGTGTGGCCACGCGTTTGCTTAGGCATCAGTGTGTGAAAAGGTAGGTGCTTTTCTCTAGCTGCGTGTGCGTGCACGTGGTGCTGGGTGCACATCCCTGGGTGCTCGTGGAAAGGTTTCTGCATGGTTTTCGCTGAGGAATCGTGTGTGTGCACATGGACAAAGAGAAGGCGCAGCAACCAGGTTCCAGCGCCGAAGAAGGCAAAAGGCGAGGTTTCCGGCGCTATCTCCTTCTCTCCCCAGAGCTAGTCGCGCAAAGCAAGCCGCTAAGCCGGCGACCGGCAAGAGAGCTACAACGAAGCATGCCGAACGGAGAAAATAGCAGCAGCTCATGTGTTCACACCTTGTTTCTGCCATGTGCTTGAACGCCAAGACGTTCGCGCTTCTGTGAGATGAAAGACGTCCTTCTGCATATGTGGTTGCTCACACCGGTGCACTTGTTAGTGTATCCATTCAGTCCTGGGCTGCGGGGCATTCAGAAGTGGCTCTGTGGAGACGTCTGCATAGAGGCAGCTGTCAGAACACGCACACTCGATTGTTCACCAAAACATATGCAGACGCGTCCTTAGCCTGTAGATTTGGATGCACAGAGTTCCCTGTGTTCGCAAGAGACAAGGGAATCGCGTCTGTGCGCACAGAAGCAATAGCGGACCGTTTCCCTCGGAGTGAACGCGAAAGAGCCGTCTATATACTCGCAGACACGCGAACGTGCCTCAATGCGGTCACAGAGGCAGCAGCTTTTGCACAGATGCTCCTGGTGATTCTGGCACTTTCCAGGCACACTCCTGAAAGTCGCGCACACTGCTGTTCACTCGCTAAACGACCTCTTGGGAAACACGTCTCCGGTCGACGGACCGCTCAGATTGCTTCTCGTGTAACTGTGAACTGTGTCAGCGCAGGGAATCCGTCTCTGTTGAGCAGATGTCAATCCTGCCTCGCTTTTGCTTTGTTGCCTCTACCAAGATGATTTCCCGTTTCTCTCTTCACTGGAGCAGGCAGACACAGCCAACGCACATCAAGTGTCAAGAGACACGCTCTGCTGAGCTCAACGCTTGTGCAGATGCACATGTGCGACGAAGTCAACACACGTGCTTGTGGAGAGAAAGAAAGGGACTCCCAGGCGTGTGGAGCGACGGGGAGAAAGAGCGGGCGCTGAGGAACACAGTTTCAAACAGACTGTCTCCACACAAACAGGCACCTGTCTGCAGGTATCCTAGATCTTGATTCTTGAACTTGAGGAAACACGCGTCTGAGCAAAACTCCCAAACGCTTCCAGGAAAGACACAGGCTCTCCCACAAGCACACAAGTGTTTGCCCTCAGCTATAGATCAGGGACAAGCCTGTGAAGAGCAACCAAAGAGCTCGTCCGTCTTTCCCTCAATAGATGGGAATAGGCGCGCTTGCGGATGTGTGCGTGTGTGTGGCCACGCGTTTGCTTAGGCATCAGTGTGTGAAAAGGTAGGTGCTTTTCTCTAGCTGCGTGTGCGTGCACGTGGTGCTGGGTGCACATCCCTGGGTGCTCGTGGAAAGGTTTCTGCATGGTTTTCGCTGAGGAATCGTGTGTGTGCACATGGACAAAGAGAAGGCGCAGCAACCAGGTTCCAGCGCCGAAGAAGGCAAAAGGCGAGGTTTCCGGCGCTATCTCCTTCTCTCCCCAGAGCTAGTCGCGCAAAGCAAGCCGCTAAGCCGGCGACCGGCAAGAGAGCTACAACGAAGCATGCCGAACGGAGAAAATAGCAGCAGCTCATGTGTTCACACCTTGTTTCTGCCATGTGCTTGAACGCCAAGACGTTCGCGCTTCTGTGAGATGAAAGACGTCCTTCTGCATATGTGGTTGCTCACACCGGTGCACTTGTTAGTGTATCCATTCAGTCCTGGGCTGCGGGGCATTCAGAAGTGGCTCTGTGGAGACGTCTGCATAGAGGCAGCTGTCAGAACACGCACACTCGATTGTTCACCAAAACATATGCAGACGCGTCCTTAGCCTGTAGATTTGGATGCACAGAGTTCCCTGTGTTCGCAAGAGACAAGGGAATCGCGTCTGTGCGCACAGAAGCAATAGCGGACCGTTTCCCTCGGAGTGAACGCGAAAGAGCCGTCTATATACTCGCAGACACGCGAACGTGCCTCAATGCGGTCACAGAGGCAGCAGCTTTTGCACAGATGCTCCTGGTGATTCTGGCACTTTCCAGGCACACTCCTGAAAGTCGCGCACACTGCTGTTCACTCGCTAAACGACCTCTTGGGAAACACGTCTCCGGTCGACGGACCGCTCAGATTGCTTCTCGTGTAACTGTGAACTGTGTCAGCGCAGGGAATCCGTCTCTGTTGAGCAGATGTCAATCCTGCCTCGCTTTTGCTTTGTTGCCTCTACCAAGATGATTTCCCGTTTCTCTCTTCACTGGAGCAGGCAGACACAGCCAACGCACATCAAGTGTCAAGAGACACGCTCTGCTGAGCTCAACGCTTGTGCAGATGCACATGTGCGACGAAGTCAACACACGTGCTTGTGGAGAGAAAGAAAGGGACTCCCAGGCGTGTGGAGCGACGGGGAGAAAGAGCGGGCGCTGAGGAACACAGTTTCAAACAGACTGTCTCCACACAAACAGGCACCTGTCTGCAGGTATCCTAGATCTTGATTCTTGAACTTGAGGAAACACGCGTCTGAGCAAAACTCCCAAACGCTTCCAGGAAAGACACAGGCTCTCCCACAAGCACACAAGTGTTTGCCCTCAGCTATAGATCAGGGACAAGCCTGTGAAGAGATGCCCTGCTATTCTTTCGCCTTATGGCATCATGTGTTTCGTTCCTCTTGGAGATCGATTGTTAAACGTCTTTCCTCGGGCGACACTGAAGCATTTGCCAGCGGAGGAGAAGTAGCACGGAGCAGCATTCAGTACTGCCTACGAGTGTCTTTGCTACCCTACTAGCGGAGCTCCAAGAACAGGCACACATCTTCAGGTACCTTCCAAATGTGGATTCCCCTGCAGCCCCGTAGGCGGGCGTGCAGTACGCCAACCGTCAACGGACGTTTTTCCCCTCAAGCCTGTCAGGACGTTGCTCGTCCGTCTTTCCCTCAATAGATGGGAGTAGGCGCGCTTGCGGATGTGTGCGTGTGTGTGGCCACGCGTTTGCTTAGGCATCAGTGTGTGAAAAGGTAGGTGCTTTTCTCTAGCTGCGTGTGCGTGCACGTGGTGCTGGGTGCACATCCCTGGGTGCTCGTGGAAAGGTTTCTGCATGGTTTTCGCTGAGGAATCGTGTGTGTGCACATGGACAAAGAGAAGGCGCAGCAACCAGGTTCCAGCGCCGAAGAAGGCAAAAGGCGAGGTTTCCGGCGCTATCTCCTTCTCTCCCCAGAGCTAGTCGCGCAAAGCAAGCCGCTAAGCCGGCGACCGGCAAGAGAGCTACAACGAAGCATGCCGAACGGAGAAAATAGCAGCAGCTCATGTGTTCACACCTTGTTTCTGCCATGTGCTTGAACGCCAAGACGTTCGCGCTTCTGTGAGATGAAAGACGTCCTTCTGCATATGTGGTTGCTCACACCGGTGCACTTGTTAGTGTATCCATTCAGTCCTGGGCTGCGGGGCATTCAGAAGTGGCTCTGTGGAGACGTCTGCATAGAGGCAGCTGTCAGAACACGCACACTCGATTGTTCACCAAAACATATGCAGACGCGTCCTTAGCCTGTAGATTTGGATGCACAGAGTTCCCTGTGTTCGCAAGAGACAAGGGAATCGCGTCTGTGCGCACAGAAGCAATAGCGGACCGTTTCCCTCGGAGTGAACGCGAAAGAGCCGTCTATATACTCGCAGACACGCGAACGTGCCTCAATGCGGTCACAGAGGCAGCAGCTTTTGCACAGATGCTCCTGGTGATTCTGGCACTTTCCAGGCACACTCCTGAAAGTCGCGCACACTGCTGTTCACTCGCTAAACGACCTCTTGGGAAACACGTCTCCGGTCGACGGACCGCTCAGATTGCTTCTCGTGTAACTGTGAACTGTGTCAGCGCAGGGAATCCGTCTCTGTTGAGCAGATGTCAATCCTGCCTCGCTTTTGCTTTGTTGCCTCTACCAAGATGATTTCCCGTTTCTCTCTTCACTGGAGCAGGCAGACACAGCCAACGCACATCAAGTGTCAAGAGACACGCTCTGCTGAGCTCAACGCTTGTGCAGATGCACATGTGCGACGAAGTCAACACACGTGCTTGTGGAGAGAAAGAAAGGGACTCCCAGGCGTGTGGAGCGACGGGGAGAAAGAGCGGGCGCTGAGGAACACAGTTTCAAACAGACTGTCTCCACACAAACAGGCACCTGTCTGCAGGTATCCTAGATCTTGATTCTTGAACTTGAGGAAACACGCGTCTGAGCAAAACTCCCAAACGCTTCCAGGAAAGACACAGGCTCTCCCACAAGCACACAAGTGTTTGCCCTCAGCTATAGATCAGGGACAAGCCTGTGAAGAGCAACCAAAGAGCTCGTCCGTCTTTCCCTCAATAGATGGGAATAGGCGCGCTTGCGGATGTGTGCGTGTGTGTGGCCACGCGTTTGCTTAGGCATCAGTGTGTGAAAAGGTAGGTGCTTTTCTCTAGCTGCGTGTGCGTGCACGTGGTGCTGGGTGCACATCCCTGGGTGCTCGTGGAAAGGTTTCTGCATGGTTTTCGCTGAGGAATCGTGTGTGTGCACATGGACAAAGAGAAGGCGCAGCAACCAGGTTCCAGCGCCGAAGAAGGCAAAAGGCGAGGTTTCCGGCGCTATCTCCTTCTCTCCCCAGAGCTAGTCGCGCAAAGCAAGCCGCTAAGCCGGCGACCGGCAAGAGAGCTACAACGAAGCATGCCGAACGGAGAAAATAGCAGCAGCTCATGTGTTCACACCTTGTTTCTGCCATGTGCTTGAACGCCAAGACGTTCGCGCTTCTGTGAGATGAAAGACGTCCTTCTGCATATGTGGTTGCTCACACCGGTGCACTTGTTAGTGTATCCATTCAGTCCTGGGCTGCGGGGCATTCAGAAGTGGCTCTGTGGAGACGTCTGCATAGAGGCAGCTGTCAGAACACGCACACTCGATTGTTCACCAAAACATATGCAGACGCGTCCTTAGCCTGTAGATTTGGATGCACAGAGTTCCCTGTGTTCGCAAGAGACAAGGGAATCGCGTCTGTGCGCACAGAAGCAATAGCGGACCGTTTCCCTCGGAGTGAACGCGAAAGAGCCGTCTATATACTCGCAGACACGCGAACGTGCCTCAATGCGGTCACAGAGGCAGCAGCTTTTGCACAGATGCTCCTGGTGATTCTGGCACTTTCCAGGCACACTCCTGAAAGTCGCGCACACTGCTGTTCACTCGCTAAACGACCTCTTGGGAAACACGTCTCCGGTCGACGGACCGCTCAGATTGCTTCTCGTGTAACTGTGAACTGTGTCAGCGCAGGGAATCCGTCTCTGTTGAGCAGATGTCAATCCTGCCTCGCTTTTGCTTTGTTGCCTCTACCAAGATGATTTCCCGTTTCTCTCTTCACTGGAGCAGGCAGACACAGCCAACGCACATCAAGTGTCAAGAGACACGCTCTGCTGAGCTCAACGCTTGTGCAGATGCACATGTGCGACGAAGTCAACACACGTGCTTGTGGAGAGAAAGAAAGGGACTCCCAGGCGTGTGGAGCGACGGGGAGAAAGAGCGGGCGCTGAGGAACACAGTTTCAAACAGACTGTCTCCACACAAACAGGCACCTGTCTGCAGGTATCCTAGATCTTGATTCTTGAACTTGAGGAAACACGCGTCTGAGCAAAACTCCCAAACGCTTCCAGGAAAGACACAGGCTCTCCCACAAGCACACAAGTGTTTGCCCTCAGCTATAGATCAGGGACAAGCCTGTGAAGAGCAACCAAAGAGCTCGTCCGTCTTTCCCTCAATAGATGGGAGTAGGCGCGCTTGCGGATGTGTGCGTGTGTGTGGCCACGCGTTTGCTTAGGCATCAGTGTGTGAAAAGGTAGGTGCTTTTCTCTAGCTGCGTGTGCGTGCACGTGGTGCTGGGTGCACATCCCTGGGTGCTCGTGGAAAGGTTTCTGCATGGTTTTCGCTGAGGAATCGTGTGTGTGCACATGGACAAAGAGAAGGCGCAGCAACCAGGTTCCAGCGCCGAAGAAGGCAAAAGGCGAGGTTTCCGGCGCTATCTCCTTCTCTCCCCAGAGCTAGTCGCGCAAAGCAAGCCGCTAAGCCGGCGACCGGCAAGAGAGCTACAACGAAGCATGCCGAACGGAGAAAATAGCAGCAGCTCATCTGTTCACACCTTGTTTCTGCCATGTGCTTGAACGCCAAGACGTTCGCGCTTCTGTGAGATGAAAGACGTCCTTCTGCATATGTGGTTGCTCACACCGGTGCACTTGTTAGTGTATCCATTCAGTCCTGGGCTGCGGGGCATTCAGAAGTGGCTCTGTGGAGACGTCTGCATAGAGGCAGCTGTCAGAACACGCACACTCGATTGTTCACCAAAACATATGCAGACGCGTCCTTAGCCTGTAGATTTGGATGCACAGAGTTCCCTGTGTTCGCAAGAGACAAGGGAATCGCGTCTGTGCGCACAGAAGCAATAGCGGACCGTTTCCCTCGGAGTGAACGCGAAAGAGCCGTCTATATACTCGCAGACACGCGAACGTGCCTCAATGCGGTCACAGAGGCAGCAGCTTTTGCACAGATGCTCCTGGTGATTCTGGCACTTTCCAGGCACACTCCTGAAAGTCGCGCACACTGCTGTTCACTCGCTAAACGACCTCTTGGGAAACACGTCTCCGGTCGACGGACCGCTCAGATTGCTTCTCGTGTAACTGTGAACTGTGTCAGCGCAGGGAATCCGTCTCTGTTGAGCAGATGTCAATCCTGCCTCGCTTTTGCTTTGTTGCCTCTACCAAGATGATTTCCCGTTTCTCTCTTCACTGGAGCAGGCAGACACAGCCAACGCACATCAAGTGTCAAGAGACACGCTCTGCTGAGCTCAACGCTTGTGCAGATGCACATGTGCGACGAAGTCAACACACGTGCTTGTGGAGAGAAAGAAAGGGACTCCCAGGCGTGTGGAGCGACGGGGAGAAAGAGCGGGCGCTGAGGAACACAGTTTCAAACAGACTGTCTCCACACAAACAGGCACCTGTCTGCAGGTATCCTAGATCTTGATTCTTGAACTTGAGGAAACACGCGTCTGAGCAAAACTCCCAAACGCTTCCAGGAAAGACACAGGCTCTCCCACAAGCACACAAGTGTTTGCCCTCAGCTATAGATCAGGGACAAGCCTGTGAAGAGCAACCAAAGAGCTCGTCCGTCTTTCCCTCAATAGATGGGAGTAGGCGCGCTTGCGGATGTGTGCGTGTGTGTGGCCACGCGTTTGCTTAGGCATCAGTGTGTGAAAAGGTAGGTGCTTTTCTCTAGCTGCGTGTGCGTGCACGTGGTGCTGGGTGCACATCCCTGGGTGCTCGTGGAAAGGTTTCTGCATGGTTTTCGCTGAGGAATCGTGTGTGTGCACATGGACAAAGAGAAGGCGCAGCAACCAGGTTCCAGCGCCGAAGAAGGCAAAAGGCGAGGTTTCCGGCGCTATCTCCTTCTCTCCCCAGAGCTAGTCGCGCAAAGCAAGCCGCTAAGCCGGCGACCGGCAAGAGAGCTACAACGAAGCATGCCGAACGGAGAAAATAGCAGCAGCTCATCTGTTCACACCTTGTTTCTGCCATGTGCTTGAACGCCAAGACGTTCGCGCTTCTGTGAGATGAAAGACGTCCTTCTGCATATGTGGTTGCTCACACCGGTGCACTTGTTAGTGTATCCATTCAGTCCTGGGCTGCGGGGCATTCAGAAGTGGCTCTGTGGAGACGTCTGCATAGAGGCAGCTGTCAGAACACGCACACTCGATTGTTCACCAAAACATATGCAGACGCGTCCTTAGCCTGTAGATTTGGATGCACAGAGTTCCCTGTGTTCGCAAGAGACAAGGGAATCGCGTCTGTGCGCACAGAAGCAATAGCGGACCGTTTCCCTCGGAGTGAACGCGAAAGAGCCGTCTATATACTCGCAGACACGCGAACGTGCCTCAATGCGGTCACAGAGGCAGCAGCTTTTGCACAGATGCTCCTGGTGATTCTGGCACTTTCCAGACACACTCCTGAAAGTCGCGCACACTGCTGTTCACTCGCTAAACGACCTCTTGGGAAACACGTCTCCGGTCGACGGACCGCTCAGATTGCTTCT
Source organism: Patagioenas fasciata (assembly GCF_037038585.1). Classification (NCBI taxonomy): domain Eukaryota; kingdom Metazoa; phylum Chordata; class Aves; order Columbiformes; family Columbidae; genus Patagioenas; species Patagioenas fasciata. The sequence continues at coordinate 255,945 of NW_027288801.1, forward strand.
CGTGTAACTGTGAACTGTGTCAGCGCAGGGAATCCGTCTCTGTTGAGCAGATGTCAATCCTGCCTCGCTTTTGCTTTGTTGCCTCTACCAAGATGATTTCCCGTTTCTCTCTTCACTGGAGCAGGCAGACACAGCCAACGCACATCAAGTGTCAAGAGACACGCTCTGCTGAGCTCAACGCTTGTGCAGATGCACATGTGCGACGAAGTCAACACACGTGCTTGTGGAGAGAAAGAAAGGGACTCCCAGGCGTGTGGAGCGACGGGGAGAAAGAGCGGGCGCTGAGGAACACAGTTTCAAACAGACTGTCTCCACACAAACAGGCACCTGTCTGCAGGTATCCTAGATCTTGATTCTTGAACTTGAGGAAACACGCGTCTGAGCAAAACTCCCAAACGCTTCCAGGAAAGACACAGGCTCTCCCACAAGCACACAAGTGTTTGCCCTCAGCTATAGATCAGGGACAAGCCTGTGAAGAGCAACCAAAGAGCTCGTCCGTCTTTCCCTCAATAGATGGGAGTAGGCGCGCTTGCGGATGTGTGCGTGTGTGTGGCCACGCGTTTGCTTAGGCATCAGTGTGTGAAAAGGTAGGTGCTTTTCTCTAGCTGCGTGTGCGTGCACGTGGTGCTGGGTGCACATCCCTGGGTGCTCGTGGAAAGGTTTCTGCATGGTTTTCGCTGAGGAATCGTGTGTGTGCACATGGACAAAGAGAAGGCGCAGCAACCAGGTTCCAGCGCCGAAGAAGGCAAAAGGCGAGGTTTCCGGCGCTATCTCCTTCTCTCCCCAGAGCTAGTCGCGCAAAGCAAGCCGCTAAGCCGGCGACCGGCAAGAGAGCTACAACGAAGCATGCCGAACGGAGAAAATAGCAGCAGCTCATCTGTTCACACCTTGTTTCTGCCATGTGCTTGAACGCCAAGACGTTCGCGCTTCTGTGAGATGAAAGACGTCCTTCTGCATATGTGCTTGCTCACACCGGTGCACTTGTTAGTGTATCCATTCAGTCCTGGGCTGCGGGGCATTCAGAAGTGGCTCTGTGGAGACGTCTGCATAGAGGCAGCTGTCAGAACACGCACACTCGATTGTTCACCAAAACATATGCAGACGCGTCCTTAGCCTGTAGATTTGGATGCACAGAGTTCCCTGTGTTCGCAAGAGACAAGGGAATCGCGTCTGTGCGCACAGAAGCAATAGCGGACCGTTTCCCTCGGAGTGAACGCGAAAGAGCCGTCTATATACTCGCAGACACGCGAACGTGCCTCAATGCGGTCACAGAGGCAGCAGCTTTTGCACAGATGCTCCTGGTGATTCTGGCACTTTCCAGGCACACTCCTGAAAGTCGCGCACACTGCTGTTCACTCGCTAAACGACCTCTTGGGAAACACGTCTCCGGTCGACGGACCGCTCAGATTGCTTCTCGTGTAACTGTGAACTGTGTCAGCGCAGGGAATCCGTCTCTGTTGAGCAGATGTCAATCCTGCCTCGCTTTTGCTTTGTTGCCTCTACCAAGACGATTTCCCGTTTCTCTCTTCACTGGAGCAGGCAGACACAGCCAACGCACATCAAGTGTCAAGAGACACGCTCTGCTGAGCTCAACGCTTGTGCAGATGCACATGTGCGACGAAGTCAACACACGTGCTTGTGGAGAGAAAGAAAGGGACTCCCAGGCGTGTGGAGCGACGGGGAGAAAGAGCGGGCGCTGAGGAACACAGTTTCAAACAGACTGTCTCCACACAAACAGGCACCTGTCTGCAGGTATCCTAGATCTTGATTCTTGAACTTGAGGAAACACGCGTCTGAGCAAAACTCCCAAACGCTTCCAGGAAAGACACAGGCTCTCCCACAAGCACACAAGTGTTTGCCCTCAGCTATAGATCAGGGACAAGCCTGTGAAGAGATGCCCTGCTATTCTTTCGCCTTATGGCATCATGTGTTTCGTTCCTCTTGGAGATCGATTGTTAAACGTCTTTCCTCGGGCGACACTGAAGCATTTGCCAGCGGAGGAGAAGTAGCACGGAGCAGCATTCAGTACTGCCTACGAGTGTCTTTGCTACCCTACTAGCGGAGCTCCAAGAACAGGCACACATCTTCAGGTACCTTCCAAATGTGGATTCCCCTGCAGCCCCGTAGGCGGGCGTGCAGTACGCCAACCGTCAACGGACGTTTTTCCCCTCAAGCCTGTCAGGACGTTGCTCGTCCGTCTTTCCCTCAATAGATGGGAGTAGGCGCGCTTGCGGATGTGTGCGTGTGTGTGGCCACGCGTTTGCTTAGGCTTCAGTGTGTGAAAAGGTAGGTGCTTTTCTCTAGCTGCGTGTGCGTGCACGTGGTGCTGGGTGCACATCCCTGGGTGCTCGTGGAAAGGTTTCTGCATGGTTTTCGCTGAGGAATCGTGTGTGTGCACATGGACAAAGAGAAGGCGCAGCAACCAGGTTCCAGCGCCGAAGAAGGCAAAAGGCGAGGTTTCCGGCGCTATCTCCTTCTCTCCCCAGAGCTAGTCGCGCAAAGCAAGCCGCTAAGCCGGCGACCGGCAAGAGAGCTACAACGAAGCATGCCGAACGGAGAAAATAGCAGCAGCTCATCTGTTCACACCTTGTTTCTGCCATGTGCTTGAACGCCAAGACGTTCGCGCTTCTGTGAGATGAAAGACGTCCTTCTGCATATGTGGTTGCTCACACCGGTGCACTTGTTAGTGTATCCATTCAGTCCTGGGCTGCGGGGCATTCAGAAGTGGCTCTGTGGAGACGTCTGCATAGAGGCAGCTGTCAGAACACGCACACTCGATTGTTCACCAAAACATATGCAGACGCGTCCTTAGCCTGTAGATTTGGATGCACAGAGTTCCCTGTGTTCGCAAGAGACAAGGGAATCGCGTCTGTGCGCACAGAAGCAATAGCGGACCGTTTCCCTCGGAGTGAACGCGAAAGAGCCGTCTATATACTCGCAGACACGCGAACGTGCCTCAATGCGGTCACAGAGGCAGCAGCTTTTGCACAGATGCTCCTGGTGATTCTGGCACTTTCCAGGCACACTCCTGAAAGTCGCGCACACTGCTGTTCACTCGCTAAACGACCTCTTGGGAAACACGTCTCCGGTCGACGGACCGCTCAGATTGCTTCTCGTGTAACTGTGAACTGTGTCAGCGCAGGGAATCCGTCTCTGTTGAGCAGATGTCAATCCTGCCTCGCTTTTGCTTTGTTGCCTCTACCAAGATGATTTCCCGTTTCTCTCTTCACTGGAGCAGGCAGACACAGCCAACGCACATCAAGTGTCAAGAGACACGCTCTGCTGAGCTCAACGCTTGTGCAGATGCACATGTGCGACGAAGTCAACACACGTGCTTGTGGAGAGAAAGAAAGGGACTCCCAGGCGTGTGGAGCGACGGGGAGAAAGAGCGGGCGCTGAGGAACACAGTTTCAAACAGACTGTCTCCACACAAACAGGCACCTGTCTGCAGGTATCCTAGATCTTGATTCTTGAACTTGAGGAAACACGCGTCTGAGCAAAACTCCCAAACGCTTCCAGGAAAGACACAGGCTCTCCCACAAGCACACAAGTGTTTGCCCTCAGCTATAGATCAGGGACAAGCCTGTGAAGAGCAACCAAAGAGCTCGTCCGTCTTTCTCTCAATAGATGGGAGTAGGCGCGCTTGCGGATGTGTGCGTGTGTGTGGCCACGCGTTTGCTTAGGCATCAGTGTGTGAAAAGGTAGGTGCTTTTCTCTAGCTGCGTGTGCGTGCACGTGGTGCTGGGTGCACATCCCTGGGTGCTCGTGGAAAGGTTTCTGCATGGTTTTCGCTGAGGAATCGTGTGTGTGCACATGGACAAAGAGAAGGCGCAGCAACCAGGTTCCAGCGCCGAAGAAGGCAAAAGGCGAGGTTTCCGGCGCTATCTCCTTCTCTCCCCAGAGCTAGTCGCGCAAAGCAAGCCGCTAAGCCGGCGACCGGCAAGAGAGCTACAACGAAGCATGCCGAACGGAGAAAATAGCAGCAGCTCATGTGTTCACACCTTGTTTCTGCCATGTGCTTGAACGCCAAGACGTTCGCGCTTCTGTGAGATGAAAGACGTCCTTCTGCATATGTGGTTGCTCACACCGGTGCACTTGTTAGTGTATCCATTCAGTCCTGGGCTGCGGGGCATTCAGAAGTGGCTCTGTGGAGACGTCTGCATAGAGGCAGCTGTCAGAACACGCACACTCGATTGTTCACCAAAACATATGCAGACGCGTCCTTAGCCTGTAGATTTGGATGCACAGAGTTCCCTGTGTTCGCAAGAGACAAGGGAATCGCGTCTGTGCGCACAGAAGCAATAGCGGACCGTTTCCCTCGGAGTGAACGCGAAAGAGCCGTCTATATACTCGCAGACACGCGAACGTGCCTCAATGCGGTCACAGAGGCAGCAGCTTTTGCACAGATGCTCCTGGTGATTCTGGCACTTTCCAGGCACACTCCTGAAAGTCGCGCACACTGCTGTTCACTCGCTAAACGACCTCTTGGGAAACACGTCTCCGGTCGACGGACCGCTCAGATTGCTTCTCGTGTAACTGTGAACTGTGTCAGCGCAGGGAATCCGTCTCTGTTGAGCAGATGTCAATCCTGCCTCGCTTTTGCTTTGTTGCCTCTACCAAGATGATTTCCCGTTTCTCTCTTCACTGGAGCAGGCAGACACAGCCAACGCACATCAAGTGTCAAGAGACACGCTCTGCTGAGCTCAACGCTTGTGCAGATGCACATGTGCGACGAAGTCAACACACGTGCTTGTGGAGAGAAAGAAAGGGACTCCCAGGCGTGTGGAGCGACGGGGAGAAAGAGCGGGCGCTGAGGAACACAGTTTCAAACAGACTGTCTCCACACAAACAGGCACCTGTCTGCAGGTATCCTAGATCTTGATTCTTGAACTTGAGGAAACACGCGTCTGAGCAAAACTCCCAAACGCTTCCAGGAAAGACACAGGCTCTCCCACAAGCACACAAGTGTTTGCCCTCAGCTATAGATCAGGGACAAGCCTGTGAAGAGCAACCAAAGAGCTCGTCCGTCTTTCCCTCAATAGATGGGAGTAGGCGCGCTTGCGGATGTGTGCGTGTGTGTGGCCACGCGTTTGCTTAGGCATCAGTGTGTGAAAAGGTAGGTGCTTTTCTCTAGCTGCGTGTGCGTGCACGTGGTGCTGGGTGCACATCCCTGGGTGCTCGTGGAAAGGTTTCTGCATGGTTTTCGCTGAGGAATCGTGTGTGTGCACATGGACAAAGAGAAGGCGCAGCAACCAGGTTCCAGCGCCGAAGAAGGCAAAAGGCGAGGTTTCCGGCGCTATCTCCTTCTCTCCCCAGAGCTAGTCGCGCAAAGCAAGCCGCTAAGCCGGCGACCGGCAAGAGAGCTACAACGAAGCATGCCGAACGGAGAAAATAGCAGCAGCTCATCTGTTCACACCTTGTTTCTGCCATGTGCTTGAACGCCAAGACGTTCGCGCTTCTGTGAGATGAAAGACGTCCTTCTGCATATGTGGTTGCTCACACCGGTGCACTTGTTAGTGTATCCATTCAGTCCTGGGCTGCGGGGCATTCAGAAGTGGCTCTGTGGAGACGTCTGCATAGAGGCAGCTGTCAGAACACGCACACTCGATTGTTCACCAAAACATATGCAGACGCGTCCTTAGCCTGTAGATTTGGATGCACAGAGTTCCCTGTGTTCGCAAGAGACAAGGGAATCGCGTCTGTGCGCACAGAAGCAATAGCGGACCGTTTCCCTCGGAGTGAACGCGAAAGAGCCGTCTATATACTCGCAGACACGCGAACGTGCCTCAATGCGGTCACAGAGGCAGCAGCTTTTGCACAGATGCTCCTGGTGATTCTGGCACTTTCCAGGCACACTCCTGAAAGTCGCGCACACTGCTGTTCACTCGCTAAACGACCTCTTGGGAAACACGTCTCCGGTCGACGGACCGCTCAGATTGCTTCTCGTGTAACTGTGAACTGTGTCAGCGCAGGGAATCCGTCTCTGTTGAGCAGATGTCAATCCTGCCTCGCTTTTGCTTTGTTGCCTCTACCAAGATGATTTCCCGTTTCTCTCTTCACTGGAGCAGGCAGACACAGCCAACGCACATCAAGTGTCAAGAGACACGCTCTGCTGAGCTCAACGCTTGTGCAGATGCACATGTGCGACGAAGTCAACACACGTGCTTGTGGAGAGAAAGAAAGGGACTCCCAGGCGTGTGGAGCGACGGGGAGAAAGAGCGGGCGCTGAGGAACACAGTTTCAAACAGACTGTCTCCACACAAACAGGCACCTGTCTGCAGGTATCCTAGATCTTGATTCTTGAACTTGAGGAAACACGCGTCTGAGCAAAACTCCCAAACGCTTCCAGGAAAGACACAGGCTCTCCCACAAGCACACAAGTGTTTGCCCTCAGCTATAGATCAGGGACAAGCCTGTGAAGAGCAACCAAAGAGCTCGTCCGTCTTTCCCTCAATAGATGGGAGTAGGCGCGCTTGCGGATGTGTGCGTGTGTGTGGCCACGCGTTTGCTTAGGCATCAGTGTGTGAAAAGGTAGGTGCTTTTCTCTAGCTGCGTGTGCGTGCACGTGGTGCTGGGTGCACATCCCTGGGTGCTCGTGGAAAGGTTTCTGCATGGTTTTCGCTGAGGAATCGTGTGTGTGCACATGGACAAAGAGAAGGCGCAGCAACCAGGTTCCAGCGCCGAAGAAGGCAAAAGGCGAGGTTTCCGGCGCTATCTCCTTCTCTCCCCAGAGCTAGTCGCGCAAAGCAAGCCGCTAAGCCGGCGACCGGCAAGAGAGCTACAACGAAGCATGCCGAACGGAGAAAATAGCAGCAGCTCATCTGTTCACACCTTGTTTCTGCCATGTGCTTGAACGCCAAGACGTTCGCGCTTCTGTGAGATGAAAGACGTCCTTCTGCATATGTGGTTGCTCACACCGGTGCACTTGTTAGTGTATCCATTCAGTCCTGGGCTGCGGGGCATTCAGAAGTGGCTCTGTGGAGACGTCTGCATAGAGGCAGCTGTCAGAACACGCACACTCGATTGTTCACCAAAACATATGCAGACGCGTCCTTAGCCTGTAGATTTGGATGCACAGAGTTCCCTGTGTTCGCAAGAGACAAGGGAATCGCGTCTGTGCGCACAGAAGCAATAGCGGACCGTTTCCCTCGGAGTGAACGCGAAAGAGCCGTCTATATACTCGCAGACACGCGAACGTGCCTCAATGCGGTCACAGAGGCAGCAGCTTTTGCACAGATGCTCCTGGTGATTCTGGCACTTTCCAGGCACACTCCTGAAAGTCGCGCACACTGCTGTTCACTCGCTAAACGACCTCTTGGGAAACACGTCTCCGGTCGACGGACCGCTCAGATTGCTTCTCGTGTAACTGTGAACTGTGTCAGCGCAGGGAATCCGTCTCTGTTGAGCAGATGTCAATCCTGCCTCGCTTTTGCTTTGTTGCCTCTACCAAGATGATTTCCCGTTTCTCTCTTCACTGGAGCAGGCAGACACAGCCAACGCACATCAAGTGTCAAGAGACACGCTCTGCTGAGCTCAACGCTTGTGCAGATGCACATGTGCGACGAAGTCAACACACGTGCTTGTGGAGAGAAAGAAAGGGACTCCCAGGCGTGTGGAGCGACGGGGAGAAAGAGCGGGCGCTGAGGAACACAGTTTCAAACAGACTGTCTCCACACAAACAGGCACCTGTCTGCAGGTATCCTAGATCTTGATTCTTGAACTTGAGGAAACACGCGTCTGAGCAAAACTCCCAAACGCTTCCAGGAAAGACACAGGCTCTCCCACAAGCACACAAGTGTTTGCCCTCAGCTATAGATCAGGGACAAGCCTGTGAAGAGCAACCAAAGAGCTCGTCCGTCTTTCCCTCAATAGATGGGAGTAGGCGCGCTTGCGGATGTGTGCGTGTGTGTGGCCACGCGTTTGCTTAGGCATCAGTGTGTGAAAAGGTAGGTGCTTTTCTCTAGCTGCGTGTGCGTGCACGTGGTGCTGGGTGCACATCCCTGGGTGCTCGTGGAAAGGTTTCTGCATGGTTTTCGCTGAGGAATCGTGTGTGTGCACATGGACAAAGAGAAGGCGCAGCAACCAGGTTCCAGCGCCGAAGAAGGCAAAAGGCGAGGTTTCCGGCGCTATCTCCTTCTCTCCCCAGAGCTAGTCGCGCAAAGCAAGCCGCTAAGCCGGCGACCGGCAAGAGAGCTACAACGAAGCATGCCGAACGGAGAAAATAGCAGCAGCTCATCTGTTCACACCTTGTTTCTGCCATGTGCTTGAACGCCAAGACGTTCGCGCTTCTGTGAGATGAAAGACGTCCTTCTGCATATGTGGTTGCTCACACCGGTGCACTTGTTAGTGTATCCATTCAGTCCTGGGCTGCGGGGCATTCAGAAGTGGCTCTGTGGAGACGTCTGCATAGAGGCAGCTGTCAGAACACGCACACTCGATTGTTCACCAAAACATATGCAGACGCGTCCTTAGCCTGTAGATTTGGATGCACAGAGTTCCCTGTGTTCGCAAGAGACAAGGGAATCGCGTCTGTGCGCACAGAAGCAATAGCGGACCGTTTCCCTCGGAGTGAACGCGAAAGAGCCGTCTATATACTCGCAGACACGCGAACGTGCCTCAATGCGGTCACAGAGGCAGCAGCTTTTGCACAGATGCTCCTGGTGATTCTGGCACTTTCCAGGCACACTCCTGAAAGTCGCGCACACTGCTGTTCACTCGCTAAACGACCTCTTGGGAAACACGTCTCCGGTCGACGGACCGCTCAGATTGCTTCTCGTGTAACTGTGAACTGTGTCAGCGCAGGGAATCCGTCTCTGTTGAGCAGATGTCAATCCTGCCTCGCTTTTGCTTTGTTGCCTCTACCAAGATGATTTCCCGTTTCTCTCTTCACTGGAGCAGGCAGACACAGCCAACGCACATCAAGTGTCAAGAGACACGCTCTGCTGAGCTCAACGCTTGTGCAGATGCACATGTGCGACGAAGTCAACACACGTGCTTGTGGAGAGAAAGAAAGGGACTCCCAGGCGTGTGGAGCGACGGGGAGAAAGAGCGGGCGCTGAGGAACACAGTTTCAAACAGACTGTCTCCACACAAACAGGCACCTGTCTGCAGGTATCCTAGATCTTGATTCTTGAACTTGAGGAAACACGCGTCTGAGCAAAACTCCCAAACGCTTCCAGGAAAGACACAGGCTCTCCCACAAGCACACAAGTGTTTGCCCTCAGCTATAGATCAGGGACAAGCCTGTGAAGAGCAACCAAAGAGCTCGTCCGTCTTTCCCTCAATAGATGGGAGTAGGCGCGCTTGCGGATGTGTGCGTGTGTGTGGCCACGCGTTTGCTTAGGCATCAGTGTGTGAAAAGGTAGGTGCTTTTCTCTAGCTGCGTGTGCGTGCACGTGGTGCTGGGTGCACATCCCTGGGTGCTCGTGGAAAGGTTTCTGCATGGTTTTCGCTGAGGAATCGTGTGTGTGCACATGGACAAAGAGAAGGCGCAGCAACCAGGTTCCAGCGCCGAAGAAGGCAAAAGGCGAGGTTTCCGGCGCTATCTCCTTCTCTCCCCAGAGCTAGTCGCGCAAAGCAAGCCGCTAAGCCGGCGACCGGCAAGAGAGCTACAACGAAGCATGCCGAACGGAGAAAATAGCAGCAGCTCATCTGTTCACACCTTGTTTCTGCCATGTGCTTGAACGCCAAGACGTTCGCGCTTCTGTGAGATGAAAGACGTCCTTCTGCATATGTGGTTGCTCACACCGGTGCACTTGTTAGTGTATCCATTCAGTCCTGGGCTGCGGGGCATTCAGAAGTGGCTCTGTGGAGACGTCTGCATAGAGGCAGCTGTCAGAACACGCACACTCGATTGTTCACCAAAACATATGCAGACGCGTCCTTAGCCTGTAGATTTGGATGCACAGAGTTCCCTGTGTTCGCAAGAGACAAGGGAATCGCGTCTGTGCGCACAGAAGCAATAGCGGACCGTTTCCCTCGGAGTGAACGCGAAAGAGCCGTCTATATACTCGCAGACACGCGAACGTGCCTCAATGCGGTCACAGAGGCAGCAGCTTTTGCACAGATGCTCCTGGTGATTCTGGCACTTTCCAGGCACACTCCTGAAAGTCGCGCACACTGCTGTTCACTCGCTAAACGACCTCTTGGGAAACACGTCTCCGGTCGACGGACCGCTCAGATTGCTTCTCGTGTAACTGTGAACTGTGTCAGCGCAGGGAATCCGTCTCTGTTGAGCAGATGTCAATCCTGCCTCGCTTTTGCTTTGTTGCCTCTACCAAGATGATTTCCCGTTTCTCTCTTCACTGGAGCAGGCAGACACAGCCAACGCACATCAAGTGTCAAGAGACACGCTCTGCTGAGCTCAACGCTTGTGCAGATGCACATGTGCGACGAAGTCAACACACGTGCTTGTGGAGAGAAAGAAAGGGACTCCCAGGCGTGTGGAGCGACGGGGAGAAAGAGCGGGCGCTGAGGAACACAGTTTCAAACAGACTGTCTCCACACAAACAGGCACCTGTCTGCAGGTATCCTAGATCTTGATTCTTGAACTTGAGGAAACACGCGTCTGAGCAAAACTCCCAAACGCTTCCAGGAAAGACACAGGCTCTCCCACAAGCACACAAGTGTTTGCCCTCAGCTATAGATCAGGGACAAGCCTGTGAAGAGCAACCAAAGAGCTCGTCCGTCTTTCCCTCAATAGATGGGAGTAGGCGCGCTTGCGGATGTGTGCGTGTGTGTGGCCACGCGTTTGCTTAGGCATCAGTGTGTGAAAAGGTAGGTGCTTTTCTCTAGCTGCGTGTGCGTGCACGTGGTGCTGGGTGCACATCCCTGGGTGCTCGTGGAAAGGTTTCTGCATGGTTTTCGCTGAGGAATCGTGTGTGTGCACATGGACAAAGAGAAGGCGCAGCAACCAGGTTCCAGCGCCGAAGAAGGCAAAAGGCGAGGTTTCCGGCGCTATCTCCTTCTCTCCCCAGAGCTAGTCGCGCAAAGCAAGCCGCTAAGCCGGCGACCGGCAAGAGAGCTACAACGAAGCATGCCGAACGGAGAAAATAGCAGCAGCTCATGTGTTCACACCTTGTTTCTGCCATGTGCTTGAACGCCAAGACGTTCGCGCTTCTGTGAGATGAAAGACGTCCTTCTGCATATGTGGTTGCTCACACCGGTGCACTTGTTAGTGTATCCATTCAGTCCTGGGCTGCGGGGCATTCAGAAGTGGCTCTGTGGAGACGTCTGCATAGAGGCAGCTGTCAGAACACGCACACTCGATTGTTCACCAAAACATATGCAGACGCGTCCTTAGCCTGTAGATTTGGATGCACAGAGTTCCCTGTGTTCGCAAGAGACAAGGGAATCGCGTCTGTGCGCACAGAAGCAATAGCGGACCGTTTCCCTCGGAGTGAACGCGAAAGAGCCGTCTATATACTCGCAGACACGCGAACGTGCCTCAATGCGGTCACAGAGGCAGCAGCTTTTGCACAGATGCTCCTGGTGATTCTGGCACTTTCCAGACACACTCCTGAAAGTCGCGCACACTGCTGTTCACTCGCTAAACGACCTCTTGGGAAACACGTCTCCGGTCGACGGACCGCTCAGATTGCTTCTCGTGTAACTGTGAACTGTGTCAGCGCAGGGAATCCGTCTCTGTTGAGCAGATGTCAATCCTGCCTCGCTTTTGCTTTGTTGCCTCTACCAAGATGATTTCCCGTTTCTCTCTTCACTGGAGCAGGCAGACACAGCCAACGCACATCAAGTGTCAAGAGACACGCTCTGCTGAGCTCAACGCTTGTGCAGATGCACATGTGCGACGAAGTCAACACACGTGCTTGTGGAGAGAAAGAAAGGGACTCCCAGGCGTGTGGAGCGACGGGGAGAAAGAGCGGGCGCTGAGGAACACAGTTTCAAACAGACTGTCTCCACACAAACAGGCACCTGTCTGCAGGTATCCTAGATCTTGATTCTTGAACTTGAGGAAACACGCGTCTGAGCAAAACTCCCAAACGCTTCCAGGAAAGACACAGGCTCTCCCACAAGCACACAAGTGTTTGCCCTCAGCTATAGATCAGGGACAAGCCTGTGAAGAGCAACCAAAGAGCTCGTCCGTCTTTCCCTCAATAGATGGGAGTAGGCGCGCTTGCGGATGTGTGCGTGTGTGTGGCCACGCGTTTGCTTAGGCATCAGTGTGTGAAAAGGTAGGTGCTTTTCTCTAGCTGCGTGTGCGTGCACGTGGTGCTGGGTGCACATCCCTGGGTGCTCGTGGAAAGGTTTCTGCATGGTTTTCGCTGAGGAATCGTGTGTGTGCACATGGACAAAGAGAAGGCGCAGCAACCAGGTTCCAGCGCCGAAGAAGGCAAAAGGCGAGGTTTCCGGCGCTATCTCCTTCTCTCCCCAGAGCTAGTCGCGCAAAGCAAGCCGCTAAGCCGGCGACCGGCAAGAGAGCTACAACGAAGCATGCCGAACGGAGAAAATAGCAGCAGCTCATGTGTTCACACCTTGTTTCTGCCATGTGCTTGAACGCCAAGACGTTCGCGCTTCTGTGAGATGAAAGACGTCCTTCTGCATATGTGGTTGCTCACACCGGTGCACTTGTTAGTGTATCCATTCAGTCCTGGGCTGCGGGGCATTCAGAAGTGGCTCTGTGGAGACGTCTGCATAGAGGCAGCTGTCAGAACACGCACACTCGATTGTTCACCAAAACATATGCAGACGCGTCCTTAGCCTGTAGATTTGGATGCACAGAGTTCCCTGTGTTCGCAAGAGACAAGGGAATCGCGTCTGTGCGCACAGAAGCAATAGCGGACCGTTTCCCTCGGAGTGAACGCGAAAGAGCCGTCTATATACTCGCAGACACGCGAACGTGCCTCAATGCGGTCACAGAGGCAGCAGCTTTTGCACAGATGCTCCTGGTGATTCTGGCACTTTCCAGGCACACTCCTGAAAGTCGCGCACACTGCTGTTCACTCGCTAAACGACCTCTTGGGAAACACGTCTCCGGTCGACGGACCGCTCAGATTGCTTCTCGTGTAACTGTGAACTGTGTCAGCGCAGGGAATCCGTCTCTGTTGAGCAGATGTCAATCCTGCCTCGCTTTTGCTTTGTTGCCTCTACCAAGATGATTTCCCGTTTCTCTCTTCACTGGAGCAGGCAGACACAGCCAACGCACATCAAGTGTCAAGAGACACGCTCTGCTGAGCTCAACGCTTGTGCAGATGCACATGTGCGACGAAGTCAACACACGTGCTTGTGGAGAGAAAGAAAGGGACTCCCAGGCGTGTGGAGCGACGGGGAGAAAGAGCGGGCGCTGAGGAACACAGTTTCAAACAGACTGTCTCCACACAAACAGGCACCTGTCTGCAGGTATCCTAGATCTTGATTCTTGAACTTGAGGAAACACGCGTCTGAGCAAAACTCCCAAACGCTTCCAGGAAAGACACAGGCTCTCCCACAAGCACACAAGTGTTTGCCCTCAGCTATAGATCAGGGACAAGCCTGTGAAGAGCAACCAAAGAGCTCGTCCGTCTTTCTCTCAATAGATGGGAGTAGGCGCGCTTGCGGATGTGTGCGTGTGTGTGGCCACGCGTTTGCTTAGGCATCAGTGTGTGAAAAGGTAGGTGCTTTTCTCTAGCTGCGTGTGCGTGCACGTGGTGCTGGGTGCACATCCCTGGGTGCTCGTGGAAAGGTTTCTGCATGGTTTTCGCTGAGGAATCGTGTGTGTGCACATGGACAAAGAGAAGGCGCAGCAACCAGGTTCCAGCGCCGAAGAAGGCAAAAGGCGAGGTTTCCGGCGCTATCTCCTTCTCTCCCCAGAGCTAGTCGCGCAAAGCAAGCCGCTAAGCCGGCGACCGGCAAGAGAGCTACAACGAAGCATGCCGAACGGAGAAAATAGCAGCAGCTCATCTGTTCACACCTTGTTTCTGCCATGTGCTTGAACGCCAAGACGTTCGCGCTTCTGTGAGATGAAAGACGTCCTTCTGCATATGTGGTTGCTCACACCGGTGCACTTGTTAGTGTATCCATTCAGTCCTGGGCTGCGGGGCATTCAGAAGTGGCTCTGTGGAGACGTCTGCATAGAGGCAGCTGTCAGAACACGCACACTCGATTGTTCACCAAAACATATGCAGACGCGTCCTTAGCCTGTAGATTTGGATGCACAGAGTTCCCTGTGTTCGCAAGAGACAAGGGAATCGCGTCTGTGCGCACAGAAGCAATAGCGGACCGTTTCCCTCGGAGTGAACGCGAAAGAGCCGTCTATATACTCGCAGACACGCGAACGTGCCTCAATGCGGTCACAGAGGCAGCAGCTTTTGCACAGATGCTCCTGGTGATTCTGGCACTTTCCAGGCACACTCCTGAAAGTCGCGCACACTGCTGTTCACTCGCTAAACGACCTCTTGGGAAACACGTCTCCGGTCGACGGACCGCTCAGATTGCTTCTCGTGTAACTGTGAACTGTGTCAGCGCAGGGAATCCGTCTCTGTTGAGCAGATGTCAATCCTGCCTCGCTTTTGCTTTGTTGCCTCTACCAAGATGATTTCCCGTTTCTCTCTTCACTGGAGCAGGCAGACACAGCCAACGCACATCAAGTGTCAAGAGACACGCTCTGCTGAGCTCAACGCTTGTGCAGATGCACATGTGCGACGAAGTCAACACACGTGCTTGTGGAGAGAAAGAAAGGGACTCCCAGGCGTGTGGAGCGACGGGGAGAAAGAGCGGGCGCTGAGGAACACAGTTTCAAACAGACTGTCTCCACACAAACAGGCACCTGTCTGCAGGTATCCTAGATCTTGATTCTTGAACTTGAGGAAACACGCGTCTGAGCAAAACTCCCAAACGCTTCCAGGAAAGACACAGGCTCTCCCACAAGCACACAAGTGTTTGCCCTCAGCTATAGATCAGGGACAAGCCTGTGAAGAGCAACCAAAGAGCTCGTCCGTCTTTCTCTCAATAGATGGGAGTAGGCGCGCTTGCGGATGTGTGCGTGTGTGTGGCCACGCGTTTGCTTAGGCATCAGTGTGTGAAAAGGTAGGTGCTTTTCTCTAGCTGCGTGTGCGTGCACGTGGTGCTGGGTGCACATCCCTGGGTGCTCGTGGAAAGGTTTCTGCATGGTTTTCGCTGAGGAATCGTGTGTGTGCACATGGACAAAGAGAAGGCGCAGCAACCAGGTTCCAGCGCCGAAGAAGGCAAAAGGCGAGGTTTCCGGCGCTATCTCCTTCTCTCCCCAGAGCTAGTCGCGCAAAGCAAGCCGCTAAGCCGGCGACCGGCAAGAGAGCTACAACGAAGCATGCCGAACGGAGAAAATAGCAGCAGCTCATGTGTTCACACCTTGTTTCTGCCATGTGCTTGAACGCCAAGACGTTCGCGCTTCTGTGAGATGAAAGACGTCCTTCTGCATATGTGGTTGCTCACACCGGTGCACTTGTTAGTGTATCCATTCAGTCCTGGGCTGCGGGGCATTCAGAAGTGGCTCTGTGGAGACGTCTGCATAGAGGCAGCTGTCAGAACACGCACACTCGATTGTTCACCAAAACATATGCAGACGCGTCCTTAGCCTGTAGATTTGGATGCACAGAGTTCCCTGTGTTCGCAAGAGACAAGGGAATCGCGTCTGTGCGCACAGAAGCAATAGCGGACCGTTTCCCTCGGAGTGAACGCGAAAGAGCCGTCTATATACTCGCAGACACGCGAACGTGCCTCAATGCGGTCACAGAGGCAGCAGCTTTTGCACAGATGCTCCTGGTGATTCTGGCACTTTCCAGGCACACTCCTGAAAGTCGCGCACACTGCTGTTCACTCGCTAAACGACCTCTTGGGAAACACGTCTCCGGTCGACGGACCGCTCAGATTGCTTCTCGTGTAACTGTGAACTGTGTCAGCGCAGGGAATCCGTCTCTGTTGAGCAGATGTCAATCCTGCCTCGCTTTTGCTTTGTTGCCTCTACCAAGATGATTTCCCGTTTCTCTCTTCACTGGAGCAGGCAGACACAGCCAACGCACATCAAGTGTCAAGAGACACGCTCTGCTGAGCTCAACGCTTGTGCAGATGCACATGTGCGACGAAGTCAACACACGTGCTTGTGGAGAGAAAGAAAGGGACTCCCAGGCGTGTGGAGCGACGGGGAGAAAGAGCGGGCGCTGAGGAACACAGTTTCAAACAGACTGTCTCCACACAAACAGGCACCTGTCTGCAGGTATCCTAGATCTTGATTCTTGAACTTGAGGAAACACGCGTCTGAGCAAAACTCCCAAACGCTTCCAGGAAAGACACAGGCTCTCCCACAAGCACACAAGTGTTTGCCCTCAGCTATAGATCAGGGACAAGCCTGTGAAGAGCAACCAAAGAGCTCGTCCGTCTTTCCCTCAATAGATGGGAGTAGGCGCGCTTGCGGATGTGTGCGTGTGTGTGGCCACGCGTTTGCTTAGGCATCAGTGTGTGAAAAGGTAGGTGCTTTTCTCTAGCTGCGTGTGCGTGCACGTGGTGCTGGGTGCGCATCCCTGGGTGCTCGTGGAAAGGTTTCTGCATGGTTTTCGCTGAGGAATCGTGTGTGTGCACATGGACAAAGAGAAGGCGCAGCAACCAGGTTCCAGCGCCGAAGAAGGCAAAAGGCGAGGTTTCCGGCGCTATCTCCTTCTCTCCCCAGAGCTAGTCGCGCAAAGCAAGCCGCTAAGCCGGCGACCGGCAAGAGAGCTACAACGAAGCATGCCGAACGGAGAAAATAGCAGCAGCTCATGTGTTCACACCTTGTTTCTGCCATGTGCTTGAACGCCAAGACGTTCGCGCTTCTGTGAGATGAAAGACGTCCTTCTGCATATGTGGTTGCTCACACCGGTGCACTTGTTAGTGTATCCATTCAGTCCTGGGCTGCGGGGCATTCAGAAGTGGCTCTGTGGAGACGTCTGCATAGAGGCAGCTGTCAGAACACGCACACTCGATTGTTCACCAAAACATATGCAGACGCGTCCTTAGCCTGTAGATTTGGATGCACAGAGTTCCCTGTGTTCGCAAGAGACAAGGGAATCGCGTCTGTGCGCACAGAAGCAATAGCGGACCGTTTCCCTCGGAGTGAACGCGAAAGAGCCGTCTATATACTCGCAGACACGCGAACGTGCCTCAATGCGGTCACAGAGGCAGCAGCTTTTGCACAGATGCTCCTGGTGATTCTGGCACTTTCCAGGCACACTCCTGAAAGTCGCGCACACTGCTGTTCACTCGCTAAACGACCTCTTGGGAAACACGTCTCCGGTCGACGGACCGCTCAGATTGCTTCTCGTGTAACTGTGAACTGTGTCAGCGCAGGGAATCCGTCTCTGTTGAGCAGATGTCAATCCTGCCTCGCTTTTGCTTTGTTGCCTCTACCAAGATGATTTCCCGTTTCTCTCTTCACTGGAGCAGGCAGACACAGCCAACGCACATCAAGTGTCAAGAGACACGCTCTGCTGAGCTCAACGCTTGTGCAGATGCACATGTGCGACGAAGTCAACACACGTGCTTGTGGAGAGAAAGAAAGGGACTCCCAGGCGTGTGGAGCGACGGGGAGAAAGAGCGGGCGCTGAGGAACACAGTTTCAAACAGACTGTCTCCACACAAACAGGCACCTGTCTGCAGGTATCCTAGATCTTGATTCTTGAACTTGAGGAAACACGCGTCTGAGCAAAACTCCCAAACGCTTCCAGGAAAGACACAGGCTCTCCCACAAGCACACAAGTGTTTGCCCTCAGCTATAGATCAGGGACAAGCCTGTGAAGAGCAACCAAAGAGCTCGTCCGTCTTTCCCTCAATAGATGGGAGTAGGCGCGCTTGCGGATGTGTGCGTGTGTGTGGCCACGCGTTTGCTTAGGCATCAGTGTGTGAAAAGGTAGGTGCTTTTCTCTAGCTGCGTGTGCGTGCACGTGGTGCTGGGTGCACATCCCTGGGTGCTCGTGGAAAGGTTTCTGCATGGTTTTCGCTGAGGAATCGTGTGTGTGCACATGGACAAAGAGAAGGCGCAGCAACCAGGTTCCAGCGCCGAAGAAGGCAAAAGGCGAGGTTTCCGGCGCTATCTCCTTCTCTCCCCAGAGCTAGTCGCGCAAAGCAAGCCGCTAAGCCGGCGACCGGCAAGAGAGCTACAACGAAGCATGCCGAACGGAGAAAATAGCAGCAGCTCATCTGTTCACACCTTGTTTCTGCCATGTGCTTGAACGCCAAGACGTTCGCGCTTCTGTGAGATGAAAGACGTCCTTCTGCATATGTGGTTGCTCACACCGGTGCACTTGTTAGTGTATCCATTCAGTCCTGGGCTGCGGGGCATTCAGAAGTGGCTCTGTGGAGACGTCTGCATAGAGGCAGCTGTCAGAACACGCACACTCGATTGTTCACCAAAACATATGCAGACGCGTCCTTAGCCTGTAGATTTGGATGCACAGAGTTCCCTGTGTTCGCAAGAGACAAGGGAATCGCGTCTGTGCGCACAGAAGCAATAGCGGACCGTTTCCCTCGGAGTGAACGCGAAAGAGCCGTCTATATACTCGCAGACACGCGAACGTGCCTCAATGCGGTCACAGAGGCAGCAGCTTTTGCACAGATGCTCCTGGTGATTCTGGCACTTTCCAGGCACACTCCTGAAAGTCGCGCACACTGCTGTTCACTCGCTAAACGACCTCTTGGGAAACACGTCTC
Organism: Patagioenas fasciata; assembly: GCF_037038585.1. NCBI lineage: Eukaryota > Metazoa > Chordata > Aves > Columbiformes > Columbidae > Patagioenas > Patagioenas fasciata. The sequence goes on from NW_027288801.1 coordinate 274,596, forward strand.
CGGTCGACGGACCGCTCAGATTGCTTCTCGTGTAACTGTGAACTGTGTCAGCGCAGGGAATCCGTCTCTGTTGAGCAGATGTCAATCCTGCCTCGCTTTTGCTTTGTTGCCTCTACCAAGATGATTTCCCGTTTCTCTCTTCACTGGAGCAGGCAGACACAGCCAACGCACATCAAGTGTCAAGAGACACGCTCTGCTGAGCTCAACGCTTGTGCAGATGCACATGTGCGACGAAGTCAACACACGTGCTTGTGGAGAGAAAGAAAGGGACTCCCAGGCGTGTGGAGCGACGGGGAGAAAGAGCGGGCGCTGAGGAACACAGTTTCAAACAGACTGTCTCCACACAAACAGGCACCTGTCTGCAGGTATCCTAGATCTTGATTCTTGAACTTGAGGAAACACGCGTCTGAGCAAAACTCCCAAACGCTTCCAGGAAAGACACAGGCTCTCCCACAAGCACACAAGTGTTTGCCCTCAGCTATAGATCAGGGACAAGCCTGTGAAGAGATGCCCTGCTATTCTTTCGCCTTATGGCATCATGTGTTTCGTTCCTCTTGGAGATCGATTGTTAAACGTCTTTCCTCGGGCGACACTGAAGCATTTGCCAGCGGAGGAGAAGTAGCACGGAGCAGCATTCAGTACTGCCTACGAGTGTCTTTGCTACCCTACTAGCGGAGCTCCAAGAACAGGCACACATCTTCAGGTACCTTCCAAATGTGGATTCCCCTGCAGCCCCGTAGGCGGGCGTGCAGTACGCCAACCGTCAACGGACGTTTTTCCCCTCAAGCCTGTCAGGACGTTGCTCGTCCGTCTTTCCCTCAATAGATGGGAGTAGGCGCGCTTGCGGATGTGTGCGTGTGTGTGGCCACGCGTTTGCTTAGGCTTCAGTGTGTGAAAAGGTAGGTGCTTTTCTCTAGCTGCGTGTGCGTGCACGTGGTGCTGGGTGCACATCCCTGGGTGCTCGTGGAAAGGTTTCTGCATGGTTTTCGCTGAGGAATCGTGTGTGTGCACATGGACAAAGAGAAGGCGCAGCAACCAGGTTCCAGCGCCGAAGAAGGCAAAAGGCGAGGTTTCCGGCGCTATCTCCTTCTCTCCCCAGAGCTAGTCGCGCAAAGCAAGCCGCTAAGCCGGCGACCGGCAAGAGAGCTACAACGAAGCATGCCAAACGGAGAAAATAGCAGCAGCTCATCTGTTCACACCTTGTTTCTGCCATGTGCTTGAACGCCAAGACGTTCGCGCTTCTGTGAGATGAAAGACGTCCTTCTGCATATGTGGTTGCTCACACCGGTGCACTTGTTAGTGTATCCATTCAGTCCTGGGCTGCGGGGCATTCAGAAGTGGCTCTGTGGAGACGTCTGCATAGAGGCAGCTGTCAGAACACGCACACTCGATTGTTCACCAAAACATATGCAGACGCGTCCTTAGCCTGTAGATTTGGATGCACAGAGTTCCCTGTGTTCGCAAGAGACAAGGGAATCGCGTCTGTGCGCACAGAAGCAATAGCGGACCGTTTCCCTCGGAGTGAACGCGAAAGAGCCGTCTATATACTCGCAGACACGCGAACGTGCCTCAATGCGGTCACAGAGGCAGCAGCTTTTGCACAGATGCTCCTGGTGATTCTGGCACTTTCCAGGCACACTCCTGAAAGTCGCGCACACTGCTGTTCACTCGCTAAACGACCTCTTGGGAAACACGTCTCCGGTCGACGGACCGCTCAGATTGCTTCTCGTGTAACTGTGAACTGTGTCAGCGCAGGGAATCCGTCTCTGTTGAGCAGATGTCAATCCTGCCTCGCTTTTGCTTTGTTGCCTCTACCAAGATGATTTCCCGTTTCTCTCTTCACTGGAGCAGGCAGACACAGCCAACGCACATCAAGTGTCAAGAGACACGCTCTGCTGAGCTCAACGCTTGTGCAGATGCACATGTGCGACGAAGTCAACACACGTGCTTGTGGAGAGAAAGAAAGGGACTCCCAGGCGTGTGGAGCGACGGGGAGAAAGAGCGGGCGCTGAGGAACACAGTTTCAAACAGACTGTCTCCACACAAACAGGCACCTGTCTGCAGGTATCCTAGATCTTGATTCTTGAACTTGAGGAAACACGCGTCTGAGCAAAACTCCCAAACGCTTCCAGGAAAGACACAGGCTCTCCCACAAGCACACAAGTGTTTGCCCTCAGCTATAGATCAGGGACAAGCCTGTGAAGAGCAACCAAAGAGCTCGTCCGTCTTTCCCTCAATAGATGGGAGTAGGCGCGCTTGCGGATGTGTGCGTGTGTGTGGCCACGCGTTTGCTTAGGCATCAGTGTGTGAAAAGGTAGGTGCTTTTCTCTAGCTGCGTGTGCGTGCACGTGGTGCTGGGTGCACATCCCTGGGTGCTCGTGGAAAGGTTTCTGCATGGTTTTCGCTGAGGAATCGTGTGTGTGCACATGGACAAAGAGAAGGCGCAGCAACCAGGTTCCAGCGCCGAAGAAGGCAAAAGGCGAGGTTTCCGGCGCTATCTCCTTCTCTCCCCAGAGCTAGTCGCGCAAAGCAAGCCGCTAAGCCGGCGACCGGCAAGAGAGCTACAACGAAGCATGCCGAACGGAGAAAATAGCAGCAGCTCATCTGTTCACACCTTGTTTCTGCCATGTGCTTGAACGCCAAGACGTTCGCGCTTCTGTGAGATGAAAGACGTCCTTCTGCATATGTGGTTGCTCACACCGGTGCACTTGTTAGTGTATCCATTCAGTCCTGGGCTGCGGGGCATTCAGAAGTGGCTCTGTGGAGACGTCTGCATAGAGGCAGCTGTCAGAACACGCACACTCGATTGTTCACCAAAACATATGCAGACGCGTCCTTAGCCTGTAGATTTGGATGCACAGAGTTCCCTGTGTTCGCAAGAGACAAGGGAATCGCGTCTGTGCGCACAGAAGCAATAGCGGACCGTTTCCCTCGGAGTGAACGCGAAAGAGCCGTCTATATACTCGCAGACACGCGAACGTGCCTCAATGCGGTCACAGAGGCAGCAGCTTTTGCACAGATGCTCCTGGTGATTCTGGCACTTTCCAGGCACACTCCTGAAAGTCGCGCACACTGCTGTTCACTCGCTAAACGACCTCTTGGGAAACACGTCTCCGGTCGACGGACCGCTCAGATTGCTTCTCGTGTAACTGTGAACTGTGTCAGCGCAGGGAATCCGTCTCTGTTGAGCAGATGTCAATCCTGCCTCGCTTTTGCTTTGTTGCCTCTACCAAGATGATTTCCCGTTTCTCTCTTCACTGGAGCAGGCAGACACAGCCAACGCACATCAAGTGTCAAGAGACACGCTCTGCTGAGCTCAACGCTTGTGCAGATGCACATGTGCGACGAAGTCAACACACGTGCTTGTGGAGAGAAAGAAAGGGACTCCCAGGCGTGTGGAGCGACGGGGAGAAAGAGCGGGCGCTGAGGAACACAGTTTCAAACAGACTGTCTCCACACAAACAGGCACCTGTCTGCAGGTATCCTAGATCTTGATTCTTGAACTTGAGGAAACACGCGTCTGAGCAAAACTCCCAAACGCTTCCAGGAAAGACACAGGCTCTCCCACAAGCACACAAGTGTTTGCCCTCAGCTATAGATCAGGGACAAGCCTGTGAAGAGATGCCCTGCTATTCTTTCGCCTTATGGCATCATGTGTTTCGTTCCTCTTGGAGATCGATTGTTAAACGTCTTTCCTCGGGCGACACTGAAGCATTTGCCAGCGGAGGAGAAGTAGCACGGAGCAGCATTCAGTACTGCCTACGAGTGTCTTTGCTACCCTACTAGCGGAGCTCCAAGAACAGGCACACATCTTCAGGTACCTTCCAAATGTGGATTCCCCTGCAGCCCCGTAGGCGGGCGTGCAGTACGCCAACCGTCAACGGACGTTTTTCCCCTCAAGCCTGTCAGGACGTTGCTCGTCCGTCTTTCCCTCAATAGATGGGAGTAGGCGCGCTTGCGGATGTGTGCGTGTGTGTGGCCACGCGTTTGCTTAGGCATCAGTGTGTGAAAAGGTAGGTGCTTTTCTCTAGCTGCGTGTGCGTGCACGTGGTGCTGGGTGCACATCCCTGGGTGCTCGTGGAAAGGTTTCTGCATGGTTTTCGCTGAGGAATCGTGTGTGTGCACATGGACAAAGAGAAGGCGCAGCAACCAGGTTCCAGCGCCGAAGAAGGCAAAAGGCGAGGTTTCCGGCGCTATCTCCTTCTCTCCCCAGAGCTAGTCGCGCAAAGCAAGCCGCTAAGCCGGCGACCGGCAAGAGAGCTACAACGAAGCATGCCAAACGGAGAAAATAGCAGCAGCTCATCTGTTCACACCTTGTTTCTGCCATGTGCTTGAACGCCAAGACGTTCGCGCTTCTGTGAGATGAAAGACGTCCTTCTGCATATGTGGTTGCTCACACCGGTGCACTTGTTAGTGTATCCATTCAGTCCTGGGCTGCGGGGCATTCAGAAGTGGCTCTGTGGAGACGTCTGCATAGAGGCAGCTGTCAGAACACGCACACTCGATTGTTCACCAAAACATATGCAGACGCGTCCTTAGCCTGTAGATTTGGATGCACAGAGTTCCCTGTGTTCGCAAGAGACAAGGGAATCGCGTCTGTGCGCACAGAAGCAATAGCGGACCGTTTCCCTCGGAGTGAACGCGAAAGAGCCGTCTATATACTCGCAGACACGCGAACGTGCCTCAATGCGGTCACAGAGGCAGCAGCTTTTGCACAGATGCTCCTGGTGATTCTGGCACTTTCCAGGCACACTCCTGAAAGTCGCGCACACTGCTGTTCACTCGCTAAACGACCTCTTGGGAAACACGTCTCCGGTCGACGGACCGCTCAGATTGCTTCTCGTGTAACTGTGAACTGTGTCAGCGCAGGGAATCCGTCTCTGTTGAGCAGATGTCAATCCTGCCTCGCTTTTGCTTTGTTGCCTCTACCAAGATGATTTCCCGTTTCTCTCTTCACTGGAGCAGGCAGACACAGCCAACGCACATCAAGTGTCAAGAGACACGCTCTGCTGAGCTCAACGCTTGTGCAGATGCACATGTGCGACGAAGTCAACACACGTGCTTGTGGAGAGAAAGAAAGGGACTCCCAGGCGTGTGGAGCGACGGGGAGAAAGAGCGGGCGCTGAGGAACACAGTTTCAAACAGACTGTCTCCACACAAACAGGCACCTGTCTGCAGGTATCCTAGATCTTGATTCTTGAACTTGAGGAAACACGCGTCTGAGCAAAACTCCCAAACGCTTCCAGGAAAGACACAGGCTCTCCCACAAGCACACAAGTGTTTGCCCTCAGCTATAGATCAGGGACAAGCCTGTGAAGAGCAACCAAAGAGCTCGTCCGTCTTTCCCTCAATAGATGGGAGTAGGCGCGCTTGCGGATGTGTGCGTGTGTGTGGCCACGCGTTTGCTTAGGCTTCAGTGTGTGAAAAGGTAGGTGCTTTTCTCTAGCTGCGTGTGCGTGCACGTGGTGCTGGGTGCACATCCCTGGGTGCTCGTGGAAAGGTTTCTGCATGGTTTTCGCTGAGGAATCGTGTGTGTGCACATGGACAAAGAGAAGGCGCAGCAACCAGGTTCCAGCGCCGAAGAAGGCAAAAGGCGAGGTTTCCGGCGCTATCTCCTTCTCTCCCCAGAGCTAGTCGCGCAAAGCAAGCCGCTAAGCCGGCGACCGGCAAGAGAGCTACAACGAAGCATGCCGAACGGAGAAAATAGCAGCAGCTCATCTGTTCACACCTTGTTTCTGCCATGTGCTTGAACGCCAAGACGTTCGCGCTTCTGTGAGATGAAAGACGTCCTTCTGCATATGTGGTTGCTCACACCGGTGCACTTGTTAGTGTATCCATTCAGTCCTGGGCTGCGGGGCATTCAGAAGTGGCTCTGTGGAGACGTCTGCATAGAGGCAGCTGTCAGAACACGCACACTCGATTGTTCACCAAAACATATGCAGACGCGTCCTTAGCCTGTAGATTTGGATGCACAGAGTTCCCTGTGTTCGCAAGAGACAAGGGAATCGCGTCTGTGCGCACAGAAGCAATAGCGGACCGTTTCCCTCGGAGTGAACGCGAAAGAGCCGTCTATATACTCGCAGACACGCGAACGTGCCTCAATGCGGTCACAGAGGCAGCAGCTTTTGCACAGATGCTCCTGGTGATTCTGGCACTTTCCAGGCACACTCCTGAAAGTCGCGCACACTGCTGTTCACTCGCTAAACGACCTCTTGGGAAACACGTCTCCGGTCGACGGACCGCTCAGATTGCTTCTCGTGTAACTGTGAACTGTGTCAGCGCAGGGAATCCGTCTCTGTTGAGCAGATGTCAATCCTGCCTCGCTTTTGCTTTATTGCCTCTACCAAGATGATTTCCCGTTTCTCTCTTCACTGGAGCAGGCAGACACAGCCAACGCACATCAAGTGTCAAGAGACACGCTCTGCTGAGCTCAACGCTTGTGCAGATGCACATGTGCGACGAAGTCAACACACGTGCTTGTGGAGAGAAAGAAAGGGACTCCCAGGCGTGTGGAGCGACGGGGAGAAAGAGCGGGCGCTGAGGAACACAGTTTCAAACAGACTGTCTCCACACAAACAGGCACCTGTCTGCAGGTATCCTAGATCTTGATTCTTGAACTTGAGGAAACACGCGTCTGAGCAAAACTCCCAAACGCTTCCAGGAAAGACACAGGCTCTCCCACAAGCACACAAGTGTTTGCCCTCAGCTATAGATCAGGGACAAGCCTGTGAAGAGCAACCAAAGAGCTCGTCCGTCTTTCCCTCAATAGATGGGAGTAGGCGCGCTTGCGGATGTGTGCGTGTGTGTGGCCACGCGTTTGCTTAGGCATCAGTGTGTGAAAAGGTAGGTGCTTTTCTCTAGCTGCGTGTGCGTGCACGTGGTGCTGGGTGCACATCCCTGGGTGCTCGTGGAAAGGTTTCTGCATGGTTTTCGCTGAGGAATCGTGTGTGTGCACATGGACAAAGAGAAGGCGCAGCAACCAGGTTCCAGCGCCGAAGAAGGCAAAAGGCGAGGTTTCCGGCGCTATCTCCTTCTCTCCCCAGAGCTAGTCGCGCAAAGCAAGCCGCTAAGCCGGCGACCGGCAAGAGAGCTACAACGAAGCATGCCGAACGGAGAAAATAGCAGCAGCTCATCTGTTCACACCTTGTTTCTGCCATGTGCTTGAACGCCAAGACGTTCGCGCTTCTGTGAGATGAAAGACGTCCTTCTGCATATGTGGTTGCTCACACCGGTGCACTTGTTAGTGTATCCATTCAGTCCTGGGCTGCGGGGCATTCAGAAGTGGCTCTGTGGAGACGTCTGCATAGAGGCAGCTGTCAGAACACGCACACTCGATTGTTCACCAAAACATATGCAGACGCGTCCTTAGCCTGTAGATTTGGATGCACAGAGTTCCCTGTGTTCGCAAGAGACAAGGGAATCGCGTCTGTGCGCACAGAAGCAATAGCGGACCGTTTCCCTCGGAGTGAACGCGAAAGAGCCGTCTATATACTCGCAGACACGCGAACGTGCCTCAATGCGGTCACAGAGGCAGCAGCTTTTGCACAGATGCTCCTGGTGATTCTGGCACTTTCCAGGCACACTCCTGAAAGTCGCGCACACTGCTGTTCACTCGCTAAACGACCTCTTGGGAAACACGTCTCCGGTCGACGGACCGCTCAGATTGCTTCTCGTGTAACTGTGAACTGTGTCAGCGCAGGGAATCCGTCTCTGTTGAGCAGATGTCAATCCTGCCTCGCTTTTGCTTTGTTGCCTCTACCAAGATGATTTCCCGTTTCTCTCTTCACTGGAGCAGGCAGACACAGCCAACGCACATCAAGTGTCAAGAGACACGCTCTGCTGAGCTCAACGCTTGTGCAGATGCACATGTGCGACGAAGTCAACACACGTGCTTGTGGAGAGAAAGAAAGGGACTCCCAGGCGTGTGGAGCGACGGGGAGAAAGAGCGGGCGCTGAGGAACACAGTTTCAAACAGACTGTCTCCACACAAACAGGCACCTGTCTGCAGGTATCCTAGATCTTGATTCTTGAACTTGAGGAAACACGCGTCTGAGCAAAACTCCCAAACGCTTCCAGGAAAGACACAGGCTCTCCCACAAGCACACAAGTGTTTGCCCTCAGCTATAGATCAGGGACAAGCCTGTGAAGAGCAACCAAAGAGCTCGTCCGTCTTTCCCTCAATAGATGGGAGTAGGCGCGCTTGCGGATGTGTGCGTGTGTGTGGCCACGCGTTTGCTTAGGCTTCAGTGTGTGAAAAGGTAGGTGCTTTTCTCTAGCTGCGTGTGCGTGCACGTGGTGCTGGGTGCACATCCCTGGGTGCTCGTGGAAAGGTTTCTGCATGGTTTTCGCTGAGGAATCGTGTGTGTGCACATGGACAAAGAGAAGGCGCAGCAACCAGGTTCCAGCGCCGAAGAAGGCAAAAGGCGAGGTTTCCGGCGCTATCTCCTTCTCTCCCCAGAGCTAGTCGCGCAAAGCAAGCCGCTAAGCCGGCGACCGGCAAGAGAGCTACAACGAAGCATGCCGAACGGAGAAAATAGCAGCAGCTCATCTGTTCACACCTTGTTTCTGCCATGTGCTTGAACGCCAAGACGTTCGCGCTTCTGTGAGATGAAAGACGTCCTTCTGCATATGTGGTTGCTCACACCGGTGCACTTGTTAGTGTATCCATTCAGTCCTGGGCTGCGGGGCATTCAGAAGTGGCTCTGTGGAGACGTCTGCATAGAGGCAGCTGTCAGAACACGCACACTCGATTGTTCACCAAAACATATGCAGACGCGTCCTTAGCCTGTAGATTTGGATGCACAGAGTTCCCTGTGTTCGCAAGAGACAAGGGAATCGCGTCTGTGCGCACAGAAGCAATAGCGGACCGTTTCCCTCGGAGTGAACGCGAAAGAGCCGTCTATATACTCGCAGACACGCGAACGTGCCTCAATGCGGTCACAGAGGCAGCAGCTTTTGCACAGATGCTCCTGGTGATTCTGGCACTTTCCAGGCACACTCCTGAAAGTCGCGCACACTGCTGTTCACTCGCTAAACGACCTCTTGGGAAACACGTCTCCGGTCGACGGACCGCTCAGATTGCTTCTCGTGTAACTGTGAACTGTGTCAGCGCAGGGAATCCGTCTCTGTTGAGCAGATGTCAATCCTGCCTCGCTTTTGCTTTGTTGCCTCTACCAAGATGATTTCCCGTTTCTCTCTTCACTGGAGCAGGCAGACACAGCCAACGCACATCAAGTGTCAAGAGACACGCTCTGCTGAGCTCAACGCTTGTGCAGATGCACATGTGCGACGAAGTCAACACACGTGCTTGTGGAGAGAAAGAAAGGGACTCCCAGGCGTGTGGAGCGACGGGGAGAAAGAGCGGGCGCTGAGGAACACAGTTTCAAACAGACTGTCTCCACACAAACAGGCACCTGTCTGCAGGTATCCTAGATCTTGATTCTTGAACTTGAGGAAACACGCGTCTGAGCAAAACTCCCAAACGCTTCCAGGAAAGACACAGGCTCTCCCACAAGCACACAAGTGTTTGCCCTCAGCTATAGATCAGGGACAAGCCTGTGAAGAGCAACCAAAGAGCTCGTCCGTCTTTCCCTCAATAGATGGGAGTAGGCGCGCTTGCGGATGTGTGCGTGTGTGTGGCCACGCGTTTGCTTAGGCATCAGTGTGTGAAAAGGTAGGTGCTTTTCTCTAGCTGCGTGTGCGTGCACGTGGTGCTGGGTGCACATCCCTGGGTGCTCGTGGAAAGGTTTCTGCATGGTTTTCGCTGAGGAATCGTGTGTGTGCACATGGACAAAGAGAAGGCGCAGCAACCAGGTTCCAGCGCCGAAGAAGGCAAAAGGCGAGGTTTCCGGCGCTATCTCCTTCTCTCCCCAGAGCTAGTCGCGCAAAGCAAGCCGCTAAGCCGGCGACCGGCAAGAGAGCTACAACGAAGCATGCCGAACGGAGAAAATAGCAGCAGCTCATCTGTTCACACCTTGTTTCTGCCATGTGCTTGAACGCCAAGACGTTCGCGCTTCTGTGAGATGAAAGACGTCCTTCTGCATATGTGGTTGCTCACACCGGTGCACTTGTTAGTGTATCCATTCAGTCCTGGGCTGCGGGGCATTCAGAAGTGGCTCTGTGGAGACGTCTGCATAGAGGCAGCTGTCAGAACACGCACACTCGATTGTTCACCAAAACATACGCAGACGCGTCCTTAGCCTGTAGATTTGGATGCACAGAGTTCCCTGTGTTCGCAAGAGACAAGGGAATCGCGTCTGTGCGCACAGAAGCAATAGCGGACCGTTTCCCTCGGAGTGAACGCGAAAGAGCCGTCTATATACTCGCAGACACGCGAACGTGCCTCAATGCGGTCACAGAGGCAGCAGCTTTTGCACAGATGCTCCTGGTGATTCTGGCACTTTCCAGGCACACTCCTGAAAGTCGCGCACACTGCTGTTCACTCGCTAAACGACCTCTTGGGAAACACGTCTCCGGTCGACGGACCGCTCAGATTGCTTCTCGTGTAACTGTGAACTGTGTCAGCGCAGGGAATCCGTCTCTGTTGAGCAGATGTCAATCCTGCCTCGCTTTTGCTTTGTTGCCTCTACCAAGATGATTTCCCGTTTCTCTCTTCACTGGAGCAGGCAGACACAGCCAACGCACATCAAGTGTCAAGAGACACGCTCTGCTGAGCTCAACGCTTGTGCAGATGCACATGTGCGACGAAGTCAACACACGTGCTTGTGGAGAGAAAGAAAGGGACTCCCAGGCGTGTGGAGCGACGGGGAGAAAGAGCGGGCGCTGAGGAACACAGTTTCAAACAGACTGTCTCCACACAAACAGGCACCTGTCTGCAGGTATCCTAGATCTTGATTCTTGAACTTGAGGAAACACGCGTCTGAGCAAAACTCCCAAACGCTTCCAGGAAAGACACAGGCTCTCCCACAAGCACACAAGTGTTTGCCCTCAGCTATAGATCAGGGACAAGCCTGTGAAGAGCAACCAAAGAGCTCGTCCGTCTTTCCCTCAATAGATGGGAGTAGGCGCGCTTGCGGATGTGTGCGTGTGTGTGGCCACGCGTTTGCTTAGGCATCAGTGTGTGAAAAGGTAGGTGCTTTTCTCTAGCTGCGTGTGCGTGCACGTGGTGCTGGGTGCACATCCCTGGGTGCTCGTGGAAAGGTTTCTGCATGGTTTTCGCTGAGGAATCGTGTGTGTGCACATGGACAAAGAGAAGGCGCAGCAACCAGGTTCCAGCGCCGAAGAAGGCAAAAGGCGAGGTTTCCGGCGCTATCTCCTTCTCTCCCCAGAGCTAGTCGCGCAAAGCAAGCCGCTAAGCCGGCGACCGGCAAGAGAGCTACAACGAAGCATGCCGAACGGAGAAAATAGCAGCAGCTCATCTGTTCACACCTTGTTTCTGCCATGTGCTTGAACGCCAAGACGTTCGCGCTTCTGTGAGATGAAAGACGTCCTTCTGCATATGTGGTTGCTCACACCGGTGCACTTGTTAGTGTATCCATTCAGTCCTGGGCTGCGGGGCATTCAGAAGTGGCTCTGTGGAGACGTCTGCATAGAGGCAGCTGTCAGAACACGCACACTCGATTGTTCACCAAAACATATGCAGACGCGTCCTTAGCCTGTAGATTTGGATGCACAGAGTTCCCTGTGTTCGCAAGAGACAAGGGAATCGCGTCTGTGCGCACAGAAGCAATAGCGGACCGTTTCCCTCGGAGTGAACGCGAAAGAGCCGTCTATATACTCGCAGACACGCGAACGTGCCTCAATGCGGTCACAGAGGCAGCAGCTTTTGCACAGATGCTCCTGGTGATTCTGGCACTTTCCAGGCACACTCCTGAAAGTCGCGCACACTGCTGTTCACTCGCTAAACGACCTCTTGGGAAACACGTCTCCGGTCGACGGACCGCTCAGATTGCTTCTCGTGTAACTGTGAACTGTGTCAGCGCAGGGAATCCGTCTCTGTTGAGCAGATGTCAATCCTGCCTCGCTTTTGCTTTGTTGCCTCTACCAAGATGATTTCCCGTTTCTCTCTTCACTGGAGCAGGCAGACACAGCCAACGCACATCAAGTGTCAAGAGACACGCTCTGCTGAGCTCAACGCTTGTGCAGATGCACATGTGCGACGAAGTCAACACACGTGCTTGTGGAGAGAAAGAAAGGGACTCCCAGGCGTGTGGAGCGACGGGGAGAAAGAGCGGGCGCTGAGGAACACAGTTTCAAACAGACTGTCTCCACACAAACAGGCACCTGTCTGCAGGTATCCTAGATCTTGATTCTTGAACTTGAGGAAACACGCGTCTGAGCAAAACTCCCAAACGCTTCCAGGAAAGACACAGGCTCTCCCACAAGCACACAAGTGTTTGCCCTCAGCTATAGATCAGGGACAAGCCTGTGAAGAGATGCCCTGCTATTCTTTCGCCTTATGGCATCATGTGTTTCGTTCCTCTTGGAGATCGATTGTTAAACGTCTTTCCTCGGGCGACACTGAAGCATTTGCCAGCGGAGGAGAAGTAGCACGGAGCAGCATTCAGTACTGCCTACGAGTGTCTTTGCTACCCTACTAGCGGAGCTCCAAGAACAGGCACACATCTTCAGGTACCTTCCAAATGTGGATTCCCCTGCAGCCCCGTAGGCGGGCGTGCAGTACGCCAACCGTCAACGGACGTTTTTCCCCTCAAGCCTGTCAGGACGTTGCTCGTCCGTCTTTCCCTCAATAGATGGGAGTAGGCGCGCTTGCGGATGTGTGCGTGTGTGTGGCCACGCGTTTGCTTAGGCTTCAGTGTGTGAAAAGGTAGGTGCTTTTCTCTAGCTGCGTGTGCGTGCACGTGGTGCTGGGTGCACATCCCTGGGTGCTCGTGGAAAGGTTTCTGCATGGTTTTCGCTGAGGAATCGTGTGTGTGCACATGGACAAAGAGAAGGCGCAGCAACCAGGTTCCAGCGCCGAAGAAGGCAAAAGGCGAGGTTTCCGGCGCTATCTCCTTCTCTCCCCAGAGCTAGTCGCGCAAAGCAAGCCGCTAAGCCGGCGACCGGCAAGAGAGCTACAACGAAGCATGCCGAACGGAGAAAATAGCAGCAGCTCATCTGTTCACACCTTGTTTCTGCCATGTGCTTGAACGCCAAGACGTTCGCGCTTCTGTGAGATGAAAGACGTCCTTCTGCATATGTGGTTGCTCACACCGGTGCACTTGTTAGTGTATCCATTCAGTCCTGGGCTGCGGGGCATTCAGAAGTGGCTCTGTGGAGACGTCTGCATAGAGGCAGCTGTCAGAACACGCACACTCGATTGTTCACCAAAACATATGCAGACGCGTCCTTAGCCTGTAGATTTGGATGCACAGAGTTCCCTGTGTTCGCAAGAGACAAGGGAATCGCGTCTGTGCGCACAGAAGCAATAGCGGACCGTTTCCCTCGGAGTGAACGCGAAAGAGCCGTCTATATACTCGCAGACACGCGAACGTGCCTCAATGCGGTCACAGAGGCAGCAGCTTTTGCACAGATGCTCCTGGTGATTCTGGCACTTTCCAGGCACACTCCTGAAAGTCGCGCACACTGCTGTTCACTCGCTAAACGACCTCTTGGGAAACACGTCTCCGGTCGACGGACCGCTCAGATTGCTTCTCGTGTAACTGTGAACTGTGTCAGCGCAGGGAATCCGTCTCTGTTGAGCAGATGTCAATCCTGCCTCGCTTTTGCTTTGTTGCCTCTACCAAGATGATTTCCCGTTTCTCTCTTCACTGGAGCAGGCAGACACAGCCAACGCACATCAAGTGTCAAGAGACACGCTCTGCTGAGCTCAACGCTTGTGCAGATGCACATGTGCGACGAAGTCAACACACGTGCTTGTGGAGAGAAAGAAAGGGACTCCCAGGCGTGTGGAGCGACGGGGAGAAAGAGCGGGCGCTGAGGAACACAGTTTCAAACAGACTGTCTCCACACAAACAGGCACCTGTCTGCAGGTATCCTAGATCTTGATTCTTGAACTTGAGGAAACACGCGTCTGAGCAAAACTCCCAAACGCTTCCAGGAAAGACACAGGCTCTCCCACAAGCACACAAGTGTTTGCCCTCAGCTATAGATCAGGGACAAGCCTGTGAAGAGCAACCAAAGAGCTCGTCCGTCTTTCCCTCAATAGATGGGAGTAGGCGCGCTTGCGGATGTGTGCGTGTGTGTGGCCACGCGTTTGCTTAGGCTTCAGTGTGTGAAAAGGTAGGTGCTTTTCTCTAGCTGCGTGTGCGTGCACGTGGTGCTGGGTGCACATCCCTGGGTGCTCGTGGAAAGGTTTCTGCATGGTTTTCGCTGAGGAATCGTGTGTGTGCACATGGACAAAGAGAAGGCGCAGCAACCAGGTTCCAGCGCCGAAGAAGGCAAAAGGCGAGGTTTCCGGCGCTATCTCCTTCTCTCCCCAGAGCTAGTCGCGCAAAGCAAGCCGCTAAGCCGGCGACCGGCAAGAGAGCTACAACGAAGCATGCCGAACGGAGAAAATAGCAGCAGCTCATCTGTTCACACCTTGTTTCTGCCATGTGCTTGAACGCCAAGACGTTCGCGCTTCTGTGAGATGAAAGACGTCCTTCTGCATATGTGGTTGCTCACACCGGTGCACTTGTTAGTGTATCCATTCAGTCCTGGGCTGCGGGGCATTCAGAAGTGGCTCTGTGGAGACGTCTGCATAGAGGCAGCTGTCAGAACACGCACACTCGATTGTTCACCAAAACATATGCAGACGCGTCCTTAGCCTGTAGATTTGGATGCACAGAGTTCCCTGTGTTCGCAAGAGACAAGGGAATCGCGTCTGTGCGCACAGAAGCAATAGCGGACCGTTTCCCTCGGAGTGAACGCGAAAGAGCCGTCTATATACTCGCAGACACGCGAACGTGCCTCAATGCGGTCACAGAGGCAGCAGCTTTTGCACAGATGCTCCTGGTGATTCTGGCACTTTCCAGGCACACTCCTGAAAGTCGCGCACACTGCTGTTCACTCGCTAAACGACCTCTTGGGAAACACGTCTCCGGTCGACGGACCGCTCAGATTGCTTCTCGTGTAACTGTGAACTGTGTCAGCGCAGGGAATCCGTCTCTGTTGAGCAGATGTCAATCCTGCCTCGCTTTTGCTTTGTTGCCTCTACCAAGATGATTTCCCGTTTCTCTCTTCACTGGAGCAGGCAGACACAGCCAACGCACATCAAGTGTCAAGAGACACGCTCTGCTGAGCTCAACGCTTGTGCAGATGCACATGTGCGACGAAGTCAACACACGTGCTTGTGGAGAGAAAGAAAGGGACTCCCAGGCGTGTGGAGCGACGGGGAGAAAGAGCGGGCGCTGAGGAACACAATTTCAAACAGACTGTCTCCACACAAACAGGCACCTGTCTGCAGGTATCCTAGATCTTGATTCTTGAACTTGAGGAAACACGCGTCTGAGCAAAACTCCCAAACGCTTCCAGGAAAGACACAGGCTCTCCCACAAGCACACAAGTGTTTGCCCTCAGCTATAGATCAGGGACAAGCCTGTGAAGAGCAACCAAAGAGCTCGTCCGTCTTTCCCTCAATAGATGGGAGTAGGCGCGCTTGCGGATGTGTGCGTGTGTGTGGCCACGCGTTTGCTTAGGCATCAGTGTGTGAAAAGGTAGGTGCTTTTCTCTAGCTGCGTGTGCGTGCACGTGGTGCTGGGTGCACATCCCTGGGTGCTCGTGGAAAGGTTTCTGCATGGTTTTCGCTGAGGAATCGTGTGTGTGCACATGGACAAAGAGAAGGCGCAGCAACCAGGTTCCAGCGCCGAAGAAGGCAAAAGGCGAGGTTTCCGGCGCTATCTCCTTCTCTCCCCAGAGCTAGTCGCGCAAAGCAAGCCGCTAAGCCGGCGACCGGCAAGAGAGCTACAACGAAGCATGCCGAACGGAGAAAATAGCAGCAGCTCATCTGTTCACACCTTGTTTCTGCCATGTGCTTGAACGCCAAGACGTTCGCGCTTCTGTGAGATGAAAGACGTCCTTCTGCATATGTGGTTGCTCACACCGGTGCACTTGTTAGTGTATCCATTCAGTCCTGGGCTGCGGGGCATTCAGAAGTGGCTCTGTGGAGACGTCTGCATAGAGGCAGCTGTCAGAACACGCACACTCGATTGTTCACCAAAACATACGCAGACGCGTCCTTAGCCTGTAGATTTGGATGCACAGAGTTCCCTGTGTTCGCAAGAGACAAGGGAATCGCGTCTGTGCGCACAGAAGCAATAGCGGACCGTTTCCCTCGGAGTGAACGCGAAAGAGCCGTCTATATACTCGCAGACACGCGAACGTGCCTCAATGCGGTCACAGAGGCAGCAGCTTTTGCACAGATGCTCCTGGTGATTCTGGCACTTTCCAGGCACACTCCTGAAAGTCGCGCACACTGCTGTTCACTCGCTAAACGACCTCTTGGGAAACACGTCTCCGGTCGACGGACCGCTCAGATTGCTTCTCGTGTAACTGTGAACTGTGTCAGCGCAGGGAATCCGTCTCTGTTGAGCAGATGTCAATCCTGCCTCGCTTTTGCTTTGTTGCCTCTACCAAGATGATTTCCCGTTTCTCTCTTCACTGGAGCAGGCAGACACAGCCAACGCACATCAAGTGTCAAGAGACACGCTCTGCTGAGCTCAACGCTTGTGCAGATGCACATGTGCGACGAAGTCAACACACGTGCTTGTGGAGAGAAAGAAAGGGACTCCCAGGCGTGTGGAGCGACGGGGAGAAAGAGCGGGCGCTGAGGAACACAGTTTCAAACAGACTGTCTCCACACAAACAGGCACCTGTCTGCAGGTATCCTAGATCTTGATTCTTGAACTTGAGGAAACACGCGTCTGAGCAAAACTCCCAAACGCTTCCAGGAAAGACACAGGCTCTCCCACAAGCACACAAGTGTTTGCCCTCAGCTATAGATCAGGGACAAGCCTGTGAAGAGCAACCAAAGAGCTCGTCCGTCTTTCCCTCAATAGATGGGAGTAGGCGCGCTTGCGGATGTGTGCGTGTGTGTGGCCACGCGTTTGCTTAGGCATCAGTGTGTGAAAAGGTAGGTGCTTTTCTCTAGCTGCGTGTGCGTGCACGTGGTGCTGGGTGCACATCCCTGGGTGCTCGTGGAAAGGTTTCTGCATGGTTTTCGCTGAGGAATCGTGTGTGTGCACATGGACAAAGAGAAGGCGCAGCAACCAGGTTCCAGCGCCGAAGAAGGCAAAAGGCGAGGTTTCCGGCGCTATCTCCTTCTCTCCCCAGAGCTAGTCGCGCAAAGCAAGCCGCTAAGCCGGCGACCGGCAAGAGAGCTACAACGAAGCATGCCGAACGGAGAAAATAGCAGCAGCTCATCTGTTCACACCTTGTTTCTGCCATGTGCTTGAACGCCAAGACGTTCGCGCTTCTGTGAGATGAAAGACGTCCTTCTGCATATGTGGTTGCTCACACCGGTGCACTTGTTAGTGTATCCATTCAGTCCTGGGCTGCGGGGCATTCAGAAGTGGCTCTGTGGAGACGTCTGCATAGAGGCAGCTGTCAGAACACGCACACTCGATTGTTCACCAAAACATATGCAGACGCGTCCTTAGCCTGTAGATTTGGATGCACAGAGTTCCCTGTGTTCGCAAGAGACAAGGGAATCGCGTCTGTGCGCACAGAAGCAATAGCGGACCGTTTCCCTCGGAGTGAACGCGAAAGAGCCGTCTATATACTCGCAGACACGCGAACGTGCCTCAATGCGGTCACAGAGGCAGCAGCTTTTGCACAGATGCTCCTGGTGATTCTGGCACTTTCCAGGCACACTCCTGAAAGTCGCGCACACTGCTGTTCACTCGCTAAACGACCTCTTGGGAAACACGTCTCCGGTCGACGGACCGCTCAGATTGCTTCTCGTGTAACTGTGAACTGTGTCAGCGCAGGGAATCCGTCTCTGTTGAGCAGATGTCAATCCTGCCTCGCTTTTGCTTTGTTGCCTCTACCAAGATGATTTCCCGTTTCTCTCTTCACTGGAGCAGGCAGACACAGCCAACGCACATCAAGTGTCAAGAGACACGCTCTGCTGAGCTCAACGCTTGTGCAGATGCACATGTGCGACGAAGTCAACACACGTGCTTGTGGAGAGAAAGAAAGGGACTCCCAGGCGTGTGGAGCGACGGGGAGAAAGAGCGGGCGCTGAGGAACACAGTTTCAAACAGACTGTCTCCACACAAACAGGCACCTGTCTGCAGGTATCCTAGATCTTGATTCTTGAACTTGAGGAAACACGCGTCTGAGCAAAACTCCCAAACGCTTCCAGGAAAGACACAGGCTCTCCCACAAGCACACAAGTGTTTGCCCTCAGCTATAGATCAGGGACAAGCCTGTGAAGAGATGCCCTGCTATTCTTTCGCCTTATGGCATCATGTGTTTCGTTCCTCTTGGAGATCGATTGTTAAACGTCTTTCCTCGGGCGACACTGAAGCATTTGCCAGCGGAGGAGAAGTAGCACGGAGCAGCATTCAGTACTGCCTACGAGTGTCTTTGCTACCCTACTAGCGGAGCTCCAAGAACAGGCACACATCTTCAGGTACCTTCCAAATGTGGATTCCCCTGCAGCCCCGTAGGCGGGCGTGCAGTACGCCAACCGTCAACGGACGTTTTTCCCCTCAAGCCTGTCAGGACGTTGCTCGTCCGTCTTTCCCTCAATAGATGGGAGTAGGCGCGCTTGCGGATGTGTGCGTGTGTGTGGCCACGCGTTTGCTTAGGCTTCAGTGTGTGAAAAGGTAGGTGCTTTTCTCTAGCTGCGTGTGCGTGCACGTGGTGCTGGGTGCACATCCCTGGGTGCTCGTGGAAAGGTTTCTGCATGGTTTTCGCTGAGGAATCGTGTGTGTGCACATGGACAAAGAGAAGGCGCAGCAACCAGGTTCCAGCGCCGAAGAAGGCAAAAGGCGAGGTTTCCGGCGCTATCTCCTTCTCTCCCCAGAGCTAGTCGCGCAAAGCAAGCCGCTAAGCCGGCGACCGGCAAGAGAGCTACAACGAAGCATGCCGAACGGAGAAAATAGCAGCAGCTCATCTGTTCACACCTTGTTTCTGCCATGTGCTTGAACGCCAAGACGTTCGCGCTTCTGTGAGATGAAAGACGTCCTTCTGCATATGTGGTTGCTCACACCGGTGCACTTGTTAGTGTATCCATTCAGTCCTGGGCTGCGGGGCATTCAGAAGTGGCTCTGTGGAGACGTCTGCATAGAGGCAGCTGTCAGAACACGCACACTCGATTGTTCACCAAAACATATGCAGACGCGTCCTTAGCCTGTAGATTTGGATGCACAGAGTTCCCTGTGTTCGCAAGAGACAAGGGAATCGCGTCTGTGCGCACAGAAGCAATAGCGGACCGTTTCCCTCGGAGTGAACGCGAAAGAGCCGTCTATATACTCGCAGACACGCGAACGTGCCTCAATGCGGTCACAGAGGCAGCAGCTTTTGCACAGATGCTCCTGGTGATTCTGGCACTTTCCAGGCACACTCCTGAAAGTCGCGCACACTGCTGTTCACTCGCTAAACGACCTCTTGGGAAACACGTCTCCGGTCGACGGACCGCTCAGATTGCTTCTCGTGTAACTGTGAACTGTGTCAGCGCAGGGAATCCGTCTCTGTTGAGCAGATGTCAATCCTGCCTCGCTTTTGCTTTGTTGCCTCTACCAAGATGATTTCCCGTTTCTCTCTTCACTGGAGCAGGCAGACACAGCCAACGCACATCAAGTGTCAAGAGACACGCTCTGCTGAGCTCAACGCTTGTGCAGATGCACATGTGCGACGAAGTCAACACACGTGCTTGTGGAGAGAAAGAAAGGGACTCCCAGGCGTGTGGAGCGACGGGGAGAAAGAGCGGGCGCTGAGGAACACAGTTTCAAACAGACTGTCTCCACACAAACAGGCACCTGTCTGCAGGTATCCTAGATCTTGATTCTTGAACTTGAGGAAACACGCGTCTGAGCAAAACTCCCAAACGCTTCCAGGAAAGACACAGGCTCTCCCACAAGCACACAAGTGTTTGCCCTCAGCTATAGATCAGGGACAAGCCTGTGAAGAGCAACCAAAGAGCTCGTCCGTCTTTCCCTCAATAGATGGGAGTAGGCGCGCTTGCGGATGTGTGCGTGTGTGTGGCCACGCGTTTGCTTAGGCTTCAGTGTGTGAAAAGGTAGGTGCTTTTCTCTAGCTGCGTGTGCGTGCACGTGGTGCTGGGTGCACATCCCTGGGTGCTCGTGGAAAGGTTTCTGCATGGTTTTCGCTGAGGAATCGTGTGTGTGCACATGGACAAAGAGAAGGCGCAGCAACCAGGTTCCAGCGCCGAAGAAGGCAAAAGGCGAGGTTTCCGGCGCTATCTCCTTCTCTCCCCAGAGCTAGTCGCGCAAAGCAAGCCGCTAAGCCGGCGACCGGCAAGAGAGCTACAACGAAGCATGCCGAACGGAGAAAATAGCAGCAGCTCATCTGTTCACACCTTGTTTCTGCCATGTGCTTGAACGCCAAGACGTTCGCGCTTCTGTGAGATGAAAGACGTCCTTCTGCATATGTGGTTGCTCACACCGGTGCACTTGTTAGTGTATCCATTCAGTCCTGGGCTGCGGGGCATTCAGAAGTGGCTCTGTGGAGACGTCTGCATAGAGGCAGCTGTCAGAACACGCACACTCGATTGTTCACCAAAACATATGCAGACGCGTCCTTAGCCTGTAGATTTGGATGCACAGAGTTCCCTGTGTTCGCAAGAGACAAGGGAATCGCGTCTGTGCGCACAGAAGCAATAGCGGACCGTTTCCCTCGGAGTGAACGCGAAAGAGCCGTCTATATACTCGCAGACACGCGAACGTGCCTCAATGCGGTCACAGAGGCAGCAGCTTTTGCACAGATGCTCCTGGTGATTCTGGCACTTTCCAGGCACACTCCTGAAAGTCGCGCACACTGCTGTTCACTCGCTAAACGACCTCTTGGGAAACACGTCTCCGGTCGACGGACCGCTCAGATTGCTTCTCGTGTAACTGTGAACTGTGTCAGCGCAGGGAATCCGTCTCTGTTGAGCAGATGTCAATCCTGCCTCGCTTTTGCTTTGTTGCCTCTACCAAGATGATTTCCCGTTTCTCTCTTCACTGGAGCAGGCAGACACAGCCAACGCACATCAAGTGTCAAGAGACACGCTCTGCTGAGCTCAACGCTTGTGCAGATGCACATGTGCGACGAAGTCAACACACGTGCTTGTGGAGAGAAAGAAAGGGACTCCCAGGCGTGTGGAGCGACGGGGAGAAAGAGCGGGCGCTGAGGAACACAGTTTCAAACAGACTGTCTCCACACAAACAGGCACCTGTCTGCAGGTATCCTAGATCTTGATTCTTGAACTTGAGGAAACACGCGTCTGAGCAAAACTCCCAAACGCTTCCAGGAAAGACACAGGCTCTCCCACAAGCACACAAGTGTTTGCCCTCAGCTATAGATCAGGGACAAGCCTGTGAAGAGCAACCAAAGAGCTCGTCCGTCTTTCCCTCAATAGATGGGAGTAGGCGCGCTTGCGGATGTGTGCGTGTGTGTGGCCACGCGTTTGCTTAGGCATCAGTGTGTGAAAAGGTAGGTGCTTTTCTCTAGCTGCGTGTGCGTGCACGTGGTGCTGGGTGCACATCCCTGGGTGCTCGTGGAAAGGTTTCTGCATGGTTTTCGCTGAGGAATCGTGTGTGTGCACATGGACAAAGAGAAGGCGCAGCAACCAGGTTCCAGCGCCGAAGAAGGCAAAAGGCGAGGTTTCCGGCGCTATCTCCTTCTCTCCCCAGAGCTAGTCGCGCAAAGCAAGCCGCTAAGCCGGCGACCGGCAAGAGAGCTACAACGAAGCATGCCGAACGGAGAAAATAGCAGCAGCTCATCTGTTCACACCTTGTTTCTGCCATGTGCTTGAACGCCAAGACGTTCGCGCTTCTGTGAGATGAAAGACGTCCTTCTGCATATGTGGTTGCTCACACCGGTGCACTTGTTAGTGTATCCATTCAGTCCTGGGCTGCGGGGCATTCAGAAGTGGCTCTGTGGAGACGTCTGCATAGAGGCAGCTGTCAGAACACGCACACTCGATTGTTCACCAAAACATACGCAGACGCGTCCTTAGCCTGTAGATTTGGATGCACAGAGTTCCCTGTGTTCGCAAGAGACAAGGGAATCGCGTCTGTGCGCACAGAAGCAATAGCGGACCGTTTCCCTCGGAGTGAACGCGAAAGAGCCGTCTATATACTCGCAGACACGCGAACGTGCCTCAATGCGGTCACAGAGGCAGCAGCTTTTGCACAGATGCTCCTGGTGATTCTGGCACTTTCCAGGCACACTCCTGAAAGTCGCGCACACTGCTGTTCACTCGCTAAACGACCTCTTGGGAAACACGTCTCCGGTCGACGGACCGCTCAGATTGCTTCTCGTGTAACTGTGAACTGTGTCAGCGCAGGGAATCCGTCTCTGTTGAGCAGATGTCAATCCTGCCTCGCTTTTGCTTTGTTGCCTCTACCAAGATGATTTCCCGTTTCTCTCTTCACTGGAGCAGGCAGACACAGCCAACGCACATCAAGTGTCAAGAGACACGCTCTGCTGAGCTCAACGCTTGTGCAGATGCACATGTGCGACGAAGTCAACACACGTGCTTGTGGAGAGAAAGAAAGGGACTCCCAGGCGTGTGGAGCGACGGGGAGAAAGAGCGGGCGCTGAGGAACACAGTTTCAAACAGACTGTCTCCACACAAACAGGCACCTGTCTGCAGGTATCCTAGATCTTGATTCTTGAACTTGAGGAAACACGCGTCTGAGCAAAACTCCCAAACGCTTCCAGGAAAGACACAGGCTCTCCCACAAGCACACAAGTGTTTGCCCTCAGCTATAGATCAGGGACAAGCCTGTGAAGAGCAACCAAAGAGCTCGTCCGTCTTTCCCTCAATAGATGGGAGTAGGCGCGCTTGCGGATGTGTGCGTGTGTGTGGCCACGCGTTTGCTTAGGCATCAGTGTGTGAAAAGGTAGGTGCTTTTCTCTAGCTGCGTGTGCGTGCACGTGGTGCTGGGTGCACATCCCTGGGTGCTCGTGGAAAGGTTTCTGCATGGTTTTCGCTGAGGAATCGTGTGTGTGCACATGGACAAAGAGAAGGCGCAGCAACCAGGTTCCAGCGCCGAAGAAGGCAAAAGGCGAGGTTTCCGGCGCTATCTCCTTCTCTCCCCAGAGCTAGTCGCGCAAAGCAAGCCGCTAAGCCGGCGACCGGCAAGAGAGCTACAACGAAGCATGCCGAACGGAGAAAATAGCAGCAGCTCATCTGTTCACACCTTGTTTCTGCCATGTGCTTGAACGCCAAGACGTTCGCGCTTCTGTGAGATGAAAGACGTCCTTCTGCATATGTGGTTGCTCACACCGGTGCACTTGTTAGTGTATCCATTCAGTCCTGGGCTGCGGGGCATTCAGAAGTGGCTCTGTGGAGACGTCTGCATAGAGGCAGCTGTCAGAACACGCACACTCGATTGTTCACCAAAACATATGCAGACGCGTCCTTAGCCTGTAGATTTGGATGCACAGAGTTCCCTGTGTTCGCAAGAGACAAGGGAATCGCGTCTGTGCGCACAGAAGCAATAGCGGACCGTTTCCCTCGGAGTGAACGCGAAAGAGCCGTCTATATACTCGCAGACACGCGAACGTGCCTCAATGCGGTCACAGAGGCAGCAGCTTTTGCACAGATGCTCCTGGTGATTCTGGCACTTTCCAGGCACACTCCTGAAAGTCGCGCACACTGCTGTTCACTCGCTAAACGACCTCTTGGGAAACACGTCTCCGGTCGACGGACCGCTCAGATTGCTTCTCGTGTAACTGTGAACTGTGTCAGCGCAGGGAATCCGTCTCTGTTGAGCAGATGTCAATCCTGCCTCGCTTTTGCTTTGTTGCCTCTACCAAGATGATTTCCCGTTTCTCTCTTCACTGGAGCAGGCAGACACAGCCAACGCACATCAAGTGTCAAGAGACACGCTCTGCTGAGCTCAACGCTTGTGCAGATGCACATGTGCGACGAAGTCAACACACGTGCTTGTGGAGAGAAAGAAAGGGACTCCCAGGCGTGTGGAGCGACGGGGAGAAAGAGCGGGCGCTGAGGAACACAGTTTCAAACAGACTGTCTCCACACAAACAGGCACCTGTCTGCAGGTATCCTAGATCTTGATTCTTGAACTTGAGGAAACACGCGTCTGAGCAAAACTCCCAAACGCTTCCAGGAAAGACACAGGCTCTCCCACAAGCACACAAGTGTTTGCCCTCAGCTATAGATCAGGGACAAGCCTGTGAAGAGATGCCCTCCTATTCTTTCGCCTTATGGCATCATGTGTTTCGTTCCTCTTGGAGATCGATTGTTAAACGTCTTTCCTCGGGCGACACTGAAGCATTTGCCAGCGGAGGAGAAGTAGCACGGAGCAGCATTCAGTACTGCCTACGAGTGTCTTTGCTACCCTACTAGCGGAGCTCCAAGAACAGGCACACATCTTCAGGTACCTTCCAAATGTGGATTCCCCTGCAGCCCCGTAGGCGGGCGTGCAGTACGCCAACCGTCAACGGACGTTTTTCCCCTCAAGCCTGTCAGGACGTTGCTCGTCCGTCTTTCCCTCAATAGATGGGAGTAGGCGCGCTTGCGGATGTGTGCGTGTGTGTGGCCACGCGTTTGCTTAGGCTTCAGTGTGTGAAAAGGTAGGTGCTTTTCTCTAGCTGCGTGTGCGTGCACGTGGTGCTGGGTGCACATCCCTGGGTGCTCGTGGAAAGGTTTCTGCATGGTTTTCGCTGAGGAATCGTGTGTGTGCACATGGACAAAGAGAAGGCGCAGCAACCAGGTTCCAGCGCCGAAGAAGGCAAAAGGCGAGGTTTCCGGCGCTATCTCCTTCTCTCCCCAGAGCTAGTCGCGCAAAGCAAGCCGCTAAGCCGGCGACCGGCAAGAGAGCTACAACGAAGCATGCCGAACGGAGAAAATAGCAGCAGCTCATCTGTTCACACCTTGTTTCTGCCATGTGCTTGAACGCCAAGACGTTCGCGCTTCTGTGAGATGAAAGACGTCCTTCTGCATATGTGGTTGCTCACACCGGTGCACTTGTTAGTGTATCCATTCAGTCCTGGGCTGCGGGGCATTCAGAAGTGGCTCTGTGGAGACGTCTGCATAGAGGCAGCTGTCAGAACATGCACACTCGATTGTTCACCAAAACATACGCAGACGCGTCCTTAGCCTGTAGATTTGGATGCACAGAGTTCCCTGTGTTCGCAAGAGACAAGGGAATCGCGTCTGTGCGCACAGAAGCAATAGCGGACCGTTTCCCTCGGAGTGAACGCGAAAGAGCCGTCTATATACTCGCAGACACGCGAACGTGCCTCAATGCGGTCACAGAGGCAGCAGCTTTTGCACAGATGCTCCTGGTGATTCTGGCACTTTCCAGGCACACTCCTGAAAGTCGCGCACACTGCTGTTCACTCGCTAAACGACCTCTTGGGAAACACGTCTCCGGTCGACGGACCGCTCAGATTGCTTCTCGTGTAACTGTGAACTGTGTCAGCGCAGGGAATCCGTCTCTGTTGAGCAGATGTCAATCCTGCCTCGCTTTTGCTTTGTTGCCTCTACCAAGATGATTTCCCGTTTCTCTCTTCACTGGAGCAGGCAGACACAGCCAACGCACATCAAGTGTCAAGAGACACGCTCTGCTGAGCTCAACGCTTGTGCAGATGCACATGTGCGACGAAGTCAACACACGTGCTTGTGGAGAGAAAGAAAGGGACTCCCAGGCGTGTGGAGCGACGGGGAGAAAGAGCGGGCGCTGAGGAACACAGTTTCAAACAGACTGTCTCCACACAAACAGGCACCTGTCTGCAGGTATCCTAGATCTTGATTCTTGAACTTGAGGAAACACGCGTCTGAGCAAAACTCCCAAACGCTTCCAGGAAAGACACAGGCTCTCCCACAAGCACACAAGTGTTTGCCCTCAGCTATAGATCAGGGACAAGCCTGTGAAGAGCAACCAAAGAGCTCGTCCGTCTTTCCCTCAATAGATGGGAGTAGGCGCGCTTGCGGATGTGTGCGTGTGTGTGGCCACGCGTTTGCTTAGGCATCAGTGTGTGAAAAGGTAGGTGCTTTTCTCTAGCTGCGTGTGCGTGCACGTGGTGCTGGGTGCACATCCCTGGGTGCTCGTGGAAAGGTTTCTGCATGGTTTTCGCTGAGGAATCGTGTGTGTGCACATGGACAAAGAGAAGGCGCAGCAACCAGGTTCCAGCGCCGAAGAAGGCAAAAGGCGAGGTTTCCGGCGCTATCTCCTTCTCTCCCCAGAGCTAGTCGCGCAAAGCAAGCCGCTAAGCCGGCGACCGGCAAGAGAGCTACAACGAAGCATGCCGAACGGAGAAAATAGCAGCAGCTCATCTGTTCACACCTTGTTTCTGCCATGTGCTTGAACGCCAAGACGTTCGCGCTTCTGTGAGATGAAAGACGTCCTTCTGCATATGTGGTTGCTCACACCGGTGCACTTGTTAGTGTATCCATTCAGTCCTGGGCTGCGGGGCATTCAGAAGTGGCTCTGTGGAGACGTCTGCATAGAGGCAGCTGTCAGAACACGCACACTCGATTGTTCACCAAAACATATGCAGACGCGTCCTTAGCCTGTAGATTTGGATGCACAGAGTTCCCTGTGTTCGCAAGAGACAAGGGAATCGCGTCTGTGCGCACAGAAGCAATAGCGGACCGTTTCCCTCGGAGTGAACGCGAAAGAGCCGTCTATATACTCGCAGACACGCGAACGTGCCTCAATGCGGTCACAGAGGCAGCAGCTTTTGCACAGATGCTCCTGGTGATTCTGGCACTTTCCAGGCACACTCCTGAAAGTCGCGCACACTGCTGTTCACTCGCTAAACGACCTCTTGGGAAACACGTCTCCGGTCGACGGACCGCTCAGATTGCTTCTCGTGTAACTGTGAACTGTGTCAGCGCAGGGAATCCGTCTCTGTTGAGCAGATGTCAATCCTGCCTCGCTTTTGCTTTGTTGCCTCTACCAAGATGATTTCCCGTTTCTCTCTTCACTGGAGCAGGCAGACACAGCCAACGCACAACAAGTGTCAAGAGACACGCTCTGCTGAGCTCAACGCTTGTGCAGATGCACATGTGCGACGAAGTCAACACACGTGCTTGTGGAGAGAAAGAAAGGGACTCCCAGGCGTGTGGAGCGACGGGGAGAAAGAGCGGGCGCTGAGGAACACAGTTTCAAACAGACTGTCTCCACACAAACAGGCACCTGTCTGCAGGTATCCTAGATCTTGATTCTTGAACTTGAGGAAACACGCGTCTGAGCAAAACTCCCAAACGCTTCCAGGAAAGACACAGGCTCTCCCACAAGCACACAAGTGTTTGCCCTCAGCTATAGATCAGGGACAAGCCTGTGAAGAGATGCCCTGCTATTCTTTCGCCTTATGGCATCATGTGTTTCGTTCCTCTTGGAGATCGATTGTTAAACGTCTTTCCTCGGGCGACACTGAAGCATTTGCCAGCGGAGGAGAAGTAGCACGGAGCAGCATTCAGTACTGCCTACGAGTGTCTTTGCTACCCTACTAGCGGAGCTCCAAGAACAGGCACACATCTTCAGGTACCTTCCAAATGTGGATTCCCCTGCAGCCCCGTAGGCGGGCGTGCAGTACGCCAACCGTCAACGGACGTTTTTCCCCTCAAGCCTGTCAGGACGTTGCTCGTCCGTCTTTCCCTCAATAGATGGGAGTAGGCGCGCTTGCGGATGTGTGCGTGTGTGTGGCCACGCGTTTGCTTAGGCTTCAGTGTGTGAAAAGGTAGGTGCTTTTCTCTAGCTGCGTGTGCGTGCACGTGGTGCTGGGTGCACATCCCTGGGTGCTCGTGGAAAGGTTTCTGCATGGTTTTCGCTGAGGAATCGTGTGTGTGCACATGGACAAAGAGAAGGCGCAGCAACCAGGTTCCAGCGCCGAAGAAGGCAAAAGGCGAGGTTTCCGGCGCTATCTCCTTCTCTCCCCAGAGCTAGTCGCGCAAAGCAAGCCGCTAAGCCAGCGACCGGCAAGAGAGCTACAACGAAGCATGCCGAACGGAGAAAATAGCAGCAGCTCATCTGTTCACACCTTGTTTCTGCCATGTGCTTGAACGCCAAGACGTTCGCGCTTCTGTGAGATGAAAGACGTCCTTCTGCATATGTGGTTGCTCACACCGGTGCACTTGTTAGTGTATCCATTCAGTCCTGGGCTGCGGGGCATTCAGAAGTGGCTCTGTGGAGACGTCTGCATAGAGGCAGCTGTCAGAACACGCACACTCGATTGTTCACCAAAACATATGCAGACGCGTCCTTAGCCTGTAGATTTGGATGCACAGAGTTCCCTGTGTTCGCAAGAGACAAGGGAATCGCGTCTGTGCGCACAGAAGCAATAGCGGACCGTTTCCCTCGGAGTGAACGCGAAAGAGCCGTCTATATACTCGCAGACACGCGAACGTGCCTCAATGCGGTCACAGAGGCAGCAGCTTTTGCACAGATGCTCCTGGTGATTCTGGCACTTTCCAGGCACACTCCTGAAAGTCGCGCACACTGCTGTTCACTCGCTAAACGACCTCTTGGGAAACACGTCTCCGGTCGACGGACCGCTCAGATTGCTTCTCGTGTAACTGTGAACTGTGTCAGCGCAGGGAATCCGTCTCTGTTGAGCAGATGTCAATCCTGCCTCGCTTTTGCTTTGTTGCCTCTACCAAGATGATTTCCCGTTTCTCTCTTCACTGGAGCAGGCAGACACAGCCAACGCACATCAAGTGTCAAGAGACACGCTCTGCTGAGCTCAACGCTTGTGCAGATGCACATGTGCGACGAAGTCAACACACGTGCTTGTGGAGAGAAAGAAAGGGACTCCCAGGCGTGTGGAGCGACGGGGAGAAAGAGCGGGCGCTGAGGAACACAGTTTCAAACAGACTGTCTCCACACAAACAGGCACCTGTCTGCAGGTATCCTAGATCTTGATTCTTGAACTTGAGGAAACACGCGTCTGAGCAAAACTCCCAAACGCTTCCAGGAAAGACACAGGCTCTCCCACAAGCACACAAGTGTTTGCCCTCAGCTATAGATCAGGGACAAGCCTGTGAAGAGCAACCAAAGAGCTCGTCCGTCTTTCCCTCAATAGATGGGAGTAGGCGCGCTTGCGGATGTGTGCGTGTGTGTGGCCACGCGTTTGCTTAGGCATCAGTGTGTGAAAAGGTAGGTGCTTTTCTCTAGCTGCGTGTGCGTGCACGTGGTGCTGGGTGCACATCCCTGGGTGCTCGTGGAAAGGTTTCTGCATGGTTTTCGCTGAGGAATCGTGTGTGTGCACATGGACAAAGAGAAGGCGCAGCAACCAGGTTCCAGCGCCGAAGAAGGCAAAAGGCGAGGTTTCCGGCGCTATCTCCTTCTCTCCCCAGAGCTAGTCGCGCAAAGCAAGCCGCTAAGCCGGCGACCGGCAAGAGAGCTACAACGAAGCATGCCGAACGGAGAAAATAGCAGCAGCTCATCTGTTCACACCTTGTTTCTGCCATGTGCTTGAACGCCAAGACGTTCGCGCTTCTGTGAGATGAAAGACGTCCTTCTGCATATGTGGTTGCTCACACCGGTGCACTTGTTAGTGTATCCATTCAGTCCTGGGCTGCGGGGCATTCAGAAGTGGCTCTGTGGAGACGTCTGCATAGAGGCAGCTGTCAGAACACGCACACTCGATTGTTCACCAAAACATATGCAGACGCGTCCTTAGCCTGTAGATTTGGATGCACAGAGTTCCCTGTGTTCGCAAGAGACAAGGGAATCGCGTCTGTGCGCACAGAAGCAATAGCGGACCGTTTCCCTCGGAGTGAACGCGAAAGAGCCGTCTATATACTCGCAGACACGCGAACGTGCCTCAATGCGGTCACAGAGGCAGCAGCTTTTGCACAGATGCTCCTGGTGATTCTGGCACTTTCCAGGCACACTCCTGAAAGTCGCGCACACTGCTGTTCACTCGCTAAACGACCTCTTGGGAAACACGTCTCCGGTCGACGGACCGCTCAGATTGCTTCTCGTGTAACTGTGAACTGTGTCAGCGCAGGGAATCCGTCTCTGTTGAGCAGATGTCAATCCTGCCTCGCTTTTGCTTTGTTGCCTCTACCAAGATGATTTCCCGTTTCTCTCTTCACTGGAGCAGGCAGACACAGCCAACGCACATCAAGTGTCAAGAGACACGCTCTGCTGAGCTCAACGCTTGTGCAGATGCACATGTGCGACGAAGTCAACACACGTGCTTGTGGAGAGAAAGAAAGGGACTCCCAGGCGTGTGGAGCGACGGGGAGAAAGAGCGGGCGCTGAGGAACACAGTTTCAAACAGACTGTCTCCACACAAACAGGCACCTGTCTGCAGGTATCCTAGATCTTGATTCTTGAACTTGAGGAAACACGCGTCTGAGCAAAACTCCCAAACGCTTCCAGGAAAGACACAGGCTCTCCCACAAGCACACAAGTGTTTGCCCTCAGCTATAGATCAGGGACAAGCCTGTGAAGAGATGCCCTGCTATTCTTTCGCCTTATGGCATCATGTGTTTCGTTCCTCTTGGAGATCGATTGTTAAACGTCTTTCCTCGGGCGACACTGAAGCATTTGCCAGCGGAGGAGAAGTAGCACGGAGCAGCATTCAGTACTGCCTACGAGTGTCTTTGCTACCCTACTAGCGGAGCTCCAAGAACAGGCACACATCTTCAGGTACCTTCCAAATGTGGATTCCCCTGCAGCCCCGTAGGCGGGCGTGCAGTACGCCAACCGTCAACGGATGTTTTTCCCCTCAAGCCTGTCAGGACGTTGCTCGTCCGTCTTTCCCTCAATAGATGGGAGTAGGCGCGCTTGCGGATGTGTGCGTGTGTGTGGCCACGCGTTTGCTTAGGCTTCAGTGTGTGAAAAGGTAGGTGCTTTTCTCTAGCTGCGTGTGCGTGCACGTGGTGCTGGGTGCACATCCCTGGGTGCTCGTGGAAAGGTTTCTGCATGGTTTTCGCTGA
This sequence comes from Patagioenas fasciata, assembly GCF_037038585.1. Taxonomy (NCBI): domain Eukaryota; kingdom Metazoa; phylum Chordata; class Aves; order Columbiformes; family Columbidae; genus Patagioenas; species Patagioenas fasciata. Next base: position 305,593 of record NW_027288801.1, read on the forward strand.
GGAATCGTGTGTGTGCACATGGACAAAGAGAAGGCGCAGCAACCAGGTTCCAGCGCCGAAGAAGGCAAAAGGCGAGGTTTCCGGCGCTATCTCCTTCTCTCCCCAGAGCTAGTCGCGCAAAGCAAGCCGCTAAGCCGGCGACCGGCAAGAGAGCTACAACGAAGCATGCCGAACGGAGAAAATAGCAGCAGCTCATCTGTTCACACCTTGTTTCTGCCATGTGCTTGAACGCCAAGACGTTCGCGCTTCTGTGAGATGAAAGACGTCCTTCTGCATATGTGGTTGCTCACACCGGTGCACTTGTTAGTGTATCCATTCAGTCCTGGGCTGCGGGGCATTCAGAAGTGGCTCTGTGGAGACGTCTGCATAGAGGCAGCTGTCAGAACACGCACACTCGATTGTTCACCAAAACATACGCAGACGCGTCCTTAGCCTGTAGATTTGGATGCACAGAGTTCCCTGTGTTCGCAAGAGACAAGGGAATCGCGTCTGTGCGCACAGAAGCAATAGCGGACCGTTTCCCTCGGAGTGAACGCGAAAGAGCCGTCTATATACTCGCAGACACGCGAACGTGCCTCAATGCGGTCACAGAGGCAGCAGCTTTTGCACAGATGCTCCTGGTGATTCTGGCACTTTCCAGGCACACTCCTGAAAGTCGCGCACACTGCTGTTCACTCGCTAAACGACCTCTTGGGAAACACGTCTCCGGTCGACGGACCGCTCAGATTGCTTCTCGTGTAACTGTGAACTGTGTCAGCGCAGGGAATCCGTCTCTGTTGAGCAGATGTCAATCCTGCCTCGCTTTTGCTTTGTTGCCTCTACCAAGATGATTTCCCGTTTCTCTCTTCACTGGAGCAGGCAGACACAGCCAACGCACATCAAGTGTCAAGAGACACGCTCTGCTGAGCTCAACGCTTGTGCAGATGCACATGTGCGACGAAGTCAACACACGTGCTTGTGGAGAGAAAGAAAGGGACTCCCAGGCGTGTGGAGCGACGGGGAGAAAGAGCGGGCGCTGAGGAACACAGTTTCAAACAGACTGTCTCCACACAAACAGGCACCTGTCTGCAGGTATCCTAGATCTTGATTCTTGAACTTGAGGAAACACGCGTCTGAGCAAAACTCCCAAACGCTTCCAGGAAAGACACAGGCTCTCCCACAAGCACACAAGTGTTTGCCCTCAGCTATAGATCAGGGACAAGCCTGTGAAGAGCAACCAAAGAGCTCGTCCGTCTTTCCCTCAATAGATGGGAGTAGGCGCGCTTGCGGATGTGTGCGTGTGTGTGGCCACGCGTTTGCTTAGGCATCAGTGTGTGAAAAGGTAGGTGCTTTTCTCTAGCTGCGTGTGCGTGCACGTGGTGCTGGGTGCACATCCCTGGGTGCTCGTGGAAAGGTTTCTGCATGGTTTTCGCTGAGGAATCGTGTGTGTGCACATGGACAAAGAGAAGGCGCAGCAACCAGGTTCCAGCGCCGAAGAAGGCAAAAGGCGAGGTTTCCGGCGCTATCTCCTTCTCTCCCCAGAGCTAGTCGCGCAAAGCAAGCCGCTAAGCCGGCGACCGGCAAGAGAGCTACAACGAAGCATGCCGAACGGAGAAAATAGCAGCAGCTCATCTGTTCACACCTTGTTTCTGCCATGTGCTTGAACGCCAAGACGTTCGCGCTTCTGTGAGATGAAAGACGTCCTTCTGCATATGTGGTTGCTCACACCGGTGCACTTGTTAGTGTATCCATTCAGTCCTGGGCTGCGGGGCATTCAGAAGTGGCTCTGTGGAGACGTCTGCATAGAGGCAGCTGTCAGAACACGCACACTCGATTGTTCACCAAAACATATGCAGACGCGTCCTTAGCCTGTAGATTTGGATGCACAGAGTTCCCTGTGTTCGCAAGAGACAAGGGAATCGCGTCTGTGCGCACAGAAGCAATAGCGGACCGTTTCCCTCGGAGTGAACGCGAAAGAGCCGTCTATATACTCGCAGACACGCGAACGTGCCTCAATGCGGTCACAGAGGCAGCAGCTTTTGCACAGATGCTCCTGGTGATTCTGGCACTTTCCAGGCACACTCCTGAAAGTCGCGCACACTGCTGTTCACTCGCTAAACGACCTCTTGGGAAACACGTCTCCGGTCGACGGACCGCTCAGATTGCTTCTCGTGTAACTGTGAACTGTGTCAGCGCAGGGAATCCGTCTCTGTTGAGCAGATGTCAATCCTGCCTCGCTTTTGCTTTGTTGCCTCTACCAAGATGATTTCCCGTTTCTCTCTTCACTGGAGCAGGCAGACACAGCCAACGCACATCAAGTGTCAAGAGACACGCTCTGCTGAGCTCAACGCTTGTGCAGATGCACATGTGCGACGAAGTCAACACACGTGCTTGTGGAGAGAAAGAAAGGGACTCCCAGGCGTGTGGAGCGACGGGGAGAAAGAGCGGGCGCTGAGGAACACAGTTTCAAACAGACTGTCTCCACACAAACAGGCACCTGTCTGCAGGTATCCTAGATCTTGATTCTTGAACTTGAGGAAACACGCGTCTGAGCAAAACTCCCAAACGCTTCCAGGAAAGACACAGGCTCTCCCACAAGCACACAAGTGTTTGCCCTCAGCTATAGATCAGGGACAAGCCTGTGAAGAGCAACCAAAGAGCTCGTCCGTCTTTCCCTCAATAGATGGGAGTAGGCGCGCTTGCGGATGTGTGCGTGTGTGTGGCCACGCGTTTGCTTAGGCTTCAGTGTGTGAAAAGGTAGGTGCTTTTCTCTAGCTGCGTGTGCGTGCACGTGGTGCTGGGTGCACATCCCTGGGTGCTCGTGGAAAGGTTTCTGCATGGTTTTCGCTGAGGAATCGTGTGTGTGCACATGGACAAAGAGAAGGCGCAGCAACCAGGTTCCAGCGCCGAAGAAGGCAAAAGGCGAGGTTTCCGGCGCTATCTCCTTCTCTCCCCAGAGCTAGTCGCGCAAAGCAAGCCGCTAAGCCGGCGACCGGCAAGAGAGCTACAACGAAGCATGCCGAACGGAGAAAATAGCAGCAGCTCATGTGTTCACACCTTGTTTCTGCCATGTGCTTGAACGCCAAGACGTTCGCGCTTCTGTGAGATGAAAGACGTCCTTCTGCATATGTGGTTGCTCACACCGGTGCACTTGTTAGTGTATCCATTCAGTCCTGGGCTGCGGGGCATTCAGAAGTGGCTCTGTGGAGACGTCTGCATAGAGGCAGCTGTCAGAACACGCACACTCGATTGTTCACCAAAACATATGCAGACGCGTCCTTAGCCTGTAGATTTGGATGCACAGAGTTCCCTGTGTTCGCAAGAGACAAGGGAATCGCGTCTGTGCGCACAGAAGCAATAGCGGACCGTTTCCCTCGGAGTGAACGCGAAAGAGCCGTCTATATACTCGCAGACACGCGAACGTGCCTCAATGCGGTCACAGAGGCAGCAGCTTTTGCACAGATGCTCCTGGTGATTCTGGCACTTTCCAGGCACACTCCTGAAAGTCGCGCACACTGCTGTTCACTCGCTAAACGACCTCTTGGGAAACACGTCTCCGGTCGACGGACCGCTCAGATTGCTTCTCGTGTAACTGTGAACTGTGTCAGCGCAGGGAATCCGTCTCTGTTGAGCAGATGTCAATCCTGCCTCGCTTTTGCTTTGTTGCCTCTACCAAGATGATTTCCCGTTTCTCTCTTCACTGGAGCAGGCAGACACAGCCAACGCACATCAAGTGTCAAGAGACACGCTCTGCTGAGCTCAACGCTTGTGCAGATGCACATGTGCGACGAAGTCAACACACGTGCTTGTGGAGAGAAAGAAAGGGACTCCCAGGCGTGTGGAGCGACGGGGAGAAAGAGCGGGCGCTGAGGAACACAATTTCAAACAGACTGTCTCCACACAAACAGGCACCTGTCTGCAGGTATCCTAGATCTTGATTCTTGAACTTGAGGAAACACGCGTCTGAGCAAAACTCCCAAACGCTTCCAGGAAAGACACAGGCTCTCCCACAAGCACACAAGTGTTTGCCCTCAGCTATAGATCAGGGACAAGCCTGTGAAGAGCAACCAAAGAGCTCGTCCGTCTTTCCCTCAATAGATGGGAGTAGGCGCGCTTGCGGATGTGTGCGTGTGTGTGGCCACGCGTTTGCTTAGGCATCAGTGTGTGAAAAGGTAGGTGCTTTTCTCTAGCTGCGTGTGCGTGCACGTGGTGCTGGGTGCACATCCCTGGGTGCTCGTGGAAAGGTTTCTGCATGGTTTTCGCTGAGGAATCGTGTGTGTGCACATGGACAAAGAGAAGGCGCAGCAACCAGGTTCCAGCGCCGAAGAAGGCAAAAGGCGAGGTTTCCGGCGCTATCTCCTTCTCTCCCCAGAGCTAGTCGCGCAAAGCAAGCCGCTAAGCCGGCGACCGGCAAGAGAGCTACAACGAAGCATGCCGAACGGAGAAAATAGCAGCAGCTCATCTGTTCACACCTTGTTTCTGCCATGTGCTTGAACGCCAAGACGTTCGCGCTTCTGTGAGATGAAAGACGTCCTTCTGCATATGTGGTTGCTCACACCGGTGCACTTGTTAGTGTATCCATTCAGTCCTGGGCTGCGGGGCATTCAGAAGTGGCTCTGTGGAGACGTCTGCATAGAGGCAGCTGTCAGAACACGCACACTCGATTGTTCACCAAAACATACGCAGACGCGTCCTTAGCCTGTAGATTTGGATGCACAGAGTTCCCTGTGTTCGCAAGAGACAAGGGAATCGCGTCTGTGCGCACAGAAGCAATAGCGGACCGTTTCCCTCGGAGTGAACGCGAAAGAGCCGTCTATATACTCGCAGACACGCGAACGTGCCTCAATGCGGTCACAGAGGCAGCAGCTTTTGCACAGATGCTCCTGGTGATTCTGGCACTTTCCAGGCACACTCCTGAAAGTCGCGCACACTGCTGTTCACTCGCTAAACGACCTCTTGGGAAACACGTCTCCGGTCGACGGACCGCTCAGATTGCTTCTCGTGTAACTGTGAACTGTGTCAGCGCAGGGAATCCGTCTCTGTTGAGCAGATGTCAATCCTGCCTCGCTTTTGCTTTGTTGCCTCTACCAAGATGATTTCCCGTTTCTCTCTTCACTGGAGCAGGCAGACACAGCCAACGCACATCAAGTGTCAAGAGACACGCTCTGCTGAGCTCAACGCTTGTGCAGATGCACATGTGCGACGAAGTCAACACACGTGCTTGTGGAGAGAAAGAAAGGGACTCCCAGGCGTGTGGAGCGACGGGGAGAAAGAGCGGGCGCTGAGGAACACAGTTTCAAACAGACTGTCTCCACACAAACAGGCACCTGTCTGCAGGTATCCTAGATCTTGATTCTTGAACTTGAGGAAACACGCGTCTGAGCAAAACTCCCAAACGCTTCCAGGAAAGACACAGGCTCTCCCACAAGCACACAAGTGTTTGCCCTCAGCTATAGATCAGGGACAAGCCTGTGAAGAGCAACCAAAGAGCTCGTCCGTCTTTCCCTCAATAGATGGGAGTAGGCGCGCTTGCGGATGTGTGCGTGTGTGTGGCCACGCGTTTGCTTAGGCATCAGTGTGTGAAAAGGTAGGTGCTTTTCTCTAGCTGCGTGTGCGTGCACGTGGTGCTGGGTGCACATCCCTGGGTGCTCGTGGAAAGGTTTCTGCATGGTTTTCGCTGAGGAATCGTGTGTGTGCACATGGACAAAGAGAAGGCGCAGCAACCAGGTTCCAGCGCCGAAGAAGGCAAAAGGCGAGGTTTCCGGCGCTATCTCCTTCTCTCCCCAGAGCTAGTCGCGCAAAGCAAGCCGCTAAGCCGGCGACCGGCAAGAGAGCTACAACGAAGCATGCCGAACGGAGAAAATAGCAGCAGCTCATCTGTTCACACCTTGTTTCTGCCATGTGCTTGAACGCCAAGACGTTCGCGCTTCTGTGAGATGAAAGACGTCCTTCTGCATATGTGGTTGCTCACACCGGTGCACTTGTTAGTGTATCCATTCAGTCCTGGGCTGCGGGGCATTCAGAAGTGGCTCTGTGGAGACGTCTGCATAGAGGCAGCTGTCAGAACACGCACACTCGATTGTTCACCAAAACATATGCAGACGCGTCCTTAGCCTGTAGATTTGGATGCACAGAGTTCCCTGTGTTCGCAAGAGACAAGGGAATCGCGTCTGTGCGCACAGAAGCAATAGCGGACCGTTTCCCTCGGAGTGAACGCGAAAGAGCCGTCTATATACTCGCAGACACGCGAACGTGCCTCAATGCGGTCACAGAGGCAGCAGCTTTTGCACAGATGCTCCTGGTGATTCTGGCACTTTCCAGGCACACTCCTGAAAGTCGCGCACACTGCTGTTCACTCGCTAAACGACCTCTTGGGAAACACGTCTCCGGTCGACGGACCGCTCAGATTGCTTCTCGTGTAACTGTGAACTGTGTCAGCGCAGGGAATCCGTCTCTGTTGAGCAGATGTCAATCCTGCCTCGCTTTTGCTTTGTTGCCTCTACCAAGATGATTTCCCGTTTCTCTCTTCACTGGAGCACGCAGACACAGCCAACGCACATCAAGTGTCAAGAGACACGCTCTGCTGAGCTCAACGCTTGTGCAGATGCACATGTGCGACGAAGTCAACACACGTGCTTGTGGAGAGAAAGAAAGGGACTCCCAGGCGTGTGGAGCGACGGGGAGAAAGAGCGGGCGCTGAGGAACACAGTTTCAAACAGACTGTCTCCACACAAACAGGCACCTGTCTGCAGGTATCCTAGATCTTGATTCTTGAACTTGAGGAAACACGCGTCTGAGCAAAACTCCCAAACGCTTCCAGGAAAGACACAGGCTCTCCCACAAGCACACAAGTGTTTGCCCTCAGCTATAGATCAGGGACAAGCCTGTGAAGAGCAACCAAAGAGCTCGTCCGTCTTTCCCTCAATAGATGGGAGTAGGCGCGCTTGCGGATGTGTGCGTGTGTGTGGCCACGCGTTTGCTTAGGCATCAGTGTGTGAAAAGGTAGGTGCTTTTCTCTAGCTGCGTGTGCGTGCACGTGGTGCTGGGTGCACATCCCTGGGTGCTCGTGGAAAGGTTTCTGCATGGTTTTCGCTGAGGAATCGTGTGTGTGCACATGGACAAAGAGAAGGCGCAGCAACCAGGTTCCAGCGCCGAAGAAGGCAAAAGGCGAGGTTTCCGGCGCTATCTCCTTCTCTCCCCAGAGCTAGTCGCGCAAAGCAAGCCGCTAAGCCGGCGACCGGCAAGAGAGCTACAACGAAGCATGCCGAACGGAGAAAATAGCAGCAGCTCATCTGTTCACACCTTGTTTCTGCCATGTGCTTGAACGCCAAGACGTTCGCGCTTCTGTGAGATGAAAGACGTCCTTCTGCATATGTGGTTGCTCACACCGGTGCACTTGTTAGTGTATCCATTCAGTCCTGGGCTGCGGGGCATTCAGAAGTGGCTCTGTGGAGACGTCTGCATAGAGGCAGCTGTCAGAACACGCACACTCGATTGTTCACCAAAACATATGCAGACGCGTCCTTAGCCTGTAGATTTGGATGCACAGAGTTCCCTGTGTTCGCAAGAGACAAGGGAATCGCGTCTGTGCGCACAGAAGCAATAGCGGACCGTTTCCCTCGGAGTGAACGCGAAAGAGCCGTCTATATACTCGCAGACACGCGAACGTGCCTCAATGCGGTCACAGAGGCAGCAGCTTTTGCACAGATGCTCCTGGTGATTCTGGCACTTTCCAGGCACACTCCTGAAAGTCGCGCACACTGCTGTTCACTCGCTAAACGACCTCTTGGGAAACACGTCTCCGGTCGACGGACCGCTCAGATTGCTTCTCGTGTAACTGTGAACTGTGTCAGCGCAGGGAATCCGTCTCTGTTGAGCAGATGTCAATCCTGCCTCGCTTTTGCTTTGTTGCCTCTACCAAGATGATTTCCCGTTTCTCTCTTCACTGGAGCAGGCAGACACAGCCAACGCACATCAAGTGTCAAGAGACACGCTCTGCTGAGCTCAACGCTTGTGCAGATGCACATGTGCGACGAAGTCAACACACGTGCTTGTGGAGAGAAAGAAAGGGACTCCCAGGCGTGTGGAGCGACGGGGAGAAAGAGCGGGCGCTGAGGAACACAGTTTCAAACAGACTGTCTCCACACAAACAGGCACCTGTCTGCAGGTATCCTAGATCTTGATTCTTGAACTTGAGGAAACACGCGTCTGAGCAAAACTCCCAAACGCTTCCAGGAAAGACACAGGCTCTCCCACAAGCACACAAGTGTTTGCCCTCAGCTATAGATCAGGGACAAGCCTGTGAAGAGCAACCAAAGAGCTCGTCCGTCTTTCCCTCAATAGATGGGAGTAGGCGCGCTTGCGGATGTGTGCGTGTGTGTGGCCACGCGTTTGCTTAGGCATCAGTGTGTGAAAAGGTAGGTGCTTTTCTCTAGCTGCGTGTGCGTGCACGTGGTGCTGGGTGCACATCCCTGGGTGCTCGTGGAAAGGTTTCTGCATGGTTTTCGCTGAGGAATCGTGTGTGTGCACATGGACAAAGAGAAGGCGCAGCAACCAGGTTCCAGCGCCGAAGAAGGCAAAAGGCGAGGTTTCCGGCGCTATCTCCTTCTCTCCCCAGAGCTAGTCGCGCAAAGCAAGCCGCTAAGCCGGCGACCGGCAAGAGAGCTACAACGAAGCATGCCGAACGGAGAAAATAGCAGCAGCTCATGTGTTCACACCTTGTTTCTGCCATGTGCTTGAACGCCAAGACGTTCGCGCTTCTGTGAGATGAAAGACGTCCTTCTGCATATGTGGTTGCTCACACCGGTGCACTTGTTAGTGTATCCATTCAGTCCTGGGCTGCGGGGCATTCAGAAGTGGCTCTGTGGAGACGTCTGCATAGAGGCAGCTGTCAGAACACGCACACTCGATTGTTCACCAAAACATATGCAGACGCGTCCTTAGCCTGTAGATTTGGATGCACAGAGTTCCCTGTGTTCGCAAGAGACAAGGGAATCGCGTCTGTGCGCACAGAAGCAATAGCGGACCGTTTCCCTCGGAGTGAACGCGAAAGAGCCGTCTATATACTCGCAGACACGCGAACGTGCCTCAATGCGGTCACAGAGGCAGCAGCTTTTGCACAGATGCTCCTGGTGATTCTGGCACTTTCCAGGCACACTCCTGAAAGTCGCGCACACTGCTGTTCACTCGCTAAACGACCTCTTGGGAAACACGTCTCCGGTCGACGGACCGCTCAGATTGCTTCTCGTGTAACTGTGAACTGTGTCAGCGCAGGGAATCCGTCTCTGTTGAGCAGATGTCAATCCTGCCTCGCTTTTGCTTTGTTGCCTCTACCAAGATGATTTCCCGTTTCTCTCTTCACTGGAGCAGGCAGACACAGCCAACGCACATCAAGTGTCAAGAGACACGCTCTGCTGAGCTCAACGCTTGTGCAGATGCACATGTGCGACGAAGTCAACACACGTGCTTGTGGAGAGAAAGAAAGGGACTCCCAGGCGTGTGGAGCGACGGGGAGAAAGAGCGGGCGCTGAGGAACACAGTTTCAAACAGACTGTCTCCACACAAACAGGCACCTGTCTGCAGGTATCCTAGATCTTGATTCTTGAACTTGAGGAAACACGCGTCTGAGCAAAACTCCCAAACGCTTCCAGGAAAGACACAGGCTCTCCCACAAGCACACAAGTGTTTGCCCTCAGCTATAGATCAGGGACAAGCCTGTGAAGAGCAACCAAAGAGCTCGTCCGTCTTTCCCTCAATAGATGGGAGTAGGCGCGCTTGCGGATGTGTGCGTGTGTGTGGCCACGCGTTTGCTTAGGCATCAGTGTGTGAAAAGGTAGGTGCTTTTCTCTAGCTGCGTGTGCGTGCACGTGGTGCTGGGTGCACATCCCTGGGTGCTCGTGGAAAGGTTTCTGCATGGTTTTCGCTGAGGAATCGTGTGTGTGCACATGGACAAAGAGAAGGCGCAGCAACCAGGTTCCAGCGCCGAAGAAGGCAAAAGGCGAGGTTTCCGGCGCTATCTCCTTCTCTCCCCAGAGCTAGTCGCGCAAAGCAAGCCGCTAAGCCGGCGACCGGCAAGAGAGCTACAACGAAGCATGCCGAACGGAGAAAATAGCAGCAGCTCATCTGTTCACACCTTGTTTCTGCCATGTGCTTGAACGCCAAGACGTTCGCGCTTCTGTGAGATGAAAGACGTCCTTCTGCATATGTGGTTGCTCACACCGGTGCACTTGTTAGTGTATCCATTCAGTCCTGGGCTGCGGGGCATTCAGAAGTGGCTCTGTGGAGACGTCTGCATAGAGGCAGCTGTCAGAACACGCACACTCGATTGTTCACCAAAACATATGCAGACGCGTCCTTAGCCTGTAGATTTGGATGCACAGAGTTCCCTGTGTTCGCAAGAGACAAGGGAATCGCGTCTGTGCGCACAGAAGCAATAGCGGACCGTTTCCCTCGGAGTGAACGCGAAAGAGCCGTCTATATACTCGCAGACACGCGAACGTGCCTCAATGCGGTCACAGAGGCAGCAGCTTTTGCACAGATGCTCCTGGTGATTCTGGCACTTTCCAGGCACACTCCTGAAAGTCGCGCACACTGCTGTTCACTCGCTAAACGACCTCTTGGGAAACACGTCTCCGGTCGACGGACCGCTCAGATTGCTTCTCGTGTAACTGTGAACTGTGTCAGCGCAGGGAATCCGTCTCTGTTGAGCAGATGTCAATCCTGCCTCGCTTTTGCTTTGTTGCCTCTACCAAGATGATTTCCCGTTTCTCTCTTCACTGGAGCAGGCAGACACAGCCAACGCACATCAAGTGTCAAGAGACACGCTCTGCTGAGCTCAACGCTTGTGCAGATGCACATGTGCGACGAAGTCAACACACGTGCTTGTGGAGAGAAAGAAAGGGACTCCCAGGCGTGTGGAGCGACGGGGAGAAAGAGCGGGCGCTGAGGAACACAGTTTCAAACAGACTGTCTCCACACAAACAGGCACCTGTCTGCAGGTATCCTAGATCTTGATTCTTGAACTTGAGGAAACACGCGTCTGAGCAAAACTCCCAAACGCTTCCAGGAAAGACACAGGCTCTCCCACAAGCACACAAGTGTTTGCCCTCAGCTATAGATCAGGGACAAGCCTGTGAAGAGCAACCAAAGAGCTCGTCCGTCTTTCCCTCAATAGATGGGAGTAGGCGCGCTTGCGGATGTGTGCGTGTGTGTGGCCACGCGTTTGCTTAGGCATCAGTGTGTGAAAAGGTAGGTGCTTTTCTCTAGCTGCGTGTGCGTGCACGTGGTGCTGGGTGCACATCCCTGGGTGCTCGTGGAAAGGTTTCTGCATGGTTTTCGCTGAGGAATCGTGTGTGTGCACATGGACAAAGAGAAGGCGCAGCAACCAGGTTCCAGCGCCGAAGAAGGCAAAAGGCGAGGTTTCCGGCGCTATCTCCTTCTCTCCCCAGAGCTAGTCGCGCAAAGCAAGCCGCTAAGCCGGCGACCGGCAAGAGAGCTACAACGAAGCATGCCGAACGGAGAAAATAGCAGCAGCTCATCTGTTCACACCTTGTTTCTGCCATGTGCTTGAACGCCAAGACGTTCGCGCTTCTGTGAGATGAAAGACGTCCTTCTGCATATGTGGTTGCTCACACCGGTGCACTTGTTAGTGTATCCATTCAGTCCTGGGCTGCGGGGCATTCAGAAGTGGCTCTGTGGAGACGTCTGCATAGAGGCAGCTGTCAGAACACGCACACTCGATTGTTCACCAAAACATATGCAGACGCGTCCTTAGCCTGTAGATTTGGATGCACAGAGTTCCCTGTGTTCGCAAGAGACAAGGGAATCGCGTCTGTGCGCACAGAAGCAATAGCGGACCGTTTCCCTCGGAGTGAACGCGAAAGAGCCGTCTATATACTCGCAGACACGCGAACGTGCCTCAATGCGGTCACAGAGGCAGCAGCTTTTGCACAGATGCTCCTGGTGATTCTGGCACTTTCCAGGCACACTCCTGAAAGTCGCGCACACTGCTGTTCACTCGCTAAACGACCTCTTGGGAAACACGTCTCCGGTCGACGGACCGCTCAGATTGCTTCTCGTGTAACTGTGAACTGTGTCAGCGCAGGGAATCCGTCTCTGTTGAGCAGATGTCAATCCTGCCTCGCTTTTGCTTTGTTGCCTCTACCAAGATGATTTCCCGTTTCTCTCTTCACTGGAGCAGGCAGACACAGCCAACGCACATCAAGTGTCAAGAGACACGCTCTGCTGAGCTCAACGCTTGTGCAGATGCACATGTGCGACGAAGTCAACACACGTGCTTGTGGAGAGAAAGAAAGGGACTCCCAGGCGTGTGGAGCGACGGGGAGAAAGAGCGGGCGCTGAGGAACACAGTTTCAAACAGACTGTCTCCACACAAACAGGCACCTGTCTGCAGGTATCCTAGATCTTGATTCTTGAACTTGAGGAAACACGCGTCTGAGCAAAACTCCCAAACGCTTCCAGGAAAGACACAGGCTCTCCCACAAGCACACAAGTGTTTGCCCTCAGCTATAGATCAGGGACAAGCCTGTGAAGAGCAACCAAAGAGCTCGTCCGTCTTTCCCTCAATAGATGGGAGTAGGCGCGCTTGCGGATGTGTGCGTGTGTGTGGCCACGCGTTTGCTTAGGCATCAGTGTGTGAAAAGGTAGGTGCTTTTCTCTAGCTGCGTGTGCGTGCACGTGGTGCTGGGTGCACATCCCTGGGTGCTCGTGGAAAGGTTTCTGCATGGTTTTCGCTGAGGAATCGTGTGTGTGCACATGGACAAAGAGAAGGCGCAGCAACCAGGTTCCAGCGCCGAAGAAGGCAAAAGGCGAGGTTTCCGGCGCTATCTCCTTCTCTCCCCAGAGCTAGTCGCGCAAAGCAAGCCGCTAAGCCGGCGACCGGCAAGAGAGCTACAACGAAGCATGCCGAACGGAGAAAATAGCAGCAGCTCATCTGTTCACACCTTGTTTCTGCCATGTGCTTGAACGCCAAGACGTTCGCGCTTCTGTGAGATGAAAGACGTCCTTCTGCATATGTGGTTGCTCACACCGGTGCACTTGTTAGTGTATCCATTCAGTCCTGGGCTGCGGGGCATTCAGAAGTGGCTCTGTGGAGACGTCTGCATAGAGGCAGCTGTCAGAACACGCACACTCGATTGTTCACCAAAACATATGCAGACGCGTCCTTAGCCTGTAGATTTGGATGCACAGAGTTCCCTGTGTTCGCAAGAGACAAGGGAATCGCGTCTGTGCGCACAGAAGCAATAGCGGACCGTTTCCCTCGGAGTGAACGCGAAAGAGCCGTCTATATACTCGCAGACACGCGAACGTGCCTCAATGCGGTCACAGAGGCAGCAGCTTTTGCACAGATGCTCCTGGTGATTCTGGCACTTTCCAGGCACACTCCTGAAAGTCGCGCACACTGCTGTTCACTCGCTAAACGACCTCTTGGGAAACACGTCTCCGGTCGACGGACCGCTCAGATTGCTTCTCGTGTAACTGTGAACTGTGTCAGCGCAGGGAATCCGTCTCTGTTGAGCAGATGTCAATCCTGCCTCGCTTTTGCTTTGTTGCCTCTACCAAGATGATTTCCCGTTTCTCTCTTCACTGGAGCAGGCAGACACAGCCAACGCACATCAAGTGTCAAGAGACACGCTCTGCTGAGCTCAACGCTTGTGCAGATGCACATGTGCGACGAAGTCAACACACGTGCTTGTGGAGAGAAAGAAAGGGACTCCCAGGCGTGTGGAGCGACGGGGAGAAAGAGCGGGCGCTGAGGAACACAGTTTCAAACAGACTGTCTCCACACAAACAGGCACCTGTCTGCAGGTATCCTAGATCTTGATTCTTGAACTTGAGGAAACACGCGTCTGAGCAAAACTCCCAAACGCTTCCAGGAAAGACACAGGCTCTCCCACAAGCACACAAGTGTTTGCCCTCAGCTATAGATCAGGGACAAGCCTGTGAAGAGCAACCAAAGAGCTCGTCCGTCTTTCCCTCAATAGATGGGAGTAGGCGCGCTTGCGGATGTGTGCGTGTGTGTGGCCACGCGTTTGCTTAGGCATCAGTGTGTGAAAAGGTAGGTGCTTTTCTCTAGCTGCGTGTGCGTGCACGTGGTGCTGGGTGCACATCCCTGGGTGCTCGTGGAAAGGTTTCTGCATGGTTTTCGCTGAGGAATCGTGTGTGTGCACATGGACAAAGAGAAGGCGCAGCAACCAGGTTCCAGCGCCGAAGAAGGCAAAAGGCGAGGTTTCCGGCGCTATCTCCTTCTCTCCCCAGAGCTAGTCGCGCAAAGCAAGCCGCTAAGCCGGCGACCGGCAAGAGAGCTACAACGAAGCATGCCGAACGGAGAAAATAGCAGCAGCTCATCTGTTCACACCTTGTTTCTGCCATGTGCTTGAACGCCAAGACGTTCGCGCTTCTGTGAGATGAAAGACGTCCTTCTGCATATGTGGTTGCTCACACCGGTGCACTTGTTAGTGTATCCATTCAGTCCTGGGCTGCGGGGCATTCAGAAGTGGCTCTGTGGAGACGTCTGCATAGAGGCAGCTGTCAGAACACGCACACTCGATTGTTCACCAAAACATATGCAGACGCGTCCTTAGCCTGTAGATTTGGATGCACAGAGTTCCCTGTGTTCGCAAGAGACAAGGGAATCGCGTCTGTGCGCACAGAAGCAATAGCGGACCGTTTCCCTCGGAGTGAACGCGAAAGAGCCGTCTATATACTCGCAGACACGCGAACGTGCCTCAATGCGGTCACAGAGGCAGCAGCTTTTGCACAGATGCTCCTGGTGATTCTGGCACTTTCCAGGCACACTCCTGAAAGTCGCGCACACTGCTGTTCACTCGCTAAACGACCTCTTGGGAAACACGTCTCCGGTCGACGGACCGCTCAGATTGCTTCTCGTGTAACTGTGAACTGTGTCAGCGCAGGGAATCCGTCTCTGTTGAGCAGATGTCAATCCTGCCTCGCTTTTGCTTTGTTGCCTCTACCAAGATGATTTCCCGTTTCTCTCTTCACTGGAGCAGGCAGACACAGCCAACGCACATCAAGTGTCAAGAGACACGCTCTGCTGAGCTCAACGCTTGTGCAGATGCACATGTGCGACGAAGTCAACACACGTGCTTGTGGAGAGAAAGAAAGGGACTCCCAGGCGTGTGGAGCGACGGGGAGAAAGAGCGGGCGCTGAGGAACACAGTTTCAAACAGACTGTCTCCACACAAACAGGCACCTGTCTGCAGGTATCCTAGATCTTGATTCTTGAACTTGAGGAAACACGCGTCTGAGCAAAACTCCCAAACGCTTCCAGGAAAGACACAGGCTCTCCCACAAGCACACAAGTGTTTGCCCTCAGCTATAGATCAGGGACAAGCCTGTGAAGAGCAACCAAAGAGCTCGTCCGTCTTTCCCTCAATAGATGGGAGTAGGCGCGCTTGCGGATGTGTGCGTGTGTGTGGCCACGCGTTTGCTTAGGCATCAGTGTGTGAAAAGGTAGGTGCTTTTCTCTAGCTGCGTGTGCGTGCACGTGGTGCTGGGTGCACATCCCTGGGTGCTCGTGGAAAGGTTTCTGCATGGTTTTCGCTGAGGAATCGTGTGTGTGCACATGGACAAAGAGAAGGCGCAGCAACCAGGTTCCAGCGCCGAAGAAGGCAAAAGGCGAGGTTTCCGGCGCTATCTCCTTCTCTCCCCAGAGCTAGTCGCGCAAAGCAAGCCGCTAAGCCGGCGACCGGCAAGAGAGCTACAACGAAGCATGCCGAACGGAGAAAATAGCAGCAGCTCATCTGTTCACACCTTGTTTCTGCCATGTGCTTGAACGCCAAGACGTTCGCGCTTCTGTGAGATGAAAGACGTCCTTCTGCATATGTGGTTGCTCACACCGGTGCACTTGTTAGTGTATCCATTCAGTCCTGGGCTGCGGGGCATTCAGAAGTGGCTCTGTGGAGACGTCTGCATAGAGGCAGCTGTCAGAACACGCACACTCGATTGTTCACCAAAACATATGCAGACGCGTCCTTAGCCTGTAGATTTGGATGCACAGAGTTCCCTGTGTTCGCAAGAGACAAGGGAATCGCGTCTGTGCGCACAGAAGCAATAGCGGACCGTTTCCCTCGGAGTGAACGCGAAAGAGCCGTCTATATACTCGCAGACACGCGAACGTGCCTCAATGCGGTCACAGAGGCAGCAGCTTTTGCACAGATGCTCCTGGTGATTCTGGCACTTTCCAGGCACACTCCTGAAAGTCGCGCACACTGCTGTTCACTCGCTAAACGACCTCTTGGGAAACACGTCTCCGGTCGACGGACCGCTCAGATTGCTTCTCGTGTAACTGTGAACTGTGTCAGCGCAGGGAATCCGTCTCTGTTGAGCAGATGTCAATCCTGCCTCGCTTTTGCTTTGTTGCCTCTACCAAGATGATTTCCCGTTTCTCTCTTCACTGGAGCAGGCAGACACAGCCAACGCACATCAAGTGTCAAGAGACACGCTCTGCTGAGCTCAACGCTTGTGCAGATGCACATGTGCGACGAAGTCAACACACGTGCTTGTGGAGAGAAAGAAAGGGACTCCCAGGCGTGTGGAGCGACGGGGAGAAAGAGCGGGCGCTGAGGAACACAGTTTCAAACAGACTGTCTCCACACAAACAGGCACCTGTCTGCAGGTATCCTAGATCTTGATTCTTGAACTTGAGGAAACACGCGTCTGAGCAAAACTCCCAAACGCTTCCAGGAAAGACACAGGCTCTCCCACAAGCACACAAGTGTTTGCCCTCAGCTATAGATCAGGGACAAGCCTGTGAAGAGCAACCAAAGAGCTCGTCCGTCTTTCCCTCAATAGATGGGAGTAGGCGCGCTTGCGGATGCGTGCGTGTGTGTGGCCACGCGTTTGCTTAGGCATCAGTGTGTGAAAAGGTAGGTGCTTTTCTCTAGCTGCGTGTGCGTGCACGTGGTGCTGGGTGCACATCCCTGGGTGCTCGTGGAAAGGTTTCTGCATGGTTTTCGCTGAGGAATCGTGTGTGTGCACATGGACAAAGAGAAGGCGCAGCAACCAGGTTCCAGCGCCGAAGAAGGCAAAAGGCGAGGTTTCCGGCGCTATCTCCTTCTCTCCCCAGAGCTAGTCGCGCAAAGCAAGCCGCTAAGCCGGCGACCGGCAAGAGAGCTACAACGAAGCATGCCGAACGGAGAAAATAGCAGCAGCTCATGTGTTCACACCTTGTTTCTGCCATGTGCTTGAACGCCAAGACGTTCGCGCTTCTGTGAGATGAAAGACGTCCTTCTGCATATGTGGTTGCTCACACCGGTGCACTTGTTAGTGTATCCATTCAGTCCTGGGCTGCGGGGCATTCAGAAGTGGCTCTGTGGAGACGTCTGCATAGAGGCAGCTGTCAGAACACGCACACTCGATTGTTCACCAAAACATATGCAGACGCGTCCTTAGCCTGTAGATTTGGATGCACAGAGTTCCCTGTGTTCGCAAGAGACAAGGGAATCGCGTCTGTGCGCACAGAAGCAATAGCGGACCGTTTCCCTCGGAGTGAACGCGAAAGAGCCGTCTATATACTCGCAGACACGCGAACGTGCCTCAATGCGGTCACAGAGGCAGCAGCTTTTGCACAGATGCTCCTGGTGATTCTGGCACTTTCCAGGCACACTCCTGAAAGTCGCGCACACTGCTGTTCACTCGCTAAACGACCTCTTGGGAAACACGTCTCCGGTCGACGGACCGCTCAGATTGCTTCTCGTGTAACTGTGAACTGTGTCAGCGCAGGGAATCCGTCTCTGTTGAGCAGATGTCAATCCTGCCTCGCTTTTGCTTTGTTGCCTCTACCAAGATGATTTCCCGTTTCTCTCTTCACTGGAGCAGGCAGACACAGCCAACGCACATCAAGTGTCAAGAGACACGCTCTGCTGAGCTCAACGCTTGTGCAGATGCACATGTGCGACGAAGTCAACACACGTGCTTGTGGAGAGAAAGAAAGGGACTCCCAGGCGTGTGGAGCGACGGGGAGAAAGAGCGGGCGCTGAGGAACACAGTTTCAAACAGACTGTCTCCACACAAACAGGCACCTGTCTGCAGGTATCCTAGATCTTGATTCTTGAACTTGAGGAAACACGCGTCTGAGCAAAACTCCCAAACGCTTCCAGGAAAGACACAGGCTCTCCCACAAGCACACAAGTGTTTGCCCTCAGCTATAGATCAGGGACAAGCCTGTGAAGAGCAACCAAAGAGCTCGTCCGTCTTTCCCTCAATAGATGGGAGTAGGCGCGCTTGCGGATGTGTGCGTGTGTGTGGCCACGCGTTTGCTTAGGCATCAGTGTGTGAAAAGGTAGGTGCTTTTCTCTAGCTGCGTGTGCGTGCACGTGGTGCTGGGTGCACATCCCTGGGTGCTCGTGGAAAGGTTTCTGCATGGTTTTCGCTGAGGAATCGTGTGTGTGCACATGGACAAAGAGAAGGCGCAGCAACCAGGTTCCAGCGCCGAAGAAGGCAAAAGGCGAGGTTTCCGGCGCTATCTCCTTCTCTCCCCAGAGCTAGTCGCGCAAAGCAAGCCGCTAAGCCGGCGACCGGCAAGAGAGCTACAACGAAGCATGCCGAACGGAGAAAATAGCAGCAGCTCATCTGTTCACACCTTGTTTCTGCCATGTGCTTGAACGCCAAGACGTTCGCGCTTCTGTGAGATGAAAGACGTCCTTCTGCATATGTGGTTGCTCACACCGGTGCACTTGTTAGTGTATCCATTCAGTCCTGGGCTGCGGGGCATTCAGAAGTGGCTCTGTGGAGACGTCTGCATAGAGGCAGCTGTCAGAACACGCACACTCGATTGTTCACCAAAACATATGCAGACGCGTCCTTAGCCTGTAGATTTGGATGCACAGAGTTCCCTGTGTTCGCAAGAGACAAGGGAATCGCGTCTGTGCGCACAGAAGCAATAGCGGACCGTTTCCCTCGGAGTGAACGCGAAAGAGCCGTCTATATACTCGCAGACACGCGAACGTGCCTCAATGCGGTCACAGAGGCAGCAGCTTTTGCACAGATGCTCCTGGTGATTCTGGCACTTTCCAGGCACACTCCTGAAAGTCGCGCACACTGCTGTTCACTCGCTAAACGACCTCTTGGGAAACACGTCTCCGGTCGACGGACCGCTCAGATTGCTTCTCGTGTAACTGTGAACTGTGTCAGCGCAGGGAATCCGTCTCTGTTGAGCAGATGTCAATCCTGCCTCGCTTTTGCTTTGTTGCCTCTACCAAGATGATTTCCCGTTTCTCTCTTCACTGGAGCAGGCAGACACAGCCAACGCACATCAAGTGTCAAGAGACACGCTCTGCTGAGCTCAACGCTTGTGCAGATGCACATGTGCGACGAAGTCAACACACGTGCTTGTGGAGAGAAAGAAAGGGACTCCCAGGCGTGTGGAGCGACGGGGAGAAAGAGCGGGCGCTGAGGAACACAGTTTCAAACAGACTGTCTCCACACAAACAGGCACCTGTCTGCAGGTATCCTAGATCTTGATTCTTGAACTTGAGGAAACACGCGTCTGAGCAAAACTCCCAAACGCTTCCAGGAAAGACACAGGCTCTCCCACAAGCACACAAGTGTTTGCCCTCAGCTATAGATCAGGGACAAGCCTGTGAAGAGCAACCAAAGAGCTCGTCCGTCTTTCCCTCAATAGATGGGAGTAGGCGCGCTTGCGGATGTGTGCGTGTGTGTGGCCACGCGTTTGCTTAGGCATCAGTGTGTGAAAAGGTAGGTGCTTTTCTCTAGCTGCGTGTGCGTGCACGTGGTGCTGGGTGCACATCCCTGGGTGCTCGTGGAAAGGTTTCTGCATGGTTTTCGCTGAGGAATCGTGTGTGTGCACATGGACAAAGAGAAGGCGCAGCAACCAGGTTCCAGCGCCGAAGAAGGCAAAAGGCGAGGTTTCCGGCGCTATCTCCTTCTCTCCCCAGAGCTAGTCGCGCAAAGCAAGCCGCTAAGCCGGCGACCGGCAAGAGAGCTACAACGAAGCATGCCGAACGGAGAAAATAGCAGCAGCTCATGTGTTCACACCTTGTTTCTGCCATGTGCTTGAACGCCAAGACGTTCGCGCTTCTGTGAGATGAAAGACGTCCTTCTGCATATGTGGTTGCTCACACCGGTGCACTTGTTAGTGTATCCATTCAGTCCTGGGCTGCGGGGCATTCAGAAGTGGCTCTGTGGAGACGTCTGCATAGAGGCAGCTGTCAGAACACGCACACTCGATTGTTCACCAAAACATATGCAGACGCGTCCTTAGCCTGTAGATTTGGATGCACAGAGTTCCCTGTGTTCGCAAGAGACAAGGGAATCGCGTCTGTGCGCACAGAAGCAATAGCGGACCGTTTCCCTCGGAGTGAACGCGAAAGAGCCGTCTATATACTCGCAGACACGCGAACGTGCCTCAATGCGGTCACAGAGGCAGCAGCTTTTGCACAGATGCTCCTGGTGATTCTGGCACTTTCCAGGCACACTCCTGAAAGTCGCGCACACTGCTGTTCACTCGCTAAACGACCTCTTGGGAAACACGTCTCCGGTCGACGGACCGCTCAGATTGCTTCTCGTGTAACTGTGAACTGTGTCAGCGCAGGGAATCCGTCTCTGTTGAGCAGATGTCAATCCTGCCTCGCTTTTGCTTTGTTGCCTCTACCAAGATGATTTCCCGTTTCTCTCTTCACTGGAGCAGGCAGACACAGCCAACGCACATCAAGTGTCAAGAGACACGCTCTGCTGAGCTCAACGCTTGTGCAGATGCACATGTGCGACGAAGTCAACACACGTGCTTGTGGAGAGAAAGAAAGGGACTCCCAGGCGTGTGGAGCGACGGGGAGAAAGAGCGGGCGCTGAGGAACACAGTTTCAAACAGACTGTCTCCACACAAACAGGCACCTGTCTGCAGGTATCCTAGATCTTGATTCTTGAACTTGAGGAAACACGCGTCTGAGCAAAACTCCCAAACGCTTCCAGGAAAGACACAGGCTCTCCCACAAGCACACAAGTGTTTGC
The DNA here is from genome assembly GCF_037038585.1 of Patagioenas fasciata. NCBI lineage: Eukaryota > Metazoa > Chordata > Aves > Columbiformes > Columbidae > Patagioenas > Patagioenas fasciata. The sequence goes on from NW_027288801.1 coordinate 326,581, forward strand.
CCTCAGCTATAGATCAGGGACAAGCCTGTGAAGAGATGCCCTGCTATTCTTTCGCCTTATGGCATCATGTGTTTCGTTCCTCTTGGAGATCGATTGTTAAACGTCTTTCCTCGGGCGACACTGAAGCATTTGCCAGCGGAGGAGAAGTAGCACGGAGCAGCATTCAGTACTGCCTACGAGTGTCTTTGCTACCCTACTAGCGGAGCTCCAAGAACAGGCACACATCTTCAGGTACCTTCCAAATGTGGATTCCCCTGCAGCCCCGTAGGCGGGCGTGCAGTACGCCAACCGTCAACGGACGTTTTTCCCCTCAAGCCTGTCAGGACGTTGCTCGTCCGTCTTTCCCTCAATAGATGGGAGTAGGCGCGCTTGCGGATGTGTGCGTGTGTGTGGCCACGCGTTTGCTTAGGCTTCAGTGTGTGAAAAGGTAGGTGCTTTTCTCTAGCTGCGTGTGCGTGCACGTGGTGCTGGGTGCACATCCCTGGGTGCTCGTGGAAAGGTTTCTGCATGGTTTTCGCTGAGGAATCGTGTGTGTGCACATGGACAAAGAGAAGGCGCAGCAACCAGGTTCCAGCGCCGAAGAAGGCAAAAGGCGAGGTTTCCGGCGCTATCTCCTTCTCTCCCCAGAGCTAGTCGCGCAAAGCAAGCCGCTAAGCCAGCGACCGGCAAGAGAGCTACAACGAAGCATGCCGAACGGAGAAAATAGCAGCAGCTCATCTGTTCACACCTTGTTTCTGCCATGTGCTTGAACGCCAAGACGTTCGCGCTTCTGTGAGATGAAAGACGTCCTTCTGCATATGTGGTTGCTCACACCGGTGCACTTGTTAGTGTATCCATTCAGTCCTGGGCTGCGGGGCATTCAGAAGTGGCTCTGTGGAGACGTCTGCATAGAGGCAGCTGTCAGAACACGCACACTCGATTGTTCACCAAAACATATGCAGACGCGTCCTTAGCCTGTAGATTTGGATGCACAGAGTTCCCTGTGTTCGCAAGAGACAAGGGAATCGCGTCTGTGCGCACAGAAGCAATAGCGGACCGTTTCCCTCGGAGTGAACGCGAAAGAGCCGTCTATATACTCGCAGACACGCGAACGTGCCTCAATGCGGTCACAGAGGCAGCAGCTTTTGCACAGATGCTCCTGGTGATTCTGGCACTTTCCAGGCACACTCCTGAAAGTCGCGCACACTGCTGTTCACTCGCTAAACGACCTCTTGGGAAACACGTCTCCGGTCGACGGACCGCTCAGATTGCTTCTCGTGTAACTGTGAACTGTGTCAGCGCAGGGAATCCGTCTCTGTTGAGCAGATGTCAATCCTGCCTCGCTTTTGCTTTGTTGCCTCTACCAAGATGATTTCCCGTTTCTCTCTTCACTGGAGCAGGCAGACACAGCCAACGCACATCAAGTGTCAAGAGACACGCTCTGCTGAGCTCAACACTTGTGCAGATGCACATGTGCGACGAAGTCAACACACGTGCTTGTGGAGAGAAAGAAAGGGACTCCCAGGCGTGTGGAGCGACGGGGAGAAAGAGCGGGCGCTGAGGAACACAGTTTCAAACAGACTGTCTCCACACAAACAGGCACCTGTCTGCAGGTATCCTAGATCTTGATTCTTGAACTTGAGGAAACACGCGTCTGAGCAAAACTCCCAAACGCTTCCAGGAAAGACACAGGCTCTCCCACAAGCACACAAGTGTTTGCCCTCAGCTATAGATCAGGGACAAGCCTGTGAAGAGCAACCAAAGAGCTCGTCCGTCTTTCCCTCAATAGATGGGAGTAGGCGCGCTTGCGGATGTGTGCGTGTGTGTGGCCACGCGTCTGCTTAGGCATCAGTGTGTGAAAAGGTAGGTGCTTTTCTCTAGCTGCGTGTGCGTGCACGTGGTGCTGGGTGCACATCCCTGGGTGCTCGTGGAAAGGTTTCTGCATGGTTTTCGCTGAGGAATCGTGTGTGTGCACATGGACAAAGAGAAGGCGCAGCAACCAGGTTCCAGCGCCGAAGAAGGCAAAAGGCGAGGTTTCCGGCGCTATCTCCTTCTCTCCCCAGAGCTAGTCGCGCAAAGCAAGCCGCTAAGCCGGCGACCGGCAAGAGAGCTACAACGAAGCATGCCGAACGGAGAAAATAGCAGCAGCTCATCTGTTCACACCTTGTTTCTGCCATGTGCTTGAACGCCAAGACGTTCGCGCTTCTGTGAGATGAAAGACGTCCTTCTGCATATGTGGTTGCTCACACCGGTGCACTTGTTAGTGTATCCATTCAGTCCTGGGCTGCGGGGCATTCAGAAGTGGCTCTGTGGAGACGTCTGCATAGAGGCAGCTGTCAGAACACGCACACTCGATTGTTCACCAAAACATATGCAGACGCGTCCTTAGCCTGTAGATTTGGATGCACAGAGTTCCCTGTGTTCGCAAGAGACAAGGGAATCGCGTCTGTGCGCACAGAAGCAATAGCGGACCGTTTCCCTCGGAGTGAACGCGAAAGAGCCGTCTATATACTCGCAGACACGCGAACGTGCCTCAATGCGGTCACAGAGGCAGCAGCTTTTGCACAGATGCTCCTGGTGATTCTGGCACTTTCCAGGCACACTCCTGAAAGTCGCGCACACTGCTGTTCACTCGCTAAACGACCTCTTGGGAAACACGTCTCCGGTCGACGGACCGCTCAGATTGCTTCTCGTGTAACTGTGAACTGTGTCAGCGCAGGGAATCCGTCTCTGTTGAGCAGATGTCAATCCTGCCTCGCTTTTGCTTTGTTGCCTCTACCAAGATGATTTCCCGTTTCTCTCTTCACTGGAGCAGGCAGACACAGCCAACGCACATCAAGTGTCAAGAGACACGCTCTGCTGAGCTCAACGCTTGTGCAGATGCACATGTGCGACGAAGTCAACACACGTGCTTGTGGAGAGAAAGAAAGGGACTCCCAGGCGTGTGGAGCGACGGGGAGAAAGAGCGGGCGCTGAGGAACACAGTTTCAAACAGACTGTCTCCACACAAACAGGCACCTGTCTGCAGGTATCCTAGATCTTGATTCTTGAACTTGAGGAAACACGCGTCTGAGCAAAACTCCCAAACGCTTCCAGGAAAGACACAGGCTCTCCCACAAGCACACAAGTGTTTGCCCTCAGCTATAGATCAGGGACAAGCCTGTGAAGAGCAACCAAAGAGCTCGTCCGTCTTTCCCTCAATAGATGGGAGTAGGCGCGCTTGCGGATGTGTGCGTGTGTGTGGCCACGCGTTTGCTTAGGCATCAGTGTGTGAAAAGGTAGGTGCTTTTCTCTAGCTGCGTGTGCGTGCACGTGGTGCTGGGTGCACATCCCTGGGTGCTCGTGGAAAGGTTTCTGCATGGTTTTCGCTGAGGAATCGTGTGTGTGCACATGGACAAAGAGAAGGCGCAGCAACCAGGTTCCAGCGCCGAAGAAGGCAAAAGGCGAGGTTTCCGGCGCTATCTCCTTCTCTCCCCAGAGCTAGTCGCGCAAAGCAAGCCGCTAAGCCGGCGACCGGCAAGAGAGCTACAACGAAGCATGCCGAACGGAGAAAATAGCAGCAGCTCATCTGTTCACACCTTGTTTCTGCCATGTGCTTGAACGCCAAGACGTTCGCGCTTCTGTGAGATGAAAGACGTCCTTCTGCATATGTGGTTGCTCACACCGGTGCACTTGTTAGTGTATCCATTCAGTCCTGGGCTGCGGGGCATTCAGAAGTGGCTCTGTGGAGACGTCTGCATAGAGGCAGCTGTCAGAACACGCACACTCGATTGTTCACCAAAACATATGCAGACGCGTCCTTAGCCTGTAGATTTGGATGCACAGAGTTCCCTGTGTTCGCAAGAGACAAGGGAATCGCGTCTGTGCGCACAGAAGCAATAGCGGACCGTTTCCCTCGGAGTGAACGCGAAAGAGCCGTCTATATACTCGCAGACACGCGAACGTGCCTCAATGCGGTCACAGAGGCAGCAGCTTTTGCACAGATGCTCCTGGTGATTCTGGCACTTTCCAGGCACACTCCTGAAAGTCGCGCACACTGCTGTTCACTCGCTAAACGACCTCTTGGGAAACACGTCTCCGGTCGACGGACCGCTCAGATTGCTTCTCGTGTAACTGTGAACTGTGTCAGCGCAGGGAATCCGTCTCTGTTGAGCAGATGTCAATCCTGCCTCGCTTTTGCTTTGTTGCCTCTACCAAGATGATTTCCCGTTTCTCTCTTCACTGGAGCAGGCAGACACAGCCAACGCACATCAAGTGTCAAGAGACACGCTCTGCTGAGCTCAACGCTTGTGCAGATGCACATGTGCGACGAAGTCAACACACGTGCTTGTGGAGAGAAAGAAAGGGACTCCCAGGCGTGTGGAGCGACGGGGAGAAAGAGCGGGCGCTGAGGAACACAGTTTCAAACAGACTGTCTCCACACAAACAGGCACCTGTCTGCAGGTATCCTAGATCTTGATTCTTGAACTTGAGGAAACACGCGTCTGAGCAAAACTCCCAAACGCTTCCAGGAAAGACACAGGCTCTCCCACAAGCACACAAGTGTTTGCCCTCAGCTATAGATCAGGGACAAGCCTGTGAAGAGCAACCAAAGAGCTCGTCCGTCTTTCCCTCAATAGATGGGAGTAGGCGCGCTTGCGGATGTGTGCGTGTGTGTGGCCACGCGTTTGCTTAGGCATCAGTGTGTGAAAAGGTAGGTGCTTTTCTCTAGCTGCGTGTGCGTGCACGTGGTGCTGGGTGCACATCCCTGGGTGCTCGTGGAAAGGTTTCTGCATGGTTTTCGCTGAGGAATCGTGTGTGTGCACATGGACAAAGAGAAGGCGCAGCAACCAGGTTCCAGCGCCGAAGAAGGCAAAAGGCGAGGTTTCCGGCGCTATCTCCTTCTCTCCCCAGAGCTAGTCGCGCAAAGCAAGCCGCTAAGCCGGCGACCGGCAAGAGAGCTACAACGAAGCATGCCGAACGGAGAAAATAGCAGCAGCTCATCTGTTCACACCTTGTTTCTGCCATGTGCTTGAACGCCAAGACGTTCGCGCTTCTGTGAGATGAAAGACGTCCTTCTGCATATGTGGTTGCTCACACCGGTGCACTTGTTAGTGTATCCATTCAGTCCTGGGCTGCGGGGCATTCAGAAGTGGCTCTGTGGAGACGTCTGCATAGAGGCAGCTGTCAGAACACGCACACTCGATTGTTCACCAAAACATATGCAGACGCGTCCTTAGCCTGTAGATTTGGATGCACAGAGTTCCCTGTGTTCGCAAGAGACAAGGGAATCGCGTCTGTGCGCACAGAAGCAATAGCGGACCGTTTCCCTCGGAGTGAACGCGAAAGAGCCGTCTATATACTCGCAGACACGCGAACGTGCCTCAATGCGGTCACAGAGGCAGCAGCTTTTGCACAGATGCTCCTGGTGATTCTGGCACTTTCCAGGCACACTCCTGAAAGTCGCGCACACTGCTGTTCACTCGCTAAACGACCTCTTGGGAAACACGTCTCCGGTCGACGGACCGCTCAGATTGCTTCTCGTGTAACTGTGAACTGTGTCAGCGCAGGGAATCCGTCTCTGTTGAGCAGATGTCAATCCTGCCTCGCTTTTGCTTTGTTGCCTCTACCAAGATGATTTCCCGTTTCTCTCTTCACTGGAGCAGGCAGACACAGCCAACGCACATCAAGTGTCAAGAGACACGCTCTGCTGAGCTCAACGCTTGTGCAGATGCACATGTGCGACGAAGTCAACACACGTGCTTGTGGAGAGAAAGAAAGGGACTCCCAGGCGTGTGGAGCGACGGGGAGAAAGAGCGGGCGCTGAGGAACACAGTTTCAAACAGACTGTCTCCACACAAACAGGCACCTGTCTGCAGGTATCCTAGATCTTGATTCTTGAACTTGAGGAAACACGCGTCTGAGCAAAACTCCCAAACGCTTCCAGGAAAGACACAGGCTCTCCCACAAGCACACAAGTGTTTGCCCTCAGCTATAGATCAGGGACAAGCCTGTGAAGAGCAACCAAAGAGCTCGTCCGTCTTTCCCTCAATAGATGGGAGTAGGCGCGCTTGCGGATGTGTGCGTGTGTGTGGCCACGCGTTTGCTTAGGCATCAGTGTGTGAAAAGGTAGGTGCTTTTCTCTAGCTGCGTGTGCGTGCACGTGGTGCTGGGTGCACATCCCTGGGTGCTCGTGGAAAGGTTTCTGCATGGTTTTCGCTGAGGAATCGTGTGTGTGCACATGGACAAAGAGAAGGCGCAGCAACCAGGTTCCAGCGCCGAAGAAGGCAAAAGGCGAGGTTTCCGGCGCTATCTCCTTCTCTCCCCAGAGCTAGTCGCGCAAAGCAAGCCGCTAAGCCGGCGACCGGCAAGAGAGCTACAACGAAGCATGCCGAACGGAGAAAATAGCAGCAGCTCATCTGTTCACACCTTGTTTCTGCCATGTGCTTGAACGCCAAGACGTTCGCGCTTCTGTGAGATGAAAGACGTCCTTCTGCATATGTGGTTGCTCACACCGGTGCACTTGTTAGTGTATCCATTCAGTCCTGGGCTGCGGGGCATTCAGAAGTGGCTCTGTGGAGACGTCTGCATAGAGGCAGCTGTCAGAACACGCACACTCGATTGTTCACCAAAACATATGCAGACGCGTCCTTAGCCTGTAGATTTGGATGCACAGAGTTCCCTGTGTTCGCAAGAGACAAGGGAATCGCGTCTGTGCGCACAGAAGCAATAGCGGACCGTTTCCCTCGGAGTGAACGCGAAAGAGCCGTCTATATACTCGCAGACACGCGAACGTGCCTCAATGCGGTCACAGAGGCAGCAGCTTTTGCACAGATGCTCCTGGTGATTCTGGCACTTTCCAGGCACACTCCTGAAAGTCGCGCACACTGCTGTTCACTCGCTAAACGACCTCTTGGGAAACACGTCTCCGGTCGACGGACCGCTCAGATTGCTTCTCGTGTAACTGTGAACTGTGTCAGCGCAGGGAATCCGTCTCTGTTGAGCAGATGTCAATCCTGCCTCGCTTTTGCTTTGTTGCCTCTACCAAGATGATTTCCCGTTTCTCTCTTCACTGGAGCAGGCAGACACAGCCAACGCACATCAAGTGTCAAGAGACACGCTCTGCTGAGCTCAACGCTTGTGCAGATGCACATGTGCGACGAAGTCAACACACGTGCTTGTGGAGAGAAAGAAAGGGACTCCCAGGCGTGTGGAGCGACGGGGAGAAAGAGCGGGCGCTGAGGAACACAGTTTCAAACAGACTGTCTCCACACAAACAGGCACCTGTCTGCAGGTATCCTAGATCTTGATTCTTGAACTTGAGGAAACACGCGTCTGAGCAAAACTCCCAAACGCTTCCAGGAAAGACACAGGCTCTCCCACAAGCACACAAGTGTTTGCCCTCAGCTATAGATCAGGGACAAGCCTGTGAAGAGCAACCAAAGAGCTCGTCCGTCTTTCCCTCAATAGATGGGAGTAGGCGCGCTTGCGGATGTGTGCGTGTGTGTGGCCACGCGTTTGCTTAGGCATCAGTGTGTGAAAAGGTAGGTGCTTTTCTCTAGCTGCGTGTGCGTGCACGTGGTGCTGGGTGCACATCCCTGGGTGCTCGTGGAAAGGTTTCTGCATGGTTTTCGCTGAGGAATCGTGTGTGTGCACATGGACAAAGAGAAGGCGCAGCAACCAGGTTCCAGCGCCGAAGAAGGCAAAAGGCGAGGTTTCCGGCGCTATCTCCTTCTCTCCCCAGAGCTAGTCGCGCAAAGCAAGCCGCTAAGCCGGCGACCGGCAAGAGAGCTACAACGAAGCATGCCGAACGGAGAAAATAGCAGCAGCTCATCTGTTCACACCTTGTTTCTGCCATGTGCTTGAACGCCAAGACGTTCGCGCTTCTGTGAGATGAAAGACGTCCTTCTGCATATGTGGTTGCTCACACCGGTGCACTTGTTAGTGTATCCATTCAGTCCTGGGCTGCGGGGCATTCAGAAGTGGCTCTGTGGAGACGTCTGCATAGAGGCAGCTGTCAGAACACGCACACTCGATTGTTCACCAAAACATATGCAGACGCGTCCTTAGCCTGTAGATTTGGATGCACAGAGTTCCCTGTGTTCGCAAGAGACAAGGGAATCGCGTCTGTGCGCACAGAAGCAATAGCGGACCGTTTCCCTCGGAGTGAACGCGAAAGAGCCGTCTATATACTCGCAGACACGCGAACGTGCCTCAATGCGGTCACAGAGGCAGCAGCTTTTGCACAGATGCTCCTGGTGATTCTGGCACTTTCCAGGCACACTCCTGAAAGTCGCGCACACTGCTGTTCACTCGCTAAACGACCTCTTGGGAAACACGTCTGCGGTCGACGGACCGCTCAGATTGCTTCTCGTGTAACTGTGAACTGTGTCAGCGCAGGGAATCCGTCTCTGTTGAGCAGATGTCAATCCTGCCTCGCTTTTGCTTTGTTGCCTCTACCAAGATGATTTCCCGTTTCTCTCTTCACTGGAGCAGGCAGACACAGCCAACGCACATCAAGTGTCAAGAGACACGCTCTGCTGAGCTCAACGCTTGTGCAGATGCACATGTGCGACGAAGTCAACACACGTGCTTGTGGAGAGAAAGAAAGGGACTCCCAGGCGTGTGGAGCGACGGGGAGAAAGAGCGGGCGCTGAGGAACACAGTTTCAAACAGACTGTCTCCACACAAACAGGCACCTGTCTGCAGGTATCCTAGATCTTGATTCTTGAACTTGAGGAAACACGCGTCTGAGCAAAACTCCCAAACGCTTCCAGGAAAGACACAGGCTCTCCCACAAGCACACAAGTGTTTGCCCTCAGCTATAGATCAGGGACAAGCCTGTGAAGAGCAACCAAAGAGCTCGTCCGTCTTTCCCTCAATAGATGGGAGTAGGCGCGCTTGCGGATGTGTGCGTGTGTGTGGCCACGCGTTTGCTTAGGCTTCAGTGTGTGAAAAGGTAGGTGCTTTTCTCTAGCTGCGTGTGCGTGCACGTGGTGCTGGGTGCACATCCCTGGGTGCTCGTGGAAAGGTTTCTGCATGGTTTTCGCTGAGGAATCGTGTGTGTGCACATGGACAAAGAGAAGGCGCAGCAACCAGGTTCCAGCGCCGAAGAAGGCAAAAGGCGAGGTTTCCGGCGCTATCTCCTTCTCTCCCCAGAGCTAGTCGCGCAAAGCAAGCCGCTAAGCCGGCGACCGGCAAGAGAGCTACAACGAAGCATGCCGAACGGAGAAAATAGCAGCAGCTCATCTGTTCACACCTTGTTTCTGCCATGTGCTTGAACGCCAAGACGTTCGCGCTTCTGTGAGATGAAAGACGTCCTTCTGCATATGTGGTTGCTCACACCGGTGCACTTGTTAGTGTATCCATTCAGTCCTGGGCTGCGGGGCATTCAGAAGTGGCTCTGTGGAGACGTCTGCATAGAGGCAGCTGTCAGAACACGCACACTCGATTGTTCACCAAAACATATGCAGACGCGTCCTTAGCCTGTAGATTTGGATGCACAGAGTTCCCTGTGTTCGCAAGAGACAAGGGAATCGCGTCTGTGCGCACAGAAGCAATAGCGGACCGTTTCCCTCGGAGTGAACGCGAAAGAGCCGTCTATATACTCGCAGACACGCGAACGTGCCTCAATGCGGTCACAGAGGCAGCAGCTTTTGCACAGATGCTCCTGGTGATTCTGGCACTTTCCAGGCACACTCCTGAAAGTCGCGCACACTGCTGTTCACTCGCTAAACGACCTCTTGGGAAACACGTCTCCGGTCGACGGACCGCTCAGATTGCTTCTCGTGTAACTGTGAACTGTGTCAGCGCAGGGAATCCGTCTCTGTTGAGCAGATGTCAATCCTGCCTCGCTTTTGCTTTGTTGCCTCTACCAAGATGATTTCCCGTTTCTCTCTTCACTGGAGCAGGCAGACACAGCCAACGCACATCAAGTGTCAAGAGACACGCTCTGCTGAGCTCAACGCTTGTGCAGATGCACATGTGCGACGAAGTCAACACACGTGCTTGTGGAGAGAAAGAAAGGGACTCCCAGGCGTGTGGAGCGACGGGGAGAAAGAGCGGGCGCTGAGGAACACAGTTTCAAACAGACTGTCTCCACACAAACAGGCACCTGTCTGCAGGTATCCTAGATCTTGATTCTTGAACTTGAGGAAACACGCGTCTGAGCAAAACTCCCAAACGCTTCCAGGAAAGACACAGGCTCTCCCACAAGCACACAAGTGTTTGCCCTCAGCTATAGATCAGGGACAAGCCTGTGAAGAGCAACCAAAGAGCTCGTCCGTCTTTCCCTCAATAGATGGGAGTAGGCGCGCTTGCGGATGTGTGCGTGTGTGTGGCCACGCGTTTGCTTAGGCATCAGTGTGTGAAAAGGTAGGTGCTTTTCTCTAGCTGCGTGTGCGTGCACGTGGTGCTGGGTGCACATCCCTGGGTGCTCGTGGAAAGGTTTCTGCATGGTTTTCGCTGAGGAATCGTGTGTGTGCACATGGACAAAGAGAAGGCGCAGCAACCAGGTTCCAGCGCCGAAGAAGGCAAAAGGCGAGGTTTCCGGCGCTATCTCCTTCTCTCCCCAGAGCTAGTCGCGCAAAGCAAGCCGCTAAGCCGGCGACCGGCAAGAGAGCTACAACGAAGCATGCCGAACGGAGAAAATAGCAGCAGCTCATCTGTTCACACCTTGTTTCTGCCATGTGCTTGAACGCCAAGACGTTCGCGCTTCTGTGAGATGAAAGACGTCCTTCTGCATATGTGGTTGCTCACACCGGTGCACTTGTTAGTGTATCCATTCAGTCCTGGGCTGCGGGGCATTCAGAAGTGGCTCTGTGGAGACGTCTGCATAGAGGCAGCTGTCAGAACACGCACACTCGATTGTTCACCAAAACATATGCAGACGCGTCCTTAGCCTGTAGATTTGGATGCACAGAGTTCCCTGTGTTCGCAAGAGACAAGGGAATCGCGTCTGTGCGCACAGAAGCAATAGCGGACCGTTTCCCTCGGAGTGAACGCGAAAGAGCCGTCTATATACTCGCAGACACGCGAACGTGCCTCAATGCGGTCACAGAGGCAGCAGCTTTTGCACAGATGCTCCTGGTGATTCTGGCACTTTCCAGGCACACTCCTGAAAGTCGCGCACACTGCTGTTCACTCGCTAAACGACCTCTTGGGAAACACGTCTGCGGTCGACGGACCGCTCAGATTGCTTCTCGTGTAACTGTGAACTGTGTCAGCGCAGGGAATCCGTCTCTGTTGAGCAGATGTCAATCCTGCCTCGCTTTTGCTTTGTTGCCTCTACCAAGATGATTTCCCGTTTCTCTCTTCACTGGAGCAGGCAGACACAGCCAACGCACATCAAGTGTCAAGAGACACGCTCTGCTGAGCTCAACGCTTGTGCAGATGCACATGTGCGACGAAGTCAACACACGTGCTTGTGGAGAGAAAGAAAGGGACTCCCAGGCGTGTGGAGCGACGGGGAGAAAGAGCGGGCGCTGAGGAACACAGTTTCAAACAGACTGTCTCCACACAAACAGGCACCTGTCTGCAGGTATCCTAGATCTTGATTCTTGAACTTGAGGAAACACGCGTCTGAGCAAAACTCCCAAACGCTTCCAGGAAAGACACAGGCTCTCCCACAAGCACACAAGTGTTTGCCCTCAGCTATAGATCAGGGACAAGCCTGTGAAGAGATGCCCTGCTATTCTTTCGCCTTATGGCATCATGTGTTTCGTTCCTCTTGGAGATCGATTGTTAAACGTCTTTCCTCGGGCGACACTGAAGCATTTGCCAGCGGAGGAGAAGTAGCACGGAGCAGCATTCAGTACTGCCTACGAGTGTCTTTGCTACCCTACTAGCGGAGCTCCAAGAACAGGCACACATCTTCAGGTACCTTCCAAATGTGGATTCCCCTGCAGCCCCGTAGGCGGGCGTGCAGTACGCCAACCGTCAACGGACGTTTTTCCCCTCAAGCCTGTCAGGACGTTGCTCGTCCGTCTTTCCCTCAATAGATGGGAGTAGGCGCGCTTGCGGATGTGTGCGTGTGTGTGGCCACGCGTTTGCTTAGGCTTCAGTGTGTGAAAAGGTAGGTGCTTTTCTCTAGCTGCGTGTGCGTGCACGTGGTGCTGGGTGCACATCCCTGGGTGCTCGTGGAAAGGTTTCTGCATGGTTTTCGCTGAGGAATCGTGTGTGTGCACATGGACAAAGAGAAGGCGCAGCAACCAGGTTCCAGCGCCGAAGAAGGCAAAAGGCGAGGTTTCCGGCGCTATCTCCTTCTCTCCCCAGAGCTAGTCGCGCAAAGCAAGCCGCTAAGCCGGCGACCGGCAAGAGAGCTACAACGAAGCATGCCGAACGGAGAAAATAGCAGCAGCTCATCTGTTCACACCTTGTTTCTGCCATGTGCTTGAACGCCAAGACGTTCGCGCTTCTGTGAGATGAAAGACGTCCTTCTGCATATGTGGTTGCTCACACCGGTGCACTTGTTAGTGTATCCATTCAGTCCTGGGCTGCGGGGCATTCAGAAGTGGCTCTGTGGAGACGTCTGCATAGAGGCAGCTGTCAGAACACGCACACTCGATTGTTCACCAAAACATATGCAGACGCGTCCTTAGCCTGTAGATTTGGATGCACAGAGTTCCCTGTGTTCGCAAGAGACAAGGGAATCGCGTCTGTGCGCACAGAAGCAATAGCGGACCGTTTCCCTCGGAGTGAACGCGAAAGAGCCGTCTATATACTCGCAGACACGCGAACGTGCCTCAATGCGGTCACAGAGGCAGCAGCTTTTGCACAGATGCTCCTGGTGATTCTGGCACTTTCCAGGCACACTCCTGAAAGTCGCGCACACTGCTGTTCACTCGCTAAACGACCTCTTGGGAAACACGTCTCCGGTCGACGGACCGCTCAGATTGCTTCTCGTGTAACTGTGAACTGTGTCAGCGCAGGGAATCCGTCTCTGTTGAGCAGATGTCAATCCTGCCTCGCTTTTGCTTTGTTGCCTCTACCAAGATGATTTCCCGTTTCTCTCTTCACTGGAGCAGGCAGACACAGCCAACGCACATCAAGTGTCAAGAGACACGCTCTGCTGAGCTCAACGCTTGTGCAGATGCACATGTGCGACGAAGTCAACACACGTGCTTGTGGAGAGAAAGAAAGGGACTCCCAGGCGTGTGGAGCGACGGGGAGAAAGAGCGGGCGCTGAGGAACACAGTTTCAAACAGACTGTCTCCACACAAACAGGCACCTGTCTGCAGGTATCCTAGATCTTGATTCTTGAACTTGAGGAAACACGCGTCTGAGCAAAACTCCCAAACGCTTCCAGGAAAGACACAGGCTCTCCCACAAGCACACAAGTGTTTGCCCTCAGCTATAGATCAGGGACAAGCCTGTGAAGAGATGCCCTGCTATTCTTTCGCCTTATGGCATCATGTGTTTCGTTCCTCTTGGAGATCGATTGTTAAACGTCTTTCCTCGGGCGACACTGAAGCATTTGCCAGCGGAGGAGAAGTAGCACGGAGCAGCATTCAGTACTGCCTACGAGTGTCTTTGCTACCCTACTAGCGGAGCTCCAAGAACAGGCACACATCTTCAGGTACCTTCCAAATGTGGATTCCCCTGCAGCCCCGTAGGCGGGCGTGCAGTACGCCAACCGTCAACGGACGTTTTTCCCCTCAAGCCTGTCAGGACGTTGCTCGTCCGTCTTTCCCTCAATAGATGGGAGTAGGCGCGCTTGCGGATGTGTGCGTGTGTGTGGCCACGCGTTTGCTTAGGCTTCAGTGTGTGAAAAGGTAGGTGCTTTTCTCTAGCTGCGTGTGCGTGCACGTGGTGCTGGGTGCACATCCCTGGGTGCTCGTGGAAAGGTTTCTGCATGGTTTTCGCTGAGGAATCGTGTGTGTGCACATGGACAAAGAGAAGGCGCAGCAACCAGGTTCCAGCGCCGAAGAAGGCAAAAGGCGAGGTTTCCGGCGCTATCTCCTTCTCTCCCCAGAGCTAGTCGCGCAAAGCAAGCCGCTAAGCCGGCGACCGGCAAGAGAGCTACAACGAAGCATGCCGAACGGAGAAAATAGCAGCAGCTCATCTGTTCACACCTTGTTTCTGCCATGTGCTTGAACGCCAAGACGTTCGCGCTTCTGTGAGATGAAAGACGTCCTTCTGCATATGTGGTTGCTCACACCGGTGCACTTGTTAGTGTATCCATTCAGTCCTGGGCTGCGGGGCATTCAGAAGTGGCTCTGTGGAGACGTCTGCATAGAGGCAGCTGTCAGAACACGCACACTCGATTGTTCACCAAAACATATGCAGACGCGTCCTTAGCCTGTAGATTTGGATGCACAGAGTTCCCTGTGTTCGCAAGAGACAAGGGAATCGCGTCTGTGCGCACAGAAGCAATAGCGGACCGTTTCCCTCGGAGTGAACGCGAAAGAGCCGTCTATATACTCGCAGACACGCGAACGTGCCTCAATGCGGTCACAGAGGCAGCAGCTTTTGCACAGATGCTCCTGGTGATTCTGGCACTTTCCAGGCACACTCCTGAAAGTCGCGCACACTGCTGTTCACTCGCTAAACGACCTCTTGGGAAACACGTCTCCGGTCGACGGACCGCTCAGATTGCTTCTCGTGTAACTGTGAACTGTGTCAGCGCAGGGAATCCGTCTCTGTTGAGCAGATGTCAATCCTGCCTCGCTTTTGCTTTGTTGCCTCTACCAAGATGATTTCCCGTTTCTCTCTTCACTGGAGCAGGCAGACACAGCCAACGCACATCAAGTGTCAAGAGACACGCTCTGCTGAGCTCAACGCTTGTGCAGATGCACATGTGCGACGAAGTCAACACACGTGCTTGTGGAGAGAAAGAAAGGGACTCCCAGGCGTGTGGAGCGACGGGGAGAAAGAGCGGGCGCTGAGGAACACAGTTTCAAACAGACTGTCTCCACACAAACAGGCACCTGTCTGCAGGTATCCTAGATCTTGATTCTTGAACTTGAGGAAACACGCGTCTGAGCAAAACTCCCAAACGCTTCCAGGAAAGACACAGGCTCTCCCACAAGCACACAAGTGTTTGCCCTCAGCTATAGATCAGGGACAAGCCTGTGAAGAGCAACCAAAGAGCTCGTCCGTCTTTCCCTCAATAGATGGGAGTAGGCGCGCTTGCGGATGTGTGCGTGTGTGTGGCCACGCGTTTGCTTAGGCATCAGTGTGTGAAAAGGTAGGTGCTTTTCTCTAGCTGCGTGTGCGTGCACGTGGTGCTGGGTGCACATCCCTGGGTGCTCGTGGAAAGGTTTCTGCATGGTTTTCGCTGAGGAATCGTGTGTGTGCACATGGACAAAGAGAAGGCGCAGCAACCAGGTTCCAGCGCCGAAGAAGGCAAAAGGCGAGGTTTCGGCGCTATCTCCTTCTCTCCCCAGAGCTAGTCGCGCAAAGCAAGCCGCTAAGCCGGCGACCGGCAAGAGAGCTACAACGAAGCATGCCGAACGGAGAAAATAGCAGCAGCTCATCTGTTCACACCTTGTTTCTGCCATGTGCTTGAACGCCAAGACGTTCGCGCTTCTGTGAGATGAAAGACGTCCTTCTGCATATGTGGTTGCTCACACCGGTGCACTTGTTAGTGTATCCATTCAGTCCTGGGCTGCGGGCATTCAGAAGTGGCTCTGTGGAGACGTCTGCATAGAGGCAGCTGTCAGAACACGCACACTCGATTGTTCACCAAAACATATGCAGACGCGTCCTTAGCCTGTAGATTTGGATGCACAGAGTTCCCTGTGTTCGCAAGAGACAAGGGAATCGCGTCTGTGCGCACAGAAGCAATAGCGGACCGTTTCCCTCGGAGTGAACGCGAAAGAGCCGTCTATATACTCGCAGACACGCGAACGTGCCTCAATGCGGTCACAGAGGCAGCAGCTTTTGCACAGATGCTCCTGGTGATTCTGGCACTTTCCAGGCACACTCCTGAAAGTCGCGCACACTGCTGTTCACTCGCTAAACGACCTCTTGGGAAACACGTCTCCGGTCGACGGACCGCTCAGATTGCTTCTCGTGTAACTGTGAACTGTGTCAGCGCAGGGAATCCGTCTCTGTTGAGCAGATGTCAATCCTGCCTCGCTTTTGCTTTGTTGCCTCTACCAAGATGATTTCCCGTTTCTCTCTTCACTGGAGCAGGCAGACACAGCCAACGCACATCAAGTGTCAAGAGACACGCTCTGCTGAGCTCAACGCTTGTGCAGATGCACATGTGCGACGAAGTCAACACACGTGCTTGTGGAGAGAAAGAAAGGGACTCCCAGGCGTGTGGAGCGACGGGGAGAAAGAGCGGGCGCTGAGGAACACAGTTTCAAACAGACTGTCTCCACACAAACAGGCACCTGTCTGCAGGTATCCTAGATCTTGATTCTTGAACTTGAGGAAACACGCGTCTGAGCAAAACTCCCAAACGCTTCCAGGAAAGACACAGGCTCTCCCACAAGCACACAAGTGTTTGCCCTCAGCTATAGATCAGGGACAAGCCTGTGAAGAGATGCCCTGCTATTCTTTCGCCTTATGGCATCATGTGTTTCGTTCCTCTTGGAGATCGATTGTTAAACGTCTTTCCTCGGGCGACACTGAAGCATTTGCCAGCGGAGGAGAAGTAGCACGGAGCAGCATTCAGTACTGCCTACGAGTGTCTTTGCTACCCTACTAGCGGAGCTCCAAGAACAGGCACACATCTTCAGGTACCTTCCAAATGTGGATTCCCCTGCAGCCCCGTAGGCGGGCGTGCAGTACGCCAACCGTCAACGGACGTTTTTCCCCTCAAGCCTGTCAGGACGTTGCTCGTCCGTCTTTCCCTCAATAGATGGGAGTAGGCGCGCTTGCGGATGTGTGCGTGTGTGTGGCCACGCGTTTGCTTAGGCTTCAGTGTGTGAAAAGGTAGGTGCTTTTCTCTAGCTGCGTGTGCGTGCACGTGGTGCTGGGTGCACATCCCTGGGTGCTCGTGGAAAGGTTTCTGCATGGTTTTCGCTGAGGAATCGTGTGTGTGCACATGGACAAAGAGAAGGCGCAGCAACCAGGTTCCAGCGCCGAAGAAGGCAAAAGGCGAGGTTTCCGGCGCTATCTCCTTCTCTCCCAGAGCTAGTCGCGCAAAGCAAGCCGCTAAGCCGGCGACCGGCAAGAGAGCTACAACGAAGCATGCCGAACGGAGAAAATAGCAGCAGCTCATCTGTTCACACCTTGTTTCTGCCATGTGCTTGAACGCCAGACGTTCGCGCTTCTGTGAGATGAAAGACGTCCTTCTGCATATGTGGTTGCTCACACCGGTGCACTTGTTAGTGTATCCATTCAGTCCTGGGCTGCGGGGCATTCAGAAGTGGCTCTGTGGAGACGTCTGCATAGAGGCAGCTGTCAGAACACGCACACTCGATTGTTCACCAAAACATATGCAGACGCGTCCTTAGCCTGTAGATTTGGATGCACAGAGTTCCCTGTGTTCGCAAGAGACAAGGGAATCGCGTCTGTGCGCACAGAAGCAATAGCGGACCGTTTCCCTCGGAGTGAACGCGAAAGAGCCGTCTATATACTCGCAGACACGCGAACGTGCCTCAATGCGGTCACAGAGGCAGCAGCTTTTGCACAGATGCTCCTGGTGATTCTGGCACTTTCCAGGCACACTCCTGAAAGTCGCGCACACTGCTGTTCACTCGCTAAACGACCTCTTGGGAAACACGTCTCCGGTCGACGGACCGCTCAGATTGCTTCTCGTGTAACTGTGAACTGTGTCAGCGCAGGGAATCCGTCTCTGTTGAGCAGATGTCAATCCTGCCTCGCTTTTGCTTTGTTGCCTCTACCAAGATGATTTCCCGTTTCTCTCTTCACTGGAGCAGGCAGACACAGCCAACGCACATCAAGTGTCAAGAGACACGCTCTGCTGAGCTCAACGCTTGTGCAGATGCACATGTGCGACGAAGTCAACACACGTGCTTGTGGAGAGAAAGAAAGGGACTCCCAGGCGTGTGGAGCGACGGGGAGAAAGAGCGGGCGCTGAGGAACACAGTTTCAAACAGACTGTCTCCACACAAACAGGCACCTGTCTGCAGGTATCCTAGATCTTGATTCTTGAACTTGAGGAAACACGCGTCTGAGCAAAACTCCCAAACGCTTCCAGGAAAGACACAGGCTCTCCCACAAGCACACAAGTGTTTGCCCTCAGCTATAGATCAGGGACAAGCCTGTGAAGAGATGCCCTGCTATTCTTTCGCCTTATGGCATCATGTGTTTCGTTCCTCTTGGAGATCGATTGTTAAACGTCTTTCCTCGGCGACACTGAAGCATTTGCCAGCGGAGGAGAAGTAGCACGGAGCAGCATTCAGTACTGCCTACGAGTGTCTTTGCTACCCTACTAGCGGAGCTCCAAGAACAGGCACACATCTTCAGGTACCTTCCAATGTGGATTCCCCTGCAGCCCCGTAGGCGGGCGTGCAGTACGCCAACCGTCAACGGACGTTTTTCCCCTCAAGCCTGTCAGGACGTTGCTCGTCCGTCTTTCCCTCAATAGATGGGAGTAGGCGCGCTTGCGGATGTGTGCGTGTGTGTGGCCACGCGTTTGCTTAGGCTTCAGTGTGTGAAAAGGTAGGTGCTTTTCTCTAGCTGCGTGTGCGTGCACGTGGTGCTGGGTGCACATCCCTGGGTGCTCGTGGAAAGGTTTCTGCATGGTTTTCGCTGAGGAATCGTGTGTGTGCACATGGACAAAGAGAAGGCGCAGCAACCAGGTTCCAGCGCCGAAGAAGGCAAAAGGCGAGGTTTCCGGCGCTATCTCCTTCTCTCCCCAGAGCTAGTCGCGCAAAGCAAGCCGCTAAGCCGGCGACCGGCAAGAGAGCTACAACGAAGCATGCCGAACGGAGAAAATAGCAGCAGCTCATCTGTTCACACCTTGTTTCTGCCATGTGCTTGAACGCCAAGACGTTCGCGCTTCTGTGAGATGAAAGACGTCCTTCTGCATATGTGGTTGCTCACACCGGTGCACTTGTTAGTGTATCCATTCAGTCCTGGGCTGCGGGGCATTCAGAAGTGGCTCTGTGGAGACGTCTGCATAGAGGCAGCTGTCAGAACACGCACACTCGATTGTTCACCAAAACATATGCAGACGCGTCCTTAGCCTGTAGATTTGGATGCACAGAGTTCCCTGTGTTCGCAAGAGACAAGGGAATCGCGTCTGTGCGCACAGAAGCAATAGCGGACCGTTTCCCTCGGAGTGAACGCGAAAGAGCCGTCTATATACTCGCAGACACGCGAACGTGCCTCAATGCGGTCACAGAGGCAGCAGCTTTTGCACAGATGCTCCTGGTGATTCTGGCACTTTCCAGGCACACTCCTGAAAGTCGCGCACACTGCTGTTCACTCGCTAAACGACCTCTTGGGAAACACGTCTCCGGTCGACGGACCGCTCAGATTGCTTCTCGTGTAACTGTGAACTGTGTCAGCGCAGGGAATCCGTCTCTGTTGAGCAGATGTCAATCCTGCCTCGCTTTTGCTTTGTTGCCTCTACCAAGATGATTTCCCGTTTCTCTCTTCACTGGAGCAGGCAGACACAGCCAACGCACATCAAGTGTCAAGAGACACGCTCTGCTGAGCTCAACGCTTGTGCAGATGCACATGTGCGACGAAGTCAACACACGTGCTTGTGGAGAGAAAGAAAGGGACTCCCAGGCGTGTGGAGCGACGGGGAGAAAGAGCGGGCGCTGAGGAACACAGTTTCAAACAGACTGTCTCCACACAAACAGGCACCTGTCTGCAGGTATCCTAGATCTTGATTCTTGAACTTGAGGAAACACGCGTCTGAGCAAAACTCCCAAACGCTTCCAGGAAAGACACAGGCTCTCCCACAAGCACACAAGTGTTTGCCCTCAGCTATAGATCAGGACAAGCCTGTGAAGAGCAACCAAGAGCTCGTCCGTCTTTCCCTCAATAGATGGGAGTAGGCGCGCTTGCGGATGTGTGCGTGTGTGTGGCCACGCGTTTGCTTAGGCATCAGTGTGTGAAAAGGTAGGTGCTTTTCTCTAGCTGCGTGTGCGTGCACGTGGTGCTGGGTGCACATCCCTGGGTGCTCGTGGAAAGGTTTCTGCATGGTTTTCGCTGAGGAATCGTGTGTGTGCACATGGACAAAGAGAAGGCGCAGCAACCAGGTTCCAGCGCCGAAGAAGGCAAAAGGCGAGGTTTCCGGCGCTATCTCCTTCTCTCCCCAGAGCTAGTCGCGCAAAGCAAGCCGCTAAGCCGGCGACCGGCAAGAGAGCTACAACGAAGCATGCCGAACGGAGAAAATAGCAGCAGCTCATCTGTTCACACCTTGTTTCTGCCATGTGCTTGAACGCCAAGACGTTCGCGCTTCTGTGAGATGAAAGACGTCCTTCTGCATATGTGGTTGCTCACACCGGTGCACTTGTTAGTGTATCCATTCAGTCCTGGGCTGCGGGCATTCAGAAGTGGCTCTGTGGAGACGTCTGCATAGAGGCAGCTGTCAGAACACGCACACTCGATTGTTCACCAAAACATATGCAGACGCGTCCTTAGCCTGTAGATTTGGATGCACAGAGTTCCCTGTGTTCGCAAGAGACAAGGGAATCGCGTCTGTGCGCACAGAAGCAATAGCGGACCGTTTCCCTCGGAGTGAACGCGAAAGAGCCGTCTATATACTCGCAGACACGCGAACGTGCCTCAATGCGGTCACAGAGGCAGCAGCTTTTGCACAGATGCTCCTGGTGATTCTGGCACTTTCCAGGCACACTCCTGAAAGTCGCGCACACTGCTGTTCACTCGCTAAACGACCTCTTGGGAAACACGTCTGCGGTCGACGGACCGCTCAGATTGCTTCTCGTGTAACTGTGAACTGTGTCAGCGCAGGGAATCCGTCTCTGTTGAGCAGATGTCAATCCTGCCTCGCTTTTGCTTTGTTGCCTCTACCAAGATGATTTCCCGTTTCTCTCTTCACTGGAGCAGGCAGACACAGCCAACGCACATCAAGTGTCAAGAGACACGCTCTGCTGAGCTCAACGCTTGTGCAGATGCACATGTGCGACGAAGTCAACACACGTGCTTGTGGAGAGAAAGAAAGGGACTCCCAGGCGTGTGGAGCGACGGGGAGAAAGAGCGGGCGCTGAGGAACACAGTTTCAAACAGACTGTCTCCACACAAACAGGCACCTGTCTGCAGGTATCCTAGATCTTGATTCTTGAACTTGAGGAAACACGCGTCTGAGCAAAACTCCCAAACGCTTCAGGAAAGACACAGGCTCTCCCACAAGCACACAAGTGTTTGCCCTCAGCTATAGATCAGGGACAAGCCTGTGAAGAGCAACCAAAGAGCTCGTCCGTCTTTCCTCAATAGATGGGAGTAGGCGCGCTTGCGGATGTGTGCGTGTGTGTGGCCACGCGTTTGCTTAGGCTTCAGTGTGTGAAAAGGTAGGTGCTTTTCTCTAGCTGCGTGTGCGTGCACGTGGTGCTGGGTGCACATCCCTGGGTGCTCGTGGAAAGGTTTCTGCATGGTTTTCGCTGAGGAATCGTGTGTGTGCACATGGACAAAGAGAAGGCGCAGCAACCAGGTTCCAGCGCCGAAGAAGGCAAAAGGCGAGGTTTCCGGCGCTATCTCCTTCTCTCCCCAGAGCTAGTCGCGCAAAGCAAGCCGCTAAGCCGGCGACCGGCAAGAGAGCTACAACGAAGCATGCCGAACGGAGAAAATAGCAGCAGCTCATCTGTTCACACCTTGTTTCTGCCATGTGCTTGAACGCCAAGACGTTCGCGCTTCTGTGAGATGAAAGACGTCCTTCTGCATATGTGGTTGCTCACACCGGTGCACTTGTTAGTGTATCCATTCAGTCCTGGGCTGCGGGGCATTCAGAAGTGGCTCTGTGGAGACGTCTGCATAGAGGCAGCTGTCAGAACACGCACACTCGATTGTTCACCAAAACATATGCAGACGCGTCCTTAGCCTGTAGATTTGGATGCACAGAGTTCCCTGTGTTCGCAAGAGACAAGGGAATCGCGTCTGTGCGCACAGAAGCAATAGCGGACCGTTTCCCTCGGAGTGAACGCGAAAGAGCCGTCTATATACTCGCAGACACGCGAACGTGCCTCAATGCGGTCACAGAGGCAGCAGCTTTTGCACAGATGCTCCTGGTGATTCTGGCACTTTCCAGGCACACTCCTGAAAGTCGCGCACACTGCTGTTCACCTCGCTAAACGACCTCTTGGGAAACACGTCTCCGGTCGACGGACCGCTCAGATTGCTTCTCGTGTAACTGTGAACTGTGTCAGCGCAGGGAATCCGTCTCTGTTGAGCAGATGTCAATCCTGCCTCGCTTTTGCTTTGTTGCCTCTACCAAGATGATTTCCCGTTTCTCTCTTCACTGGAGCAGGCAGACACAGCCAACGCACATCAAGTGTCAAGAGACACGCTCTGCTGAGCTCAACGCTTGTGCAGATGCACATGTGCGACGAAGTCAACACACGTGCTTGTGGAGAGAAAGAAAGGGACTCCCAGGCGTGTGGAGCGACGGGGAGAAAGAGCGGGCGCTGAGGAACACAGTTTCAAACAGACTGTCTCACACAAACAGGCACCTGTCTGCAGGTATCCTAGATCTTGATTCTTGAACTTGAGGAAACACGCGTCTGAGCAAAACTCCCAAACGCTTCCAGGAAAGACACAGGCTCTCCCACAAGCACACAAGTGTTTGCCCTCAGCTATAGATCAGGGACAAGCCTGTGAAGAGCAACCAAAGAGCTCGTCCGTCTTTCCCTCAATAGATGGGAGTAGGCGCGCTTGCGGATGTGTGCGTGTGTGTGGCCACGCGTTTGCTTAGGCATCAGTGTGTGAAAAGGTAGGTGCTTTTCTCTAGCTGCGTGTGCGTGCACGTGGTGCTGGGTGCACATCCCTGGGTGCTCGTGGAAAGGTTTCTGCATGGTTTTCGCTGAGGAATCGTGTGTGTGCACATGGACAAAGAGAAGGCGCAGCAACCAGGTTCCAGCGCCGAAGAAGGCAAAAGGCGAGGTTTCCGGCGCTATCTCCTTCTCTCCCCAGAGCTAGTCGCGCAAAGCAAGCCGCTAAGCCGGCGACCGGCAAGAGAGCTACAACGAAGCATGCCGAACGGAGAAAATAGCAGCAGCTCATCTGTTCACACCTTGTTTCTGCCATGTGCTTGAACGCCAAGACGTTCGCGCTTCTGTGAGATGAAAGACGTCCTTCTGCATATGTGGTTGCTCACACCGGTGCACTTGTTAGTGTATCCATTCAGTCCTGGGCTGCGGGGCATTCAGAAGTGGCTCTGTGGAGACGTCTGCATAGAGGCAGCTGTCAGAACACGCACACTCGATTGTTCACCAAAACATATGCAGACGCGTCCTTAGCCTGTAGATTTGGATGCACAGAGTTCCCTGTGTTCGCAAGAGACAAGGGAATCGCGTCTGTGCGCACAGAAGCAATAGCGGACCGTTTCCCTCGGAGTGAACGCGAAAGAGCCGTCTATATACTCGCAGACACGCGAACGTGCCTCAATGCGGTCACAGAGGCAGCAGCTTTTGCACAGATGCTCCTGGTGATTCTGGCACTTTCCAGGCACACTCCTGAAAGTCGCGCACACTGCTGTTCACTCGCTAAACGACCTCTTGGGAAACACGTCTGCGGTCGACGGACCGCTCAGATTGCTTCTCGTGTAACTGTGAACTGTGTCAGCGCAGGGAATCCGTCTCTGTTGAGCAGATGTCAATCCTGCCTCGCTTTTGCTTTGTTGCCTCTACCAAGATGATTTCCCGTTTCTCTCTTCACTGGAGCAGGCAGACACAGCCAACGCACATCAAGTGTCAAGAGACACGCTCTGCTGAGCTCAACGCTTGTGCAGATGCACATGTGCGACGAAGTCAACACACGTGCTTGTGGAGAGAAAGAAAGGGACTCCCAGGCGTGTGGAGCGACGGGGAGAAAGAGCGGGCGCTGAGGAACACAGTTTCAAACAGACTGTCTCCACACAAACAGGCACCTGTCTGCAGGTATCCTAGATCTTGATTCTTGAACTTGAGGAAACACGCGTCTGAGCAAAACTCCCAAACGCTTCCAGGAAAGACACAGGCTCTCCCACAAGCACACAAGTGTTTGCCCTCAGCTATAGATCAGGGACAAGCCTGTGAAGAGATGCCCTGCTATTCTTTCGCCTTATGGCATCATGTGTTTCGTTCCTCTTGGAGATCGATTGTTAAACGTCTTTCCTCGGGCGACACTGAAGCATTTGCCAGCGGAGGAGAAGTAGCACGGAGCAGCATTCAGTACTGCCTACGAGTGTCTTTGCTACCCTACTAGCGGAGCTCCAAGAACAGGCACACATCTTCAGGTACCTTCCAAATGTGGATTCCCCTGCAGCCCCGTAGGCGGGCGTGCAGTACGCCAACCGTCAACGGACGTTTTTCCCCTCAAGCCTGTCAGGACGTTGCTCGTCCGTCTTTCCCTCAATAGATGGGAGTAGGCGCGCTTGCGGATGTGTGCGTGTGTGTGGCCACGCGTTTGCTTAGGCTTCAGTGTGTGAAAAGGTAGGTGCTTTTCTCTAGCTGCGTGTGCGTGCACGTGGTGCTGGGTGCACATCCCTGGGTGCTCGTGGAAAGGTTTCTGCATGGTTTTCGCTGAGGAATCGTGTGTGTGCACATGGACAAAGAGAAGGCGCAGCAACCAGGTTCCAGCGCCGAAGAAGGCAAAAGGCGAGGTTTCCGGCGCTATCTCCTTCTCTCCCCAGAGCTAGTCGCGCAAAGCAAGCCGCTAAGCCGGCGACCGGCAAGAGAGCTACAACGAAGCATGCCGAACGGAGAAAATAGCAGCAGCTCATCTGTTCACACCTTGTTTCTGCCATGTGCTTGAACGCCAAGACGTTCGCGCTTCTGTGAGATGAAAGACGTCCTTCTGCATATGTGGTTGCTCACACCGGTGCACTTGTTAGTGTATCCATTCAGTCCTGGGCTGCGGGGCATTCAGAAGTGGCTCTGTGGAGACGTCTGCATAGAGGCAGCTGTCAGAACACGCACACTCGATTGTTCACCAAAACATATGCAGACGCGTCCTTAGCCTGTAGATTTGGATGCACAGAGTTCCCTGTGTTCGCAAGAGACAAGGGAATCGCGTCTGTGCGCACAGAAGCAATAGCGGACCGTTTCCCTCGGAGTGAACGCGAAAGAGCCGTCTATATACTCGCAGACACGCGAACGTGCCTCAATGCGGTCACAGAGGCAGCAGCTTTTGCACAGATGCTCCTGGTGATTCTGGCACTTTCCAGGCACACTCCTGAAAGTCGCGCACACTGCTGTTCACTCGCTAAACGACCTCTTGGGAAACACGTCTCCGGTCGACGGACCGCTCAGATTGCTTCTCGTGTAACTGTGAACTGTGTCAGCGCAGGGAATCCGTCTCTGTTGAGCAGATGTCAATCCTGCCTCGCTTTTGCTTTGTTGCCTCTACCAAGATGATTTCCCGTTTCTCTCTTCACTGGAGCAGGCAGACACAGCCAACGCACATCAAGTGTCAAGAGACACACTCTGCTGAGCTCAACGCTTGTGCAGATGCACATGTGCGACGAAGTCAACACACGTGCTTGTGGAGAGAAAGAAAGGGACTCCCAGGCGTGTGGAGCGACGGGGAGAAAGAGCGGGCGCTGAGGAACACAGTTTCAAACAGACTGTCTCCACACAAACAGGCACCTGTCTGCAGGTATCCTAGATCTTGATTCTTGAACTTGAGGAAACACGCGTCTGAGCAAAACTCCCAAACGCA